>NC_041382.1:602286008-602332551 GCF_002162155.2 Triticum dicoccoides | reverse complement strand
CGTGGTGTGGAGGGCTGGATGAACAGTAGACGATGGAGGGGTGCCCGTGGAGGGGTGGTTGAACAGGACCCCATGGTGTGGAGGGATGGATGAACAGTAGACGGTGGAGGGGTGGTTGAACAGTAGCCGGTGGAGTAGCGCGTGGTGGGGGCTGGATGAACAGGAGCCCGTGGAGGTCGGAGGAGGTCGACGGTGGAGATGAACAGTATCCCGTGGAGTCCCGTTTTGCGGTACACCACACCCCTCCCGATGAACAGGACCCCCGTTTCAACCGTAGGAGGTCCGTTTTGCGGTACGCCACACCCCTCCCGATCAACAGGACCCCCGTTTCGACCGTAGGAGGTCTGTTTCCTCTGTTTTGTGGTACGCCACACCCCTCCCGATAAACAGGACCCCCGTTTCGACCGTACGAGGTCCGTTTCCTCCATTCTGCGGTATGCCAGGCCTCGTTTCCATCACCTGTTCCATCCAAACCCTCCCAATGAACACGACCACGCATTCCATTCCGACCCAGCCGGTTGGCTCCCACACGTTCCGTTGCCTCCCGATGAACACGACGCATTCCGTTGCCTCCCCATGAGCACGACGCATTCCGTTACCTCCCCATGAACACGACGCATTCCGTTGCCTCCCCATGAACAAGATGACGACGTTGTTTCTCCGTTCCGACCCAGCCATGTACACGTGCCCTGGCCGTACGTATGTGCGAGTAGGCGCTCGAGACCCTGCCCGTATGTACACATACGTGGCCGTATTTTCTTTCTTGCACCCTGGCCACTGTACGTACGTGTACATGCTATGTGCGCTCCTCTACTACGACACGTGCACGCCTCTACTACGACACGTGCGCACCTCTACATCGACCAGTATATATGTACACGTTCTCGACCAGAATGACAACGCTATGTACGCTTCGACCAGGTGGGTCCCGACTATCAGGCACTTCCTTGCCTGCGAAGATGTAGCTGGTGGGTCCCAGCAGTCAGGGGGCTGAGGGAGTCCTGGATTAGGGGCTGTCCGGATGGCCGGACTATACCTTCAGCTGGACTCCTGGACTATGAAGATACAAGATTGAAGACTTCGTCCCGTGTCCGGAAGGGACTTTCCTTGGCATGGAAGGCAAGCTTGGCGATACGGATATATAGATCTCCTACCATTGTAACCGATTTTGTGTAACCCTAACCCTCTCCGGTGTCTATATAAACCGGCGGGTTTTAGTCCGTAGGACAACATTCAGAACAACAATCATACCATAGGCTAGCTTCTAGGGTTTAGCCTCTCCGATCTCGTGGTAGATCTACTCTTGTACTACCCATATCATCAATATTAATCAAGCAGGACATAGGGTTTTACCTCCATCAAGAGGGCCCGAGCCTGGGTAAAACTTCGTGTCCCTTGCCTCCTGTTACCATCCGGCCTAGACGCACAGTTCAGGACCCCCTACCCGAGATCCGCCGGTTTTGACACCGACATTGGTGCTTTCATTGAGAGTTCCTCTGTGTCGTCGTCGTTAGGCTTGATGGCTCCTACAATCATCAATAGCGATGCAGTCCAGGGTGAGACCTTCCTCCCCGGACAGATCTTCGTCTTCGGAGGCTTTGCACTGCGGGCCAATTCACTTGGCCATCTGGAGCAGATCGAGAGCTATGCCCCTGGCCGTTAGGTCAGATTTGGAAGTTTAAACTACACGGCTGACATCCGCGGGGACTTGATCTTTGACGGATTCGAGCCACTGCCGAGCGTGCCGCACTGTCACGACGAGCATGATCTAGCTCTGCCGCTGAACAGTGCCCTGGAGGCCGCACCTGCATTGGCTTCGACCCTTAATTTGGAGCCAACTGCGCCGATCGAGGATGGGTGGTTGGACGCCGCCTCGAGGGCTGCGATCCCAATGGCGATCGAGCCGAACACCAGCCCCGCACTCCGCGAGACTCGTGACTCCAAGGAGCCGGACTCCTCTCCGGACTCCGAACCCTCCGCGCCCCTGCCGATTGAATCCGATTGGGCGCCGATCACGGAGTTTACTGCCGCGGACATCTTTCAGCACTCGCCCTTCGGCGATATTCTGAAGACACTTAAGTCTCTCTCTTTATCAGGAGAGCCCTGGCCGGACTATGGTTAGCAAGGTTGGGATACGGACGATGAAGAAATTCAAAGCCCACCCACCACCCACTTTGTAGCCATTGTCGACGATTTAACCGACATGCTCGACTTCGACTCCAAAGACATCGACGGTATGGACACCGATGCAGGAGATGATGAAGAACTAGCACCTATTGGGCCCTGGAAAGCCACCTCGTCGTATGACATATACATGGTGGACACCCCAAAAGAAGGAGATGGCGATGGAACAGCGGAGGATGACCCCTCCAAGAAACAGCCTAAGCGCCGGCGTCAGCGACGCCGCTCAAAATCCCGCTAAAGCAAATACGGTGATTCCAGCACGGGAGATAATAATACCCCGGAGAGTGCCGAAGAAAACCCCCTCCAGCAAGATTCAGCACAGGAGGACGGAGAAGCCAGCCCTCATGAGAGAGCGGCAGACAGAGAGGTCGAGGACGATAATTATATGCCTCCCTCCGAAGACGAGGCAAGCCTCGACGACGACAAATTCGTCGTGCCAGAGGATCCCATCAAGCAAGAGCGTTTTCAACGCAGGCTTATGGCCACGGCAAGAAGCCTTAAGAAAAAATAGCAACAGCTTAGAGCTGATCAAGCTTTGCTAGTCGACAGATGGACTGAAGTCCTTGTGGCCGAAGAGCATAAACTCGAATGCCCCTCCAAGAGCTACCCAAAGCGCAGGTTGCTACCCTGATTAGAGGAGGAAGCACTTAAACCTACATCACCAGCACTTGATACGGCCGACCGACCACCTCGTGGCCGCGAAAGAGAGGCCTCTCGGCCCTCCACTCAAGCCGCACCCCGTACCAAGGCACGGGAAAATGCGCCAGACCTACGAGATATGTTGGGGGACAAGGCAAGGCAAACAAGATCGATCTACGGATCACGTGGGCGCCCCACGACTCGAGACGGTAACCGTCACGCCGGACACAAATTCGGTAGGGCCGAACACAGTAGACAAAGCTCATTGGAGCTACGTCGTGATATAGCCCAGTACAGAGGCGCCGCACACCCACTATGCTTCACAGACGAAGTAATGGATCATCAAATCCCCAAGGGTTTCCAACCCGTAAACATCGAATCATATGATGGCACAACAGATCCCGCGGTATGGATCGAGGATTATCTCCTTCATATCCACATGGCCGCGGCGATGATCTCCACGCCATCAAATACCTCCCACTCAAGCTTAAAGGACCAGCTCGGCATTGGCTTAACAGCTTGCCAGCAGGATCAATCAGTTGTTGGGAGGACCTGGAAGCCGCATTCCTCGACAATTTCCAGGGCACTTATGTACGACCACCAGACATCGATGACCTAAGCCACGTAATTCAGTAGCCAGAGGAATCGGCCAGGCAATTCTGGACACGGTTCCTAACAAAAAAATCAAATAGTCGACTGTCTGCACGCAGAGGCCCTAGCAGCCTTCAAGCACAATATCCGTGATGAGTGGCTTGCCCGGCACCTTGGACAGGAAAAGCCAAAATCTATGGCAGCACTCACGACACTCATGACCCGCTTTTGCGCGGGAGAAGACAGCTGGCTTGCTCGTAGCAACAATATGACCAAGAACCCTGGTAATTCGGATACCAGGGACAGTAGTGGCAGGTCGCGTCGCAACAAGCAGAAGCGCCGCATTAACGGCGACAATGCTGAGGATACGACAGTTAATGCCGGATTCAGAGGCTATAAATCCGGTCAGCGGAAAAAGCCATTCAAAAGAAATCCTAGGGGCCCGTCCAGTTTGGACCGAATACTCGACCGCTTGTGCTAGATACATGGCACCCCCGAAAAGCCGGCCAATCACACCAACAGGGATTGTTGGGTGTTCAAGCAGGCAGGCAAGTTAAATGCCGAAAATAAAGACACGGGGCTGCATAGCGATGACGACAAAGAGCCCCGGCCGCCGAACAACAGTGGACAGAAGGGTTTTCCCCCACAAGTGCGGATGATGAACATGATATACGCAACCCACATCCCCAAGAGGGAGCGGAAGCGCGCGTTAAGGGACGTATACGCGGTAGAGCCAGTCGCCCCAAAGTTCAACCCATGGTCCTCCTGCCCGATCACCTTTGATCAAAGGGACCATCCCACTAGCACCCGTCATGGCGGATTTGCCGCATTGGTTCTAGACCCAATCATTGATGGATTTCATCTCACTAGAGTCCTTATGGACGGCGGCAGCAGCCTGAACTTTCTTTACCAGGATACAGTGCGGAAAATGGGCATAGATCCCTCGAGGATTAAGCCCACCAAAATGACCTTTAAAGGTGTAATACCAGGTGTAGAGGCCAACTGTACAGGCTCAGTCACACTCGGAGTGGTCTTTGGATCTCCGGATAATTTCCGAAGCGGGGAGTTAATCTTCGACATAGTCCCATTCCGCAGTGGCTATCACGCACTGCTCGGGCGAACCGCATTCGCCAAGTTCAATGCGGTACCCACTACGCATACCTTAAGCTCAAGATGCCATGCCCTCGAGGAGTAATTACGGTCAATGGAAACACCGAATGCTCTCTCCGAACGGAGGAGCACACGGCGGCCCTTGCACCGGAAGTACAAAGCAGCCTCCCCAGGCAGTTCTCCAGTCCGGCCATTAAACGCCCGGACACCGTCAAGCGCGCCCAGAGTAACCTACAACAAGACCGCCTGGCACGTTCCGAGCAGGCGTAGCAATGCGGCCCCAACTCTAGCCCTCGCAAAAATGCGACACTAGTACTTCGCGTACATAACTACGCCCTATAAATACCATGGGTACAGGGGGAGAGGCACCATCACGGCATGCCCGAAACACGGCTTAAACCGCACCAGGGGCTGCCGATTTTTTAATTTTCTCTTAGTTTCAGGACTCCACTCTTCGGAAGGCCTGTTCGGCAGTTCAATTGCCGCACAAACGATGCAAGAACCAGTGAAGCAGACAAGCCATGCCGCATTATGGAACTCCCAGGTGGTCTCTATCACGAGCAGTATACCTGTTTCGCATACCATTCTGTAGCCTGCCCCTGGAACGGACATGTTAAATAGTCCAACCTTTTGCTTAGGCATTATTTGTATCGTTATGCTTTGATCGCACCCCTTTTTAATAAACAATGCATAGCTTTTGTCTCTCTTTGCATTACTTTTTTTACAAATATATGTTCCTTAACGACATGTTGCACCCGTACACTTTGGGATGGCCAAAATACGCCAGGGGCTTTAGTACCCCTCAATATGGTGTGAGAAGTTCGAACACTTTAACAAGTGCGGCACCCTGAACTTATAGCATTATATGCATCGGCTCCGAATCATGTCTTGGGTCAATAGTTGGGTTTGCCCGGCTCCTATGTTTTGGTGCCTTACGTTCCGCTATATCGGCTAAGGTAGCACTAGGAGAACTACTGCGATTGTGCCCCAGTTGAGCTGGGTCGAGCACCTCAGTAGAGAAAGCTAAAACTGACTGTCATGATGAAGCGAGAGCCGGTCGCTGTTCGAGAGGTTTTTCGAGTCCCTAAAGACTTATGCCGCTTAGGGCGAGGAGTCGGCTCTGTCCGGCCAAGGCGTGGATAGCGCCCCGAACTCGATCTTCCGAATACCAGGGGCTTCGCCGAAATTTAAAATTATAGAATTCTATGGCTAAGTGAGAGTGTTCACGCATTATAGTCCGACTGCCTTGTTCGTTGTGCTGAGCGCCTCCCTCGAAGGACCCAAACATGGGAAAAAGAGCGCTCAGGTTTATCCCCGAACACCCCAGCACTAGCGGCACGGGGGCAGAAGCCGACGACTCGCCATCTCTCAGAATTGATAAACAGCCGCACATAAGGTAATATTTTAAATTCCAACAGCATTGCTTAGCGCATATGAACAAGTTTTCAGCGCACAGGACAAAACGAGCGAGTTTTACTCAAAAAATACATCCCTGGAACATTCATCCGCCACAAGGCGGGCACCCTTCAGAACATCCATATAATAATTCTCGGGCTTGCGATGCTCTTTCCCCGGTAGTGGCCTGTCCTTCACAAGCTTCTCAGCATCTAGCTTGCCCCAGTGCATCTTAGCACAGGCAAGGGCCCTACGGGCACCTTCAACGCAGACGGAGCGCTTGATGACTTTGAGCCTTGGACAAGCCCCCACCAGCCGCCACACCAGCCTGAAATAGCTCCCAGGCAGAGCCTCTCCAGGCCACAGCCGAACTATGAGGCCCTTCATGGCCTGTTCGGCCGCCTTGTGGAGCTCGAGCAGTTGCTTCAGCTGGTCGCTCAAGGGCACGGGGTGTCCGGCCTCAGCATACTGAGACCAGAACACCTTCTCTGTCGAGCTACCCTCCTCGGCTTGATAGAATGCGGCGGCATCGGACACGCTACGGGGAAGATCTGCGAATGCTCCTGGAGAGCTCCGGATTCGGGTAAGTAACAAGTAACTCACGTTTATGTGTTTGCTTTGCATAAAGAATGCCTTACCCGCCGCTATCTTTTTCACCGCATCCAACTCCTGGAGGGTCTTATGGGATTCGGCCTTGGCGGACTTGGCATTTTCAATAGCCATCGCGAGCTCAGACGCTCGCGTCTTTGAGTCAAGCTCCAAACTCTCATGTTTTTTCATGAGAGCCTGGAGCTCTTGCCGCACCTTGCCAACCTAGGCCTCATACTTCTCCCGCTCGGTGCGCTCCGTGGCCGCCCTTTTCTCGGCCTCGACCAGCGCTTGCTTAAGGGTCGCCACCTCAGACGTGGCCCCTACAATAGCCACGATAATCCTGTCATTTTTTGCAATTGCACTTTTCTTTTATATATTTAAACAAGGTATTTCTTACCTTCCTTGTCCTCGAGCTGCTTCTTGGCACGCCCGAGCTCTTGCTCGGACTGCTTGAGGTTCTGCTTTAGTGTGTCCACTTCCGCAGTCAATACGGCAGACGCCAGCAGAGAAGCCTGCATACACATATTGACTCTTTTTTGTTAGACTCCTGCGAATTTAATTTGATCCTCTATTCGGCTTTTCTTCCCGAATGCCAAACAGAGCATCAGGGGCTACTGTCTATGCGGTAATATTATTTACACATTCTTTACTTACCTCAAAGCCTGTTAAAAGGCTAGCACAAGCTTCAGTCAGTCCGCTCTTGGCGGACTGAACCTTCTGGACCACCGCACTCACAATGGTGCGGTGCTCCTCGTCGATGGAGGCGCCTTTGAGCACCTCCAATAGATTGTCTGGCGCCTCTGGTTGGACAGGGGTCACCGGCACGGTGGGCTTGCTCCTCTTGGAAGGAGGTCGCCCGCCGGACTCTGGAACCTTTGAAGGTTCCGGAGCGGTGTCCGGCCTAGAGCCGGACTTGGAGCCCTGGGGGGTTTTATCCCCTTTACTCCTGGAGTCCGGGAGGTCGCCTTGCGGCGCCTGTAGGACCACCTCCTCCTGGCTTGGAACCTGTTGGGACAACACTTCGGCATCGTCCGTAGGGCGGGGGGAGGAAGCCGTCGGAAGCGAATTCACATCCGACGAGTCCAGTGAACCACTCGACGACGCGTCGAGCCGGTCTTTGGGTGGGCTGCATAAACATATTTGACAAAAGGGAAAGCTGTGCAATAAAGGAATACTATGAATTACTCCGGTATCCGGATACTTACGATTTCGCCAAGGGCTTGGCCCTGAGCGGCCACTCCTCTCCGCCGTCGTCGGCGTTGGTGGAGTAGTCCAGATGAAGGGTTTTCCCCTTCTTGGACCCTTCGGCCTCCCCAGTGAGGGCGGCCTTCCTTTTCTTTCCTCCCCCCGCTGGAGGGGGAGAGGTCTCTTCTTCCTCCTCCTCGTCTTCACGGGAGGAATGCGCCTTGGAGTCGTCAGATGATGAACCCGACACCTCCTGGCGCCGGGCACTTTTTCGAGTCCCCGTGGCCTTCTTCGTGGCCTTCTTCTCCGGCACCACATGGGGTGCCGGAACTAGCAGCTTCGCCAAGCGGGCATCGGCTGGGTCTTCGGGCAATGGAGCCGGATAGTCGATCTGTCCGGACTTTGCCTGCCAAACCTGTCAAAGGTAAGGGAGCTTAGACCCCGCATAGAGTTAAACTATGAAAAACTAATACCCTATAAAAGGTACAAACAACTTACCGCGCTAGCGTGACGTTGCGTGCTGAATCCGCGATCCTCGGTAGCGGATGTGGGAGCCTCGGCGCCCTTGAAAAGCACCTTCCAGGCATCTTCGTACGTCGTATCGAAGAGCCTGCTCAGAGTTTGGTGCTGCACCAGGTTGAACTCCCACAGATTGAAGGCCCGTTGTTGACACGGGAGGATCCGGCGGATGAGCATAACCTGGACTATGTTGACAAGCTTGAGCTGCTTGTCCACCAGGGTTTGGATGCATGTTTGCAGTCCAGTCACCTCTCCTTTGCTGCCCCATGATAGGCCCGTCTCTTTCCAGGACGTGAGCCGCGTTGGGGGTCCGAACCGGAACTCGGGGGCTACGACCCACTCAGGGTCGTGCGGCTCGGTGATGTAAAACCACCCCGATTGCCACCCCTTCAGGGTCTCCACAAAGGAGCCCTCGAGCCATAAGACGTTGGGCATCTTGCCCATCATGGAGCCTCCGCACTCCGCCTGGTTGCCACGCACCACCTTCGGCTTGACATTGAAAGTCTTGAGCCATAGGCCGAAATGGGGGCGGATGCAGAGGAAAGCCTCGCACACGACGATAAACGTCGAGATGTTGAGGATGAAGTTTGGGGCCAGATCATGGAAATCCAGACCGTAGTAGAACATGAGTCCCCGGACGAATGGGTGGATAGGAAAGCCAAGTGCGCGGAGGAAGTGGGGAAGGAACACTACCCTCTCATGGGGCCTTGGGGTGGGGAGGAGCTGCCCCTCTTCGGGAAGCCGGTACGCGATGTCGTTAGACAAGTATCCGGCCTTCCTCAGTTTTTTGATGTGTCCCTCCGTGATGGAGGAGACCATCCACTTGCCTCCCGCTCCGGACATGGCTGGAGAAGGTTGAGGTGGGGAGTGCGGACTTGGGCGCTGCAGCTCGAGTGCGCGAAAATGGATAGGTAAAGGAGGAAGAAGGCGTAGGTGAAAAGGTGGATCCTTATCCCCTTATATGGGTGGACGCAACTACGTGTCCCCACCAGCCTGGTAAAACTCGCTTATCTCCAAGCGCCGTAATCAATGGCGCGGTTGGGTTACCCACGCCCGTATTGATGAGAATCCCGGAATAAGGGGACACGATCTCTGCTTTAACAAGACATGCCAAGGAAACCGCCTCGCATGACACGCTGAGGTGGGATAATAAAACGATTCGAATAAAGGCCTGGCCGTGGTGCGTCACACTATGGAATACGTCAGCAGATTAGATTTGTGTAAATATTATTCTCTCTATGGCAATATGTGGAAACTTATTTTGCAGAGCCGGACACTATCTTTGTGTTCAAAAATCTTCTATGAAGTACTTGGAGGAGGAACTCGCCTTGCAATGCCGAAGATATTCTGCGCGCCGGACTCGTCGTCATTGAAGCCTGGTTCAGGGGCTATGAGGGAGTCCTGGATTAGGGGGTGTCCTGATGGCCGGACTATACCTTCAGCCAGACTCCTGGACTATGAAGATACAAGATTGAAGACTTCGTCCCGTGTCCGGAAGGGACTTTCCTTGGCGTGGAAGGCAAGCTTGGCGATACGGATATATAGATCTCCTACCATTGTAACCGACTTTGTGTAACCCTAACCCTCTCCGGTGTCTATATAAACCGGAGGGTTTTAGTCCGTAGGACAACATTCAGAACAACAATCATACCATAGGCTAGCTTCTAGGGTTTAGCCTCTCCGATCTCGTGGTAGATCTACTCTTGTACTACCAATATCATCAATATTAATCAAGCAGGACGTAGGGTTTTACCTCCATCAAGAGGGCCCGAACCTAGGTAAAACTTCGTGTCCCTTGCCTCCTGTTACCATCCGGCCTAGACGCACAGTTCGGGACCCCCTACCCAAGATCCGCCGGTTTTGACACCGACAGGGGCGAATCATTTTTTTTACCCGGATGCACTTCCTTGCGTGCGAAGGCGTAGCTGCTGGGTCCCAGCAGTCAGGGGGGCGAATCATTTTTTTCTCGGACCCACTTCCTTGCGTGCGAAGGTGTAGCTGGTGGGTCCCAACAGTCGGGGGACAAATCGTTTTTTTTCGGACGCACTTCCTTGCGTGCGAAGATGTAGCTGGTGGGTCCCAACAGTCAGGGGGGCGAATCGTTTTTTTCCCCGATGCACTTCCTTGCGTGCGAAGATGTAGCTCGTGGGTCCCAGCAGTCAGGAGGTGAATCCTTTTTTCGTGAAATATGGTGGCCCGTCCGGTGGGTCCCCACTGTCAGGTGGAGGAATAATTATTTTGCACGTAATAATGAGGCACTTCCTTGCGGCTGTCGTGGACCCAGCTGTCAGCCTCTCCACGTACAGTCCAGGTCCGATGGAAGACTTCCTTGACCACGTTGATCACGCCGCGCGGAGAGCACCAGGGCAGTGGACGACGGCGAGGCCTAGGAAGGGGACGATGCGGAGCCGGGGAAGACGCGATAGTGGATGCACACGGGGAGAGGAGTACGCGGGTTCACTGGTTCAGCTGCGCTGCCATCACCGCAGAATAACAGGGGGTGTGGGTGAGTGGAGGGATGGCCTGGCCAGCGGTGGGAGTAGTAGGGGGCGGTGAGGCCTCCGCAGCAGCACAACCGGCCATGGGAGGCAGTAGCAGGCAGCACGACCGGCGCTGCTTTGCATGGCTGGAGC
The DNA here is from genome assembly GCF_002162155.2 of Triticum dicoccoides. NCBI lineage: Eukaryota > Viridiplantae > Streptophyta > Magnoliopsida > Poales > Poaceae > Triticum > Triticum dicoccoides. Next base: position 602,321,704 of record NC_041382.1, on the reverse strand, counting down.
AAGAAGACCAGAGGTTGAAGAAGCACGACGACCATTGGATGGACATCGTACAGTCACTACAGCTAGACTCGTTTATATGGACTAAGTTGACAAAGCCCTTGGTACGTCAACTTAGTAGGCCCACAGGTCAGCTTCCGAAACGGTGCGCCCCAGATGTCAGGGGGAGGAATCATTTTTTGGGCGGGTGAAGCTAGAATATCCGAGATTGAAGAAGAAGCACGGCATCCGTTGGATGGACATCCAACGGCCACTGCTGCTAGAACCATGTGTTGACTATAAGTTGACAAAGCCTTGCATACGCGTCAACTCTATTTTTTAGGGGACGCATCAACTTAGTAAGGCCAGAAGTGTGTGGCAGAGAACTTATAGCCCATTTGAGATTTGTAATAATGTGTAACCCATTTTTGAATTCTAATGGAATTTACTACATCCCATTTACAGTGTGTTAAAAGTACATCCCATTTCAACCAACCATTCAAAACAGAATTCAATAAAATTTCCCACATTTTGATGGGATCCGAAATATTTTTATCCCAAAATTTCTAGTCAGAATAAATACAATTTCAATATAAATTTATATTACGTAAAAATCCAACGAAACATTGCGCTCGCAACAATTAATGAAATTAAAATTTTCACTATCCAAAAATAATATTTTATAAAGTAATCACGTGTCTGGTGCATTTTTTTATAGTTACTGCCCAGTTTTTATAATTACATCCCATTTATTATTTCTTAAAGCCCATTTTCTTGTTAAGCCTAATGCATCCCTCCTAGGAAAGATTTGCAGCCCAGCGGGGCGGAGAATAACAACTTGACCTTGCCTGGGTATTCCTAAAAAAAGTATAACTGGGCTAGCCATTTTCAACTTGAAAAAAAATAATATCTGAGCTGGATATCTGGCCTGGGCTAGACGGGCCACAGCCCGCCTAGTTAATACCTGCAGCGATATTTTCGTTGTTGTTCAGAGGAGAAAAATTAATATCTGGGCTAAACATCGAAAAACTCTGCAGTGCTCACACCTCAAAAACACAAATACTGCTCGAGCTGCTTGGTCCCAGTTTTCGGCCGCTTCTTGTGCAATTCTCTCGTTTATTGACTACATAGGTTGACAATGGTGTGGGACCGTGATGTCAGGAAACCAGGAGGAAGCAAAATAAATTATAGTTATATATATATATATATATATAGGATCGCGCTATTCGTCACCCTGGGTGAGGAATAGTTATTCTTCACCCCCCCTCTATTTTACCATCAATGCACCATAAATTTGCGTTCCGTAAGTTTTGTCTTATTTCCGACGCAAAAAGCGACCGTAAGAAAAAATATAATCGCCGTAAAAAATATTTTATGTTATGTAAAATTACAAACGTAAAAACATAGTCTAAAATACACATAAACTGTAAATTTTCTTGTCTTATGACCTATATTTTTATTTTTATGTCAAATTTTACGTAGTGAATCAATAGGAATATAACTATTTGAATTTGAAACATAATTTAATTATGAAATGATCGTAAGATTACCTCGGGTGAAGAATAACTTATTCTGCACCCTGGATGATGAATAGTAACACTATATATATATATATATATATATATATATATATATATATATATAATAAGGAGGCACTTGCGTATGTGAGGTTATGGACCTGGTGGGTCCCCATTGTCATCCTCTCCAAGTAAAGTCATCTCCTCGCCCGCGCGCGCTTTCCGCCCGAAACAGTCAGCGCCGCCCGCCCCACTTCCCGGTGCAGGCGATTGCTTCGCCTTCAAACGACACAAGTGTCGTCCGTCCGTCCATTTGCCCCCCACATTAATGATACGCGGTTGCCGAGGCGGCTACTCCGGCGCCACACGTCCGTCCCTCCGCCCGCCCACCATTGCTATATAAACTGCTGCGCTGGCCATAGCCGTAGTCATCCGCATCCGTTCCCTTTTTCCTGTCCACACCACTACTGCCCACCATGGCTTCCTCGCGCTCCAGCGCTCTTTGGGACGGGCAGACGACAGACCACACGGAGATGGCAGCCATTGCTGCCGACCGGCTGGCCGGCAGGCAGCCGGAGGACGATGACGTCCCAATGGAGAACATGGTAGTCGACGATCCGACGCCAACCCCCTCCTCCGCGCCATCCTTGCCGGTGCATTGCACCATGACCATTGGCGAGGCCCGTGCCCAATATATGGACAGGGTGAGACAGATGCGTGAGGAGCAGTTCTGGGAGGCGCAGGCCGACGCCGCCTACAACCACAATCTCCTCCAGGAGCACCTGCAGGCGGAGGAGCAGATCGCCGCGGAGCGGGCGGAGCAGGAGGCGCTGCTCGACTCGTACCGCTCCGCCCACAAGGGCCACCTCGAGCGCTGGCGGTACCGCATGCAGATGGCGGAGGCTGTGGCCGCCTACAAAGAGGCTAGCAAAGAGGGCGATGAAGCGGGCGAGGCGCTGTTTGGCGAGACCGAGGACGAGGCAGAGGACAATGCTGGCTCCGACGAGTCCCCGCTCCGCTGGCGTCGATGAGGCCCTACTCCACCAAGGCCCCGTGGCGCCAACAACAAGGCAGGGGACACCGCCGGCTCCGACGAGTCCCCGCTCCGCTGGCGTCGACGAGGCCCTGCTCCACCGAGGCTCCGCGGCGCCAACAATGAGGCAGAGGACATCGCCGGCTCCGCCGAGGCCCCGCCCCGCCAACAACGAGGCAGAGGACATCGCCGGCTCAGCCGAGGCCCCACCCTACCGGCAACGTGGGGGAGGATTTCCACCACTCTGCTGAGGCACCCCCCGCCGGCAACGAGACGGAGGACATCGTCGGCTCCGCCGAGGCCCCGCCCCGCTGCCAACGAGGCCGTGCCACACAGAAAACGAGGAAGAGTAGAACATGGCAGGTCGCCTCCGCTCGGGTCCAAGTAAGGCCACCGCTGCTACCCTCCGGTTGAAGCCAAGCTAGGCGGGTTGACCATTGACGACCGGCTAGCTTCTTGGCAGCGACGTGGAGTCGGAGAGCTGCGCTGGAGAAGAACGATGCTTCTACTTAACTGCTGGTGCAGTTGGCTGACTGACACGTGGGCCCAATAGGCCACATGTCAGTTACGCAACTGCACCTGCAGTTAAGTCACTGAAGCTTCTGTTCGGCTCAGCGGGACACAGGTGGGTAGCTTCGGTTAATTAATTATACCTCCAGCGCACCCCTTTTTAGTTAAAGAATGTATGAAATGTAATGAAATCCGGCATGCTTATATGAAATCCGACCATGTATGAATGAATTTATTTCGATTAGTTCGAATTCCTGTATCACTGGCATTGGATGAACATGCAAAACAATACATACTGGCATTATTCCCAGGGTGATCACCTCGTTTGCAGCAGTTTCACATGTACTCCCTTCGGTCCTTTCTAGTCTGCATACAAGTTTTGTATGCAGTCAAAGTGTCAGGACCGGTTTTCCAATAAAACATTTATTGAAAAGCTTACCCTTTTATTGACCAGCATAGAAGAATCCTTGTTACTGGCAGACAAATCCTTGATACAGAAATCCAGCAGTACTAAATATTATACAAGGTTGAGCTGAGGCTGCTCAACAATTTATTACAAGCACGCCGATATTATACATAAAGGCGGATATGTCACAAGGGTATGGTGGCATAACTACTGACTCGTAATAAAAGTGGTGGTGGATATGTCATAGTGAAGTGGGTGACATGACAGCTCATCAAGCGTCGGAGTGGGGCTCGATGATTTTATTTGGGTAGCGGAAGTGTATATAATACAAGTGATCAACTCCAGGATCGCATGGGACTGACTAGGACTCCTCTAGGCGTCTGACTCGCTATCGAACTCTTCATCCATAAGATCGCCTTCATCAACATCTGGCCAAATCAACAAGCCAGGTGACTACTTTGAATGTACTCGCAAGACAGTTTGGACATAAGATATAACAAATGTAAACATGATGCACATGAGCAGATTAGAAATGCGCACTCCGATAGATAATTGCACTGCATGTAAAATAAAAAGGAAGTCAGGCGGTAGTCCTCCCGAAATCCCAATAAAATAACTGTAGACCGATCGGGTGTCCGAAGTGACGCCTCGAAAGGTAAAATTGAATTAATGTGCCGCAGTCGGGCGTCAGGGCGACACCACATAAAGGGCTTATATTGAAAAGTAAATGACAGAACGTGCCACAGTCGGACGTCTAAGCGACATCTCGAAAAGGGATTATAATGAAAGTAAATAACAAGGATGCCACAGTCGGACGTCTGAGCGACATCACATAAAGGGCTTATATTGGAGGTAAATGACAAGAGTGCCACAGTTGGACGTGTGAGCGACATCACATAAAGGGCTTATATCGAAAGTAAATGACAAGAGTGCCATAGTCGGACGTCTGAGCGACATCACATAAAGGGCTTATATTTCATCATTCGTATTCAAATAGTTCATGAATTTAAAATCATCCCAAGGAAATACTCAGCACATAATAATAAACTGGTTAGTCCATTCACAGGAATAACATTCAGCCGGGTTTACCACACTCTCAGTTTCATGCTTATTCTCCGGAGACTGTCACTGGGGTTGACACTGAGGTCGACACTGAGACTGGCACTGACACTGAGATGATGTCCAAGTCCTTGATCATGGACATGGATACTCGAATGGTTTGACTCTGCAGAGTTTGTACTCTTTAACCACAGCCAACGGATTTCAGTAGTCACAAAGGACTAGTTCCGTTTACGGTATTTTAGAAGAAACACATCTAACCAGTACACACCCATTCCACATTCCGTTGCCAGGAATCACCCTGGGCAGCGTTCAAGAAAAACTTTAAGACGGGGAGGCCACAACCTCGAATAGCATGGGATCAAATTTATATCACGCGCTCTAAGGGGTGCCCCCTCTCGGTCCCAATCGGAAACACCCATGCCCCCTGACCGGATGACGGGCTTTAATCCAGGGCCATGGAACCCTCATCGCGGTCCCACTGTTTGGTGTGTACAAGGAAAGAAGTTTGCAACTTACTAAACCGCACTCTTTGCAGAAAACATGTGGCAGCACGAAGGGGGAACGAACGGGATCAAGACTTAATCCACGTTAAAACTGGAGTTAACGGTTGACATAGAACTGGCATGCTTCAACAATACCAGCTTGCAACCTATCATGTCACCACATGATCAGGTTACATCATCATCATAAGAACACATCATTATCGAGGTTCACCCGCAGCTTTGTTTGCATGAAATATAACCTTCACCGATGTTCATATAAAAATGCCATGCAAAATCACTCAAGCAAACATGAAAAGCACTTATCATATCAAAGGTTCAAACATGCTTGCCTGGTTCAGAGTAGTCGGAGTCTAGCTTGGCGAAGTTCGTGGTTCCGTCACCTCCTCCGGTATCTACGGTATAAAGAAATTGCATACTAACGTAAATACCGAGTGTGTATAAAAATTGTTCCAAATATTTTTCAAATAAATATGATAAAAACTAGACAGAAAAATAAAGATGACAGAAAAAGAATCAATTCAAAATCATCTTTTGTTAAAAAGTTATAAGGGTTTTGGTCCAGGGACTCATCTATAATGAAACGGAAAGTTACCAGGGTTTAGTTTACAAAAATAGAAAACGTTTCGCTAAGAAATATGCCACCCAACAGGGAAAGCGTACTTTGCCCGAAGGCGTTTTCAGAAAACGTTTCAATTAGAATAAGAGAGGCTGACGAGGGGGTCCCACTCGTCAGGTTTGAATTTTGAAACAGAGCACACCGGCGCCCGAAGGCCGCGGTGGTCGTCGGCGTTGATCCACGGCGAGGTAGGGGGAAAGGAGGGTACCTACGAGTTCAAGGGGCTCTTCCGCACCTGTGGGTGGTGGAGTTGGTCATCGGCGAGCACCACGTCGACGGCGGCCTCCACTCCGGCTGACGGTGGTTCGGGCGGTGGTGGATCTCGCCGGGGAGGGCTGCAGATGTCAAATTGAGCCTAAGGTCAGATGAGTGGGTGCACTTGGGGGATTCTGGCAAGGTTTGGGAGGTGGGGGTGGTCTCACCAGAGGGAATCGTGCCGGAGCCCGAAGCGGATCGGGGCGGCCGGAGTCGGGGAAGAAGGCCTCCTCGAGGTCCTCCTAGTGGCTGGGCGTTGTACTGGCGAGGTGGAGGGGTGGTGCTGAGTCGAAGGCGAGCTCGGGGTCGCTATTTATAGCCGGCCCGAGGCGGTTGCCGAGAACGGGATAACTCCGGCGATGATTACGGCGAGGCAGTGGTCGAACGGGGGTTTTAGGCGATTGGGCATCATCGTGTTGGTCTACTATTTCCGTTCAGGGGCTAAACTTGGCTTGGCTTGGGTGATACTCCAAGCCCTCAACCGAATGGCCCCGCAGGCACGTCAGCGGCAGGGAGCGTGCCCTGTGCTTTCCAGACCACGACGACGGCTCTGCAGAACGCAGAGGGAAGGGGACGGCCACGCGGAGGCCTCTGGTGGTGTGGGCGGTGCCGGACGGCGCCGTTCTGCAGGGCTGGGCCCTGTTGGCCACCACGGGTGGCTCTGCCACCGCGGAAGACGCCGGCGTTGGTGGGACACGTCGCCACTGATGCTTGCGCCCGTCCAAACGACCGTGCGGCACTCTGGATAAGGAGGAGAGGTAGTGAGCAAGATGCCAACGCGGGCACTGGCGAGATTGACGCCGCGCTCTGAAGAAAACGACGCTGTCGACTGAAACCCAACACTGAAACTCTGAAACTTGACAGAAATAGTGCCGACCACCTGTTCGACGAAATGAATTTGGCATGTGGAAATTTTTTTCGGGAGTTGATCTTTGGTGAGGTGGCCTCTTGATGCATCTAGGGGCTGCCTGATTTATCTCAGATTTTTAGGAGAAGAAAAAGAATGAATTTCACCGAAAATGGCAAATATGGTCCAAACTTGCAGTAACCAAATTTTGAGAAATTTGAACTATGGACCAGTGGATCTTGATGGATCTTGGTTGAGGGTACTAAGGACTAGTCAGAGAAGTTTATTTGGGATCAAGATTCAAGGGAAAATTGGTAGTTCCTTTGTAAACCACCCTAGCCCAAATAAATGACAGAAAATGATTTTGAGGTTAAAATAATTAGAAATAAATTTAGATGAAGTTGGAACTTGCTGGGTTTGGATGCTTGGCTTGTCCCAAAGTGGGGAGGTGGATTTGGAAGAAAAATCTCAACATGAGTCATGGCAAAAGAGAAACTTTTGAATGGGAAAAGAATAAATCCATAATTCATAGGGTTTCTTTTTAATAAAAAGACATTGAAAAACTTTCCAAAGTTATTTGTGTTGAGTCAACACCAAATGAAAAGCCCTCAAGACCAAAAATCAAGGTTGAGAAGCACACATAAAATATTTGTCATAAATTTTTTGAGAAGGAGAGTTTTTAAGAAAAATTTAAATAACCTGCTCCCAACTTAGAGAACAAAATATTTGATAAAACCAAATCAATTTTTTTTGGTGTGTTACAACACCTACCCCCTTAGGAGAAATCTCTTCCCCGAGATTTCAGCTGGTCCTCAAATAGGTGTGGCTACTCTGCCTGAAGAAAGTCCTTTCTTTCCCATGTTGCTTCATCCTCGGTGTGATTGCTCCACTGAACCTTGAAAAACTTAATTGTCTTCTGACGTGTCCTCCTTTCAAACTCCTCTAATATTTTTATTGGACGTTCCCTGTAGGTGAGGTCTGGTTGCACGTCAGTGTTCTCATGTGATACATGCTTCTCTGGGTTGCTTACGCGTTTCCTCAACTGTGAGACATGGAACACGTCGTGGACGTCTGACAGCTCTTTGGGGAGGTCGAGCTGGTAGGCTATTGTGCCTCTTCGTGCAACCACACAGAAGGGCCCAATAAATCTTGGTGCTAGCTTTCCTTTAACTTTGAACTGTTGCTGGCCCCTCACCGGGTTCAAAGCTGACTTCACGATGTTTTCGATCGTAATAACTCTTTTGTCGGCTCTGAGCTGTCTTGAGTCGGTCCCTGATTAGTCTAACTTTCTCCTCAGCTTCATTGAGCATGTCTGGGCTGAAGATACGACTGTCTCCTGTTTCTGACCAATTTAATGGAGTACGACATCTCGGCCCATACAAGGCTTCAAAAGGTGCCATTTGTAGACTGGTTTGGTAACTGTTGTTGTATGCGAACTCGGCATATGGCAAGCTTTCTTCCTAACTGGTTCCATAGGTGAGAACACATGCTCTCAGCATGTCCTCTAAAATTTGGTTCACGCATTCCGTTTGTCCATCAGTCTGGGGGTGGTATGCTGTACTGAATGCTAGCTGAGTTCCCATAGCCTGTTGTAAATGATCCCAAAATTTAGAGACGAATTGAGTGCCCCTGTCGGATATTATAGTCTTTGGGATTCCATGCAGACAAACTATACGGGAGAGATAAAGTTTGGCAAGCTTCTGAGTGGTGTAGGTTGTCTTTACGGGAATGAAATGTGCCACCTTGGTTAATCTATCTGTGATGACCCATATGGCATCATTTCCGTGTTCTGACCGAGGTAGTCCGACAATGAAATCCATTCCAATTTCGTCCCATTTCCACTCAGGTATCCTATTTGGCTGTAATAGTCCAACTGGTTTTTGGTGTTCGGCTTTAATGCGCTGGCAAGAATCACAACACGCAATGAAGGTGGCTATATCCCTCTTCATACCGTGCCACCAAAACTTTTCCTGAATGTCCTTATACATTTTGGTTCCTCCAGGGTGGATTGAATATGGAGCGGTGTGGCCTTCAGCTAGAATTTGCTGCTTGAGGTCCTCTATATTTGGCACACAAAGTCTGTCTCCGTACCATAATATTCCCTCATCGTCTACGACGAATTCTGAGGCTTTGCCCATACTCACTTTTCTTTTTATGCTTTCGATGCTGGGATGTCCATGTTGAGCCTTCTTAATCTGTTCCACAAGGGTGGGTTGTATTTCCAAGTTTGACACATTGCCTTCAGTGATCATCACCAAATTGAGTTTGGTGAACTCCTGCTGAAATTCAGGTCTCAACTTCTGTAGATTGTCGTTGCCCGAGCTGGGGTTCCGACTAAGAGCATCTGCCACTACATTCGCCTTTCCTGGGTGGTAGTGAATGACAACATCATAATCTTTCACTAATTCCAACCAGCGTCGTTGCCGTAAGTTGAGTTCGGGTTGTGTGAAAATATACTTGAGGCTTTTATGGTCCATATATATTTCACAACGATTTCCAAGCAAAAAGTGCCTCCACTCTTTGAGTGCATGAATGACTGCTGCCAATTCCAAATCATGAGTAGGATAATTTTCTTCATGCTTTCGTAGTTGCCTGGAAGCGTATGCGACTACCTTGCCTTCCTGCATTAGCATGCATCCGAGGCCTTTCCGGGATGCGTCACAATATACTTCAAAACTTTTGTGTATGTCTGGTACAACCAATACCGGTGCTGTTGTTAATTTCCTTTTGAGTTCTTGGAAACTTTTCTCGCAAGCTTCAGTCCATACAAATTTCTTATCCTTCTTGAGTAACTATGTCATTGGTTTTGCTATGGTGGAGAACTCCTCGATAAACCTTCTGTAATATTCAGCCATTCCCAGAAAACTTCGTACATCTGTTATGTTGGCTGGTGGTTTCTAGCCAAGTATGACCTTGACTTTTTCTGGGTCCATGGCAACACCTTCTTAGGTTAATACGTGGCCTAGAAAACCAACCTGTCTTAACCAAAATTCACATTTGCTGAATTTGGCGTATAAATGATGTTTCCTCAATTCTCCCAGTACAATTCTGAGATGTTCTGCATGTTCTTCTGGTGTCTTAGAGTATACCAGAATATCATCAATGAATACGACAACAAATTTGTCCATAAATTTCATAAACACTTTGTTCATGAGGTGGACAAAATATGCGGGGGCATTTGTCAGTCCAAACGGCATTACTGTGAATTCATATAGTCCGTATCTGGAGGTAAATGCTGTCTTAAGGATATCTTCTGTCCGTACTTTTAATTGATGATACCCCGGCCTTAAGTCAATTTTTGAGAAAACCTTGGCTTGAGCGAGCTGGTCAAATAAATCATTTATCCATGGCATCGGATATTTGTTTTTGATGGTGACCATGTTGAGTTTTCGATAGTCTATACATAATCTTAGTGTCCCATCCTTTTTCTTGGCAAATAATACTGGTGATCCCCAAGGTGAGGAGCTGGCTCATATAAATCCTTTGTCTAGTAATTCCTGTATTTGCTTCTTTAATTCCACCAACTCGGAGGGTGCCATTCTATAGGGTTTCTTGTAAATGGGGTTGGTTCCAGGTGCTAGTTCAATGATGAACTCTATTTCCCGGTCTGGTGGCATGCCCGGTAGTTCTTCGGGAAATACGTCAGGGAACTCACACACCACTGAAACTTTTCTTAACTCTGAAATGTCCACCTTGTTCAACTTTGGTTGTCGTGACATTGGTCTTTCTTGAGCTGAAACTTTTATCATCCTTCCGTGATGATGAGTAAGAATTACAGTCCGATTGAAATAGTCGATAAATCCCTTGTTGGTGGTTAACCAATCCATTCCTAGTATAACATCCAGTCCCTTATTTTCCAATACAATGAGGTTTGCCTAAAACTTTAGTCCCTCAATCTCAATAACCACACCTTGGCAGTAACTCTGAGTGATTTGCTTAATCCGGGGGGACTTGATGATCATGGATTTTTCCAAGGGAAACATTGAAAAATCATGTTGCAAAGCAAATTTCTTTGAAATGAACGAGTGAGAAGCTCCAGAATCAAACAAAACCGTGGCAGGTATTGTGTTGACAGGGAACGTACCGAGTACGATATCCGGGGCATTATGTGCTTCCTCCTTGGTCACATGGTTCAAGTGACCCTTCTTGTGATTGTTATTGGGGTTGAAGTTGTTACGCTTGGGTGCTGAATTGTTTCCATTGTTATTCGGCTTGGGGGCCGAGTTTCTTGGTTTTGGGCACTGTTTGGCATAGTGTCCTTCCTCTCCACAAGCGTAGCAAGTAACACCTAGGCGATACGTAAAATCCTTGTCCCTTGCATGAAATTTTTTGTTAGGGCGTGGAACATTGGTTGTGGGTTTGTTCGCTCCAATCTTCTGAAAATCAGTCTTGTTCCGGTTGCTGCGAGCGTGAGTAGTCTTGTCCCTTTTGCGCTTGCAAAAATCCTCCAAGCTGCGGCGCTCATTTTCCAATGTAATAGCTTTGTCCACAAGTGTCTTGAAATCCGGAAAGGTGTGTACGACCAGTTGGCATTTGAGTGCTGGTGCCAGACCGTCCAGAAATTTTTCCATCTTTTTATTTTTAGTCATATGCTCTTCGTTGGCATAGCGAGATAATTGAGTAAACTGACTATTGTACTCAGTTACTGTCATGCTCCTCTGCTTGAGGTCATCAAACTCCCTTTTCTTGATCTTCATAATGCTTCTTGGAATGTGCGCCCCATGAAAACCTTCTTTAAATTCTTCCCAGGTGATGTTATTCTCATTGGGATGCATGTGTAGGAAATTTTCCCACCATGATGCAGCTGTTCCAGTGAGGTAGTGAGGTGCATAAAGTACCTTCTCACGGTCCGAGCATTGTGCAATAATTAACTTCCTTTCAATGTCTCGAAGCCAATCATCGACTTCAAGAGGTCTATCCATGTGAGAGAACGTTGGGGGACGTGTCTTCTATAGTTCAGACAATTTGGAGTGCTGTTGATATGGTTCATGATGATTGCCCATATTGATAACATGGTTCATCATTTCTTGATGCTGCTGCTGGCTTTTCTCATAAAGGCGGCATACTTGAGAAAATGCAGCTTCACTGCCTTGCTGACTTGACTGCCCCTGTGTGAAATTGTTTGTCTAGGTACCTTAATTTTCTTCCGGCGGACTTGGCATGGAACGAGTCCAGGGACGAGGCATTTTCCGCTCTGGGGTATTTTGCAGAACTTATGAGAAAAACTAAGTGGCAAAAATAAATAATTTTGCAAGAGCGGAATTAAAAAGAAACTCCAAGATTTTTCAAGAAAATACTCGATTGCGCATGGACAAGGACCGCTCAGTACATATCTTACATGCAAGCCGTAATTATACAATACATCAGTCAGGATGTGAGTACACATTCCTGACATGTTATTTAGGCTAGTGCACTTCTCCAAGTTCCTACATGATGCGCACACAAACTACTTCTCACCAAACCTATGTACATAAAAACATATAATACAAGCTAGTACATTGCACGGCTGCTAGGCGCACTCAGTTGGAGATGGTGAGAACTTCCTTTGGCCTGCCGAGGGTAAGACCCAGTGATGCTGGAGACTCAACCTCCTCCTCACTAATAGGCTCCAGACGCGAAGGACTGAGCTGAGGAGCTAGTGCGGGCGCGACAGGTGGTGCAGCTCTGACTGGAGTAGGAGCAATGACTTGGTCAAACTCCTCAGTGGTAGGCAGGCGGCTAGCGGTGGCCAAGGTGGCAGGTGCATAGGATGCTGAGGACGATATGTATGACAGTGGCGGTGCTGTACGGAGGAGCTCCCTCCTGTTGGTGGAATAGCCCTGAACAAAGTCCATACGAGCCGCCACAAAGTCGTCCATGAGGTTATCAAAAGCTTCCTCAAGAGCTTTGAGATACTCAACCAACAGCTCAATAGCCTCATCTCTCTCTCCTCTAGGGCAAGCGAATGCATAGTGACAAGTGTATGTCACGTGGCATGGGAGGTAGCGGTAGCGACGAGTCTTCATCGAAGGGAGCGCATCCCGGAGATGACTTATCGCCTCACGGGCAGCCATCTGCATGGCATGCCTCTCTGTAGGCATGGCCCTTCCTACAAATCGGAAGCGGCGTGACTCAAAACGTCCTCCCTTGAATTGCACCAAGGCCTGGTGCATAGATACGCTGTCGCTGAGCTTGTGCTGGTAGAGTGTGAACTCCGGACGAGCCGATGGCCCGATCGCGACCTTGGTGATGGCGACGAGGAGCCTGATGAATACCTCAGGTACATTGGCGAACACCTGAGACTCACAGTCGCTGCCTGCCATCTACAAAAGTAGACAAAAATTCTGAATAGTCAAGTCATAAATTTATGATGACTAACAGAAAATTGCTACATTTGCAAAACGCTAAAAATAGCACTTACTACGCTAATAGCCGATTAGCGATCGCACCTAGTGGCTTCCTACAGCCAGCTTGGCTCTGATGCCAAGGTTTTCAAGACCGGTTTTCCAATAAAACATTTATTGAAAAGCCGACCCTTTTATTGACCAGCATAGAAGAATCCTTCTTACTGGCAGACAAATCCTTGATACAGAAATCCAGCAGTACTAAATATTATACAAGGTTGAGCTGAGGCTGCTCAACAATTTACTACAAGCACGCCGATATTATACATAAAGGCGGATATGTCAAAAGGGTATGGTGGCATAACTACCGACTTGTAATAAAAGTGGTGGTGGATATGTCATAGTGAAGTGGGAGACATGACAACTCATCAAGCGTCGGAGTGGGGCTCGATGATTTTATTTGGGTAGCGGAAGCATATATAATACAAGTGATCAACTCCAGGATCGCACGGGACTGACTGGGACTCCTCTAGGCATCTGACTCGCTATCGAACTCTTCATCCATAAGATTGCCTTCATCAACATCTGGCCAAATCAACAAGCCAGGTGTGTACTTTGAATGTACTCGCGAGACAGTTTGGACATAAGATGTAACAAATGTAAACATGATGCACATGAGCAGATTAGAAATGCGCACTCCGATAGATAATTGCACTGCATGTAAAATAAAAAGGAAGTCAGGCGGTACTCCTCCCGAAATCCCAATAAAATAACTATAGACCGATCGGGTGTCCGAAGCGACGCCTCGAAACGTAAAATTGAATTAATGTGCCACAGTCGGGCGTCAGGGCGACACCACATAAAGGGCTTATATTGAAAAGTAAATGACAGAACGTGCCACAATCGGACATCTAACCGGCATCTCGAAAAGGGCTTATAATGAAAGTAAATAACAAGGATGCCACAGTCGGACGTCTGAGCGACATCACATAAAGGGCTTATATCGAAGGTAAATGACAAGAGTGCCTTAGTCGGACGTGTGAGCGACATCACATAAAGGGCTTATATCGAAAGTAAATGACAAGAGTGCCACAGTCGGACGTCTGAGCGACATCACATAAAGGGCTTATATTTCATCATTCGTATTCAAATATTTCATGAATTTAAATCATCCCAAGGAAATACTCAGCACATAATAATAAACTGGTTAGTCCATTCACAGGAATAACATTCAGCCGGGTTTACCACACTCTCAGTTTCATGCTTATTCTTCGGAGACTGTCACTGGGGTTGACACTGAGGTCGACACTGAGACTGACACTGACACTGAGATGATGTCCAAGTCCTTGATTGTGGACATGGATACTTGAATGGTTTTGACTCTGCAGAGTTTGTACTCTTTAACCACAGCAAACGGATTTCAGTAGTCACAAAGGACTAGTTCCGTTTACGGTATTTTAGAAGAAACACATCTAACCAGTACACACCCATTCCACATTCCGTTGCCAGGAATCACCCTGGGCAACGTTCAAGAAAAACTTTAAGACGGGGAGGCCACAACCTCGAATAGCATGGGATCAAATTTATATCGCGTGCTCTAAGGGTTGCCCCCCTCTCGGTCCCAACCGGAAACACCCATGCTCCCTGACCGGATGACGGGCTTTAATCCAGGGCCATGGAACCCTCATCGCGGTCCCTCTGTTTGGTGTGTACAAGGAAAGAGGTTTGCAACTTACTAAACCACACTCTTTGCAGAAAACATGTGGCAGCGCGAAGGGGAAACGAACGGGATCGAGACTTGATTGACGTTAAAACTGGAGTTAACGGTTGACATAGAACTGGCATGCTTCAACAATACTAGCTTGCAACCTATCATGTCACCACATGATCAGGTTACGTCATCATCATAAGAACACATCAATATCGAGGTTCACCCGCAGCTTTCTTTCCATGAAATATAACCTTCACCGATGTTCATATAAACATGCCATGCGAAACCACTCAAGCAAACATGAAAAGCACTTATCATATCAAAGGTTCAAACATGCTTGCCCGGTTCGGAGTAGTCGGAGTCTAGCTCGGCGAAGTTCGCGGTTCCGTCACCTCCTCCGGTATCTACGGTATAAAGAAATCGCATACTAGCGTAAATACCGAGTGTGTATAAAAATTGTTCCAAATATTTTTCAAATAAATATGATAAAAAAACTAGACAGAAAAAGAATCAATTCAAAATCATCTATTGTTAAAAAGTTATAAGGGTTTTGGTCCAGGGACTCATCTGTAATGAAACAGAAAGTTACCAAGGTTTAGTTTATAAAAATAGAAAATGTTTCGCTAAGAAATACGCTACCCAACAGGGAAAGCATACTTTGCCCGAAGGCATTTTCAGAAAACGTTTCAATTAGAATAAGAGAGGCTGACGAGGGGGTCCCACTCGTCAGGTTTGAATTTTGAAATAGAGCACACCGGCGCCCGAAGGCCGCGGTGGTCGCCGGCGTCGATCCACGGTGAGGTAGGGGGAAAGGAGGGTACCTACGAGTTCACGAGGCTCTTCCGCACCTGTGGGTGGTGGAGTTGGTCGTTGGCGAGCACCACGTCGACGGCGGCCTCCACTCCGGCGGACGGTGGTTCGGGCGGTGGTGGATCTCGCCGGGGAGGGCTGCATATGTCAAATTGAGCCTAGGGTCAGATGAGTGGGTGCACTAGGGGGATTCTGGCAAGGTTTGGGAGGCGGGGGTGGTCTCCCCAGAGGGAATCGTGCCGGAGCCCGAAGCGGATCGGGGCGGCCGGAGTCAGGGAAGAAGGCCTCCTCGAGGTCCTCCTAGTGGCTGGGCGTTGTACTGGCGAGGTGAAGGGGTGGTGCTGAGTCGAAGGCGAGCTCGGGGTCGCTATTTATAGCCGGCCCGAGGCGGTTGCCGAGAACGGGATAACTCCTACGATGATTACGACGAGGCAGTGGTCGAATGGGGGTTTTAGGCGATTGGTCATCATCGTGTTGGTCTACTGGTTCCGTTTAGGGGCTAAACTTGGCCTGGCTTGGGTGATACTCCAAGCCCTGGACGGAATGGCCCAGCGGGCATGTCGACGGCAGGGAGCGCGCCCTGTGCTTTCCAGACCACAACGACTGCTCTGCAGAACGCACAGGGAAGGGGACGGCCACGCAGAGGCTTCTGGTGGTGTGGGCGGTGCCATACGGCGCCGTTCTGCAGGGCTAGCCCCTGTTGGCCGCCACGGGTGGCTCTGCCACCGCGGAAGACGTCGGTGTTGGCGGGACACGTCGCCACCGACGCTTGCGCCCGTCCAAACGACCGTGCGGCACTCTGGATAAGGAGGAGAGGCAGTGAGCAAGATGCCAACGCGGGCACTGGCGAGATTGACGCCGCGCTCTAAATAAAACGATGCTGTCGACTGAAACCCAGCACTGAAACTCTGAAACTTGACAGAAACAGTGCGGGCCACATGTTCGATGAAATGATTTTAGCATGTGGAAAATTTTTCTGGAGTTGATCTTTGGTGAGGTGGCCTCTTGATGCATCTAGGGGCTTCCTGATTTATCTCAGATTTTTAGGAGAAGAAAAAGAATGAATTTCACCAAAAATGGCAAATCTGGTCCAAACTTGCAGTAAGCAAATTTTGAAAAATTTGAACTGTGGACCAGTGGATCTTGATGGATCTTGGTTGAAGGTACTAAGGACTAGTCAGAGAAGTTTATTTGGGATCAATATTCAAGGGAAAATTGGTAGTTCCTTTGTAAACCACCCTAGCCCAAATAAATGACAGAAAATGATTCTGAGGTTAAAATAATTAGAAATAAATTTAGATGAAGTTGGAACTTGTTGTATTTGGATGCTTGGCTTGTCCCAAAGTGGGGAGGTGGATTTGGAAGAAAAATCTCAACATGAGTCATGGCAAAAGAGAAACTTTTGAATGGGAAAAGAATAAATCCGTAATTCATAGGGTTTCTTTTTAATAAAAAGACATTGAAAAACTTTCCAAAGTTATTTGTGTTGAGTCAACACCAAATGAAAAGCCCTCAAGACCAAAAATCAAGGTTGAGAAGCACACATAAAATATTTGTCATAAATTTTTTGAGAAGGAGAGTTTTTAAGAAAAAAAATTAAATAACCTCCTCCCAATTTAGAGAACAAAATATTTGATAAAACCAAATCAATTTTTTTTGGTGTGTTACACAAAGTATCTTTACTTTGACCAATCTTATACAAAAAAGTATGCACTTTCACAATGTCTGAAGTAAAAAGGAACAAAAGGAGTACAAAGAGTTTGAGCAGCTTTTTAGCATTTCTGTACATTGCAATCAAACACACAGGCCTGACAATTCATAGAGAACATTCAAAACAATCGATGATTATGCATCTCAGCGACTCACATGTCAGAGGCAATATTTACTTCACAACTAAAGAATAAAGAAAAAAATTGATCGACGCTGCTGACAGCAAAGGGCGTCCCATTCGAAAATATCAAACACATGTCTTGCTAAAATCAATGAGCAAAATTTGACAAGGTTGTCCCATTTCAAAATATCAAATGCCTACGATTGTGGAATGGGCAGGATTTGCCATCAGTTCGGACATTGACATGGCACCTCGTGCTAAATAAACCAGCTGTTCTTTTTGTGCAGTTCCACCAAAATCAACCAAATTCGTGCATAGCTTGTATGATTTCGCCCTTATATGTTGCAACACCTTGAACTTATCGGCACCTCCTTTCTTGTGGTGGAAATGAATGATTCGATGTATTCATGAACATTTTGTGCAGTTCCCATTGAAATCAAGCTGAGCACCCCTGTTTGCACAAATACAAAAAAGTGATTAGTATAAAGCAAACTGTACTATGAATTGACAGTTTCAACAGGCACATACATGGTCCATGTAGAGCACACTTTTAGAAAAATGGAACTCACCAGAAGGAATCCTAGAACAACATTGTACTCGCGCATCACATCAGGAAATGGAGATTTGTCAGTCCTTCTGAGCTGAAGTTAGTTTGGTCTTGTGGGGGGTAATGTAACCATCCTTCAACTGCTCCTTCTGATGAGAAGATAGACAGGGCTTCTTCATCCTGGCATAATCGGAACTAGTCACTTCACGTACTCCATATTCTTCTTCAGAGGAAGATGATCCTGTTGTGCAAAGACAAGAGGATAACTAAATGCTAGCGTCCCTGTTTGCTCGAAAAAAGGAAAGGAAATATTTAAAACAACACAGATGAAGCACTTCTCAAGGACAATACCACTTTTTCATGACAGTATCTGAACAGTAGCATAACACCAATAGAGATGACAAAGCTCAATCATATGGATGAAATCAGTGGGCGAGTACCAACCTTTGTCAGGAGGCTTATTGTGTAGAGCATACAGATGAAACACTTCTCCGGAACCATCTGTTGCTATCGACGATGGTGGCCATGCTTACTATATACTCCTCGATTAGTTTAATGTTTCCAACATCTTCTTGTGCAGTTCCACTAAAATATATGGTATCTTCAAAGAAGATCCCTGTTTGCACAAGTAGAGATAATTCCATATTACATTAAGAGTGGCATCAAATCAGTGGCAAAACAATTGCTCGTTCCAGCCATAGCAATAAATTAAGATGCAAAACTATATCATTACTTGTGTCATCACAGTTCTAGTGCTTCATTACAGCACCGGGAGTTGATTTTTGTTTTTCTTCCGCTTGTTCTTCCCCTTCATCACTTGGTTCAATAACAGATAAGCTTCGCCTTCAATGTAAGATTTGGCATGTCAATTAGGGAGCACAAGTATAGTACTAAACTTAATTTTCTGATGAAAGTGGCAAAATACAGACCAATAGTTGTGAAATATCCTTATCTTACCTCAATGGGATATTACGGTGCACATACAGATTGGAAGTCTTGTCTCCATTTGTGCAGTTCACTAAAATCAAGCAACATTATCGTACAAGTAGCACAACATATGAAAGCACACTGCAGAATCATGTGAAAGAAGGCTAGTACTGACCTCTCATGATGCGGAATTCAAACAACTCACAAGAACAAGATATGAACCAAATTTGCCTTAACGGATAGGAAGTAAGATCTCCTCTTGTGCAGTTCCACTAAGATCAAGCAATCAAGCAACGTTGTCGGTGTGACATTTTGGTTGAACTGCACAAAACAATCTTAAAACAAAAGTGTTTTGTGCAGTGCAACAAAAGGTCACAATGGCAACAAGGTGAAGTAGATAACCGTATTTACACAGAGGTGCAAAGGAAACAATTAGTGGTCAATAACGGTGGATGACACAAAAGCCAACAAAAAGAAGCATTGATACATCTCCAACGTATCTACTTTTCCAAACACTTTTGCCCTTGTTTTGGACTCTAACTTGTATGATTTGAATGGAACTGACCCGGACTGATGCTGTTTTCAGCAGAATTGCTATGATGTTGTTTTATGTGCAGAAAACAAAAGTTCTCGGAATGACCTAAAACTC
This sequence comes from Triticum dicoccoides, assembly GCF_002162155.2. Lineage (NCBI taxonomy): Eukaryota > Viridiplantae > Streptophyta > Magnoliopsida > Poales > Poaceae > Triticum > Triticum dicoccoides. The sequence goes on along the minus strand of NC_041382.1, from coordinate 602,302,181 downwards.
CACGGAATATCTTACAATAAATAATAAAAAATCCTCGCCAAAGATGAAGACCAGGGGGCCCACACCCTTGCCACGAGGGTGGGGGGCGCCCCCCTAGGGCGCGCCTCCCTACCTCGTGGGCCCCTGGAGACCTCCCGACTCTAACTCCAACTCTATATAACTGCTTTCGGGGAGAGAGAAAAATAAGAGAGAAGATTTCATCGCATTTTACGATACGGAGCCGCCGCCAAGCCCTAAAACCTCTTGGGAGGGCTGATCTGGAGTCCGTTCAGGGCTCCGGAGAGGGGGATTCGTCGCCGTCATCATCATCAACCATCCTCCATCACCAATTTCATGATGCTCACCACCGTGTGTGAGTAATTCCATCGTAGGCTTGCTGGACGGTGATGGGTTGGATGAGATTTATCATGTAATTGAGTTAGTTTTGTTAGGGTTTGATCCCTAGTATCCACTATGTTCTGAGATTGATGTTGCTATGACTTTGCTATGCTTAATGCTTGTCACTAGGGCCCGAGTGCCATGATTTCAGATCCGAACCTATTATGTTTTCATCAATATATGAGAGTTCTAGATCCTATCTTGCAAGTCTATAGTCACCTATTATGTGTTATGATCCGTTAACCCTGAAGTGACAATAATCGGGATACTTACCGGTGATGACCGTAATTTGAGGAGTTCATGTATTCACTATGTGCTAATGCTTTGTTCCGGTTCTCTATTAAAAGGAGCCCTTAATATCCCTTAGTTTCCATTAGGACCTCGCTGCCATGGGAGGGTAGGACAAAAGATTTCATGCAACTTCTTTTCCATAAGCATGTATGACTATATTCGGAATACATGCGTACATTACATTGATGAATTGGAGCTAGTTATGTGTCACCCTATGTTATGACTGGTACATGATGAGCTACATCCGGCATAATTATCCATCATTGATCCGATGCCTACGAGCTTTCCATATACTGGTTTACGCTTATTTAATTTCCCGTTGCTATTGTTACAATCACTACAAAATACCAAAAACATTACTTTGCTTTACTCTTTTGTTACCGTTACCATCACTATCATATTACTTTTCTACTAAACACTTTGTTGCAGATATTAAGTTTCCAGGTGTGGTTGAATTGACAACTCAGCTGCTAATACTTGAGAATATTCTTTGGCTCCCCTTGTGTCGAATCAATAAATTTGGGTTGAATACTCTACCCTCGAAAGCTGTTGCGATCCCCCATACTTGTGGGTTATCAAGACTAATTTCTGGCGCCATTGCCGGGGAGCATAGCTCTATTCTTTGAGTCACTTGGGATTTATATCTGCTGGAAACTATGAAGAACTTGAAAGACGCTAAGGCAACAATTTATCCCTCAACTACGAGGGGAGGTAAGGAACTGCCATCTAGCTCTGCACTTGATTCACCTTCTGTTTTGAGTAAGCTTGCGACACCTACATCTGCTTCTGCTATTCCTTCTAATATGTCACATGTTATTGATGATGCCACTTCTGCTATGCATGACACTTATGATGAAACTACTTCTATGCTTGATACTACTATGCCACTTAGTGATTTTCTCGAGGAACGACTTGCTAGGGCTAGAGAGATTGAAATATTGAATCTGATTATGAAGATGAAAGTGATGGTGAAGAATCACTTGTTATTCCTAAGGGTTATTTATTTGATCAAGAAGCTTCTTTAGCTATTTTAGCTTGCAAAGATAGATATGAACTCAAAAGGTTATTAGCTAAATGGAATAAGCAATCTCTAAATGCTAGGATGAGACCTGACCCTGCTTTTGCTACTTCACCTATCTATGTTGCTGATAAGGATTATGAATTCTCTATTGATCCTGATATAATTACTTTAGTTGAATCTGGTACTTTTCATGGCTATGAATCTGAAACTGTTGTGGCACATCTTACTAAATTAAATGATATAGCTACCCTGTTCACTAATGATGAGAGATCTCGCTACTTTTATATCCTTAAAATATTTCCATTCTCATTAAAGGGTGATGCTAAGATATGGTTTAATTCTCTTGATCCTGGTTGTGTGCGTAGTCCCCAGGATATGATTTACTACTTCTCTGCTAAATATTTCCCTGCTCATAAGAAACAAGCCGCTTTAAAGGAAATATACAACTTTGTGCAAATTAAAGAAGAGAGTCTCCCACAAGCTTGGGGGAGGCTTCTCAAGTTACTTAATGCTTTGCCTGATCATCCTCTTAAGAAAAATGAAATACTTGATATATTTTATAATGGACTAACCAATGCTTCCAGAGATTACCTGGATAGTTGTGCTGGTTCTCTTTTCTGGGAAAGAACACTGGATGAAGTTGAAATCTTATTGAATAATGTGTTGACAAATGAAAATAATTGGGCACCTCCTGAGCCAGCTCCTGCTCCAATTAATGATCCTATTACTAAACCAACTCCGAAGAAGAGAGGTATTCTATTTCTCAGTCCCGAAGATATGCAAGAGGCAAAGAAATCTATGAAAGAAAAGGGTATTAAAGCTGAAGATGTTAAGAATTTACCTCCTATTGAAGAAACATATGATCTTGATCCTTTACTTATTGAAAAACCTCCAGACCTCGATAACCCGACACAGGTAGTAAAGGTAAATTCTCTCTATAGATATGATAAAGCTGAAATCCCATTTACTAAATTTGCTAGCCCATGCTTAGATGAGTTTGATAAATTTATGGCTAAGCAAGAAGACTTTAATGCTTATTTTGGTAGACAATTAAAATACAATTCAAATATGCCTGGACACTTGGGTGATTATATGGTTAATGTCAAAGGTGAACTTAAACTTATTAGTAAACATGCTTCCATGGTTACCACTCAAGTAGAACAAGTACTTAAAGCTCAAAAGGAATTGCTCAATGAGATGAATAGTAAGAAAAATGATTATTTTGTTAAAGTGGCTACTAGAACTGGTAGAATGACTCAGGAACCTTTGTATCCTGAAGGACACCCTAAGAGAATTGAGCAAGATTCTCAGAGAAATAATATTGATGCACCTAGTTCTTCTAAAAAGAAGAAAAAGAAAAATGATAGAACTGTGCAAACTTCTAGTGAACCTATTGCTGAACCACCTGATAATCCAAATGATATATCTATGTCTGATGCTGAAACACAATCTGGCAATGAACATGGACCTAATAAAAATGTTAATGATGATGTTCATAATGATGCTCAACCTAGTAATGATAATGATGTAGAAATTGAACCTGCTGTTGATCTTGATAACCCACAATCAAAGAATCAACGTTATGATAAGAAAGACTTTGTTGCTAGGAAACATGGTAAAGAAAGAGAACCTTGGGTTCAGAAACCCATGCCTTTTCCTCCCAAACCATCCAAGAAAAAGGATGATGAGGATTTTGAGCGCTTTGCTGAAATGATTAGACCTATCTTTTTGCGTGATTAACTGATATGCTCAAAACCAATCCTTATGCTAAGTACATGAAAGATATTATTACAATTAAAAGAAAGATACCAGAAGCTGAAATTTTCACCATGCTTGCTAATTATACTTTTAAGGGTGGAATACCAAAGAAACTTGGAGATCCAGGAGTACCTACTATACCATGCTCCATTAAAAGAAACTATGTTAAAACTGCTTTATGTGATCTTGGAGCTCGTGTTAGTGTTATGCCTCTCTCTTTATATCATAGACTTGACTTGAATAAGTTGACACCCATGGAAATATCTTTGCAAATGACTGATAAATCAACTACTATACCTGTCGGTATTTGTGAGGATGTGCCTGTTGTAGTTGCAAACGTTACTATTTTAACTGACTTTGTTTTTCTTAATATTCCCGAGGACGATAGTATGTCTATTATTCTTGGAAGACCTTTTCTTAATACTGCAGGGGATGTTATTGATTGCACTAAAGGCAATGTCACTTTTCATGTTAATGGTAATGAGCATATGGTACATTTTCCAAGGAAACAACCTCAAGTTCATAGTATCAATTCTATCGGAAAAATTCCATAGATTATATTTGGAGGTTTTGAATTTCCCCTTCCTACCGTCAAGAAGAAATATGATATACTTATTATTGGGGATGTGCATATCCCCGTTGAGGTAACATAGTGTTATTCAAAATTTCTCTGGTTCCATGTTATTCGGAATGAGTTCGTTAACAAGACTTGATCAACCTTGTTAGTGGATTCCTTTTGATGATCATGATATGGATGAAACTAGAAGCACAACCTTCTGTACCCCACTTTTACTATCTGTTATTTATATTAAATAAAATAAAAATAAATATTTTTCTATCTGTTATCTCATTATCCGTGCAATATAAAAATACCTCGAAAATAAAAGTTCTCCAAATGCCCTAAAAATTAAATATGTTTTTTCTAGAATATTTGAGGATTTATGGAACAAAGATCACACCAGGGGGGCCAACCACCTTGACACGAGGATGGAGGGAGCGCCCACCCCCCTAGGGCGTGCCCCCTGCCTCGTGGGCCCACGGTGGCCCTCCTCCACTTATTCCTGCACCCATCCTCTTCTTCTTCCTCCCTCAAACACGAAAAACCAACTCAAGCACGAGTTCCAGCCCTCTTTGCTACCATTTTCGATCTCCTTGCTCAAAGCACCTCTCACAAAACTGCTTGGGGAGATTGTTCATTGGTATGTGACTCCTCCATTGGTCCAATTAGTTTTTTGTTCTAGTGCTTTATTCATTGCAAAATTTTGCTGCTTAGGTGACCCTATTCTTGAGCTTGCATGTCAAATTTATATGGTCAAAAGTAGTTTTGATGCATGATATAGGCCCTAGGCACTTGTAGGAGTAGTTGCTATCAATATTATTGAGTTCGGTTTACTTTTATTTTGAAGTTACTAAAAATTTCAGAATTTTTTAGAAAATGATGAGGAGATTATTGAGGGGCTCATCGAGCCAAAGCTCGAAGGAAAAGGCACCGAAGCCTAAGTATAATTTGCCGCACACCGCGGAGGTTCGGGCGTGTGAATGGCCTTCCGAGGATTTCTTGAGAGCAGCCGAGATTTATGAAGATTTTCATGAATTGGCTCATAATGCAGGCCTCACCGCTTTCCTCCACGACCAGTGCGATCAGTATCCCTTACTCACAAAAACCTTTGTGCAAAACTTTCATTTTCATTCTAGGAACTCACCACCTACGGTGGAGTTTCATTTATATGATGAGCATAAGGAGATGTCACTTTATGATTTCTGTCGGATTTTTTTGTCCCTTTTGGGGGCAAGACAGAAGAACCACATCACGATCATGTGGAGGGGTTTATTGATACTATCATTGTAGGAGAAACTAGGAAGGTTTCCGATGCACGAATCACTAGCATACATTTTTCCTGTTTTACGTTACTTTGCATTATTTGCTAGCCGTTGCTTAATTGGACGCGGAAACTGTGGAAACCGTAGTATCCCTGATATAATTATTCTGCTCCACGGTTTATACAGTGATAACACTTTTAGTATGGGCAGTATTATTGCTAAACGGTTAAGTCTGAACCGTACAAAGGGCCCCATCTTTGGAGGCATCTATGCTACACGCCTAGCTGCACATTTTAACATACCTATTAGGCATGCCGAGAAGGAAGAAAAAGTGCTACCTCGTGTTTATCTAGATTATAAAAGTATGGTGGCACATGATTTTATTGTTAAGAATAGGGCAGGAGAGCTTAAATATCAATTGTTCTTTAATAAACATCATCTTGAGACTGTTACATTGCCTGCTCCTTGTTTGTTTGATTTGACTGTAGGCACGTATCTTGTTCCGTTGAAGGCTATTCAAGCCTACCGGAACCCTGCACCAGCCGAGGAGCTGGAGCCGGAACCACAATTTGATCCCTCACGACAGTCTAATTACCAGTGGGATCCGGAGATGATTGCCAGCCAGTGGCAATCGGAGCCTTCTTTTTCCTCATCACAGTACGACCCCAACAACTATTATTATGGATATCCACCAGGACAGCCGTGGCCATAGACCAACTTAGGCCAAAAGCCTAAGCTTGGGGGAGTACATATTTCTCACCGACATTACATTTATGTTCACACACACTCATTGCTAGATGTCGGTGCTCACACTTTTTCATTGTATCATCCATGCTAGTTTATTTCCTTTCATGCTTTCTTCTTGTGTGTTTTATAAACCTTAATAAAAACAAAAAAAATTACTTGCAGCTTTTAACTAATGTAATTTCTATGCTTTTAGTAGTAACCAAAAAGAAAACCCAAAAATATTTCCTGTTCTTCTTTTGCTTGTTGGGAGTTTTCCCGTGTAAATAGTTTTATTTCTTTTCTTTTCTTTGGGGGTCAGTAGGAGAAGACCATGATTAAATTGTTGAAATGGCTCTTATATGCATTATTGTTTATCTGACAAAAGAGCCCATATTGCCTTGTCTTCTCCTGTTTATTGAATGCTCGCAGATTCCAGCTTAGTCCAATGCACGTGCACTCTTATTATTATTCACATCGTTCAGTCGTGCAAGTGAAAGGCAATTATGATGATATATGATGGACTGACTGAGATGAGAAAAGCTGGTATGAACTCGGCCTCTTTTGTTTTTTGTAAATATGATGAGTTCATCGTTCTTGATTCAGCTTGTTATGAATAAACATGTTTGCAATGACAATTAGAGATCATAGTTGCTTGTGCCATGCTTGATTAGCTATGAATTATAATGGTTTACCTTGCGTGCCAACATGCTATTAAAATGGTTATGATGTGGTATGATAGGGTGGTATCCTCCTCTGAATGATTTAAGTGACTTGACTTGGCACATGTTCACGCATGTAGTTGAAACAAATCAACATAGCCTTCACGATATTTATGTTCATGGTGGATTATATCCTACTCATGCTTGCATCCAATGTTTATTAATTTTAATGCATGTACATGGCTGTTGTCACTCTCTGGTTGGTCGCTTCCTAGTTTTTCGCTAGCCTTCACCTGTACTAAGCGGGAATACTGCTTGTGCATCCAATCCCTTAAACCCCAAAGTTATTCCAGATGAGTCCACTATACCTTCCTATATGCGGTATCTACCTGCCGTTCCAAGTAAATTTGTATGTGCCAAACTCTAAACCTTCAAATAATCATCCTATTTTGTATGCTCGAATAGCTCATGTATCAACTAGGGTTGTCTGTATCTTCCATGTTAGGCGGGTTATTCTCAAGAGGACTGGACTCCGCTCCTCACTCACGAGATAAAGGGCTGGTCACCGGGATGCCCAGTCCCATGCTTTATGCAAACTAAATCAAAAATAATTGCAAAACAAAACTCCCCTGGGACCTGATGTATGTTGGAGGCACTCGTTGTTTCGAGCAAGCCATGGATTGATGTTTGTTGGTGGAGGGGGAGTATAAACTTTACCATTCTGTTTGGCAACCGCCTATAATGTGTGTAGCATGGAAGATATCGCCATCTCTTGGTTGTTATGTTGACAATGAAAGTATACCGCTTAAAATATTATTAACCTCTATTTCAAAATCGAGCTCTGGCACCTCTACAAATCCCTGCTTCTCTCTGCGAAGGGCCTATCTATTTAATTTTATGTTGAGTCATCACCCTCTTATTAAAATCACTAGCTGGAGAGCACCACTGTCATTTGCATTCATTACTGTTAATTTATATTGGGTGTGACTATGATTGGATCTCTTTTACCATGAATTACAATGTCTAGTCAGTCCTTGATCTTTAAAGGTGCTCTGCATTTATGTTTTGCGGTCTTAGAAAGGGCTAGCGAGATACCATCTTGTTATATCATATTATGATTGTTTTGAGAAAGTGTTGTCATCCGAGTTTTATTATTGTGGCTTGCGAGTTGATTATGCTACTGATATGGGTAATCATGAGACCTGAGAATTATTGCAAATGTGGTTAGTTATAATCTTTGCTGAAAACTTGAATGCTGGCTTGACATATTTACAACAACAAGAGCAAATAGAGTTTGTAAAAGTTTTTCTTTATTTCTTTCAGTTTCTCAACTGAATTGCTTGAGGACAAGCAAGGGTTTAAGCTTGGGGGAGTTGATACGTCTCCAACATATCTACTTTTACAAACACTTTTGCCCTTGTTTTGGACTCTAAATTGTATGATTTGAATGGAACTAACCCGGACTGACGCTATTTTCAGCAGAATTGCTATGATGTTGTTTTATGTGCAGAAAACAAAAGTTCTCGGAATGACCTGAAACTCCACGAAATATCTTACAATAAATAATAAAAAATCCTCGCCAAAGATGAAGACCAGGGGGCCCACACCCTTGCCACGAGGGTGGGGGCGCGCCCCCCTAGGGCACGCCCCCCTAGGGCGCGCCCCCCTAATTCGTGGGCCCCCTGGAGACCTCCCGACTCCAACTCTATATAACTGCTTTCAGGGAGAAAAAACATAAGAGAGAAGATTTCATCGCGTTTTACGATACAGAGCCGCCGCCAAGCCCTAAAACCTCTCGGGAGGGCTGATCTGGAGTCCGTTCGGGGCTCCGGAGAGGGGGATTCGTCGCCGTCGTCATCATCAACCATCCTCCATTACCAATTTCATGATGCTCACCACCGTGCGTGAGTAATTCCATTGTAGGCTTGCTGTACGGTGATGAGTTGGATGAGATTTATCATGTAATCGAGTTAGTTTTGTTACGGTTTGATCCCTAGTATCCACTATGTTCTGAGATTGATGTTGCTATGACTTTGCTATGCTTAATTCTTGTCACTAGGGCCCGAGTGCCATGATTTCAGATCTGAACCTATTATGTTTTCATCAATATATGAGAGTTCTAGATCCTATCTTGCAAGTCTATAGTCACCTATTATGTGTTATGATCCGTTAACCCCGGAGTGACAATAATCGGGATACTTACCAGTGATGACCGTAGTTTGAGGAGTTCATGTATTCACTATGTGCTAATGCTTTGTTCCGGTTCTCTATTAAAAGGAGGCCTTAATATCCCTTAGTTTCCATTAGGACCCTGCTGCCACTGGAGGGTAGGACAAAAGATGTCATGCAAGTTCTTTTCCATAAGAACGTATGACTATATTCGGAATACATGCCTACATTACATTGACGAATTGGAGCTAGTTCTGTGTCACCCTATGTTATGACTGTTACATGATGAACCGCATCCGGCATAATTATCCATCATTGATCCGATGCCTACGAGCTTTCCATATACTAGTTTATGCTTATTTACTTTCCCGTTGCTATTGTTACAATCACTACAAAATACCAAAAACATTACTTTGCTTTCGTTACTCTTTTGTTACCGTTACCATCACTATCATATTACTTTGCTACTAAACACTTTGCTGCAGATATTAAGTTTCCAGGTGTGGTTGAATTGACAACTCAGCTGCTAATACTTGAGAATATTCTTTGGCTCCCCTTGTGTCGAATCAATAAATTTGGGTTGAATACTCTACCCTCAAAAGCTGTTGCGATCCCCTATACTTGTGGGTTATCAAGCATCTACCTTATCTAAATGGGAAAGAAAACAAGACAGTAGCATTTCTCAAATGGTGGCATTGATTAATATTAACATAGAGATTATATTAACAATAAAATTCATTAAACATGTAATTTGCTTTTAACTATGGCATTGCATCAATTTTCCAGCGGCATTATTAGAGGGTGTTTGTTTACAGGGACATTTTGGTGTTGGGACTAAAAAAACTCCGTGTCAGTCCCATCTATACCAAACAGAAGGGACTTTTAGGGACTAAAAGTGGGCATTTGGGACTCAAGAAAGAAGACCCCGAGGGAGTCTTTTTGGGACCTTTTCCAATAGTTGCCCCTGCCACGCATTGCACCTTGTCTCTATTAGTTCATTACTAGGGGTAACATGGTCTTTTAGCATGTAATTTAATAACCTCTAGTCCATGTTTAGTCCCTGGAACCAAGCAGGTAGGGACTAGGGAGTTTTTGACCAAACACTGCCTTAGATTAACAACAGCTAATGAGTTGCACGGGACAGTGGACGCACCAGCACCATGTGCATCTACCGATGTACTATGGTCATGCACAGTCTGTTGCAACAAAGAACAAACAACCAAGGAGCATATTTGTGTTGGTCCTAGTTTTGTTATCTTTAGACACCTTTCCCTATGTGAGTGCAGCAAATCTAGTCCTGCTCAAACTCTACAGCCTTGTCCCTTCCTTTCCTTTTTGAACTAGTACTTTCTCCCCTTCCTTTCCTCTTTGAATCACGTCCTAGATTTATGCGATACAACTTTCCCCACTACTTTCCCCCATTCCTTTCCTCTTTGAACCACGTCCTAGATTCATGCTATACAACTTTCCCCCTTCATTTCCTCTTTGAACCACGTCCTAGATTCATGCTATATACAACTTTTCCCACTACTTTCCCCCACTCCTTTCCTCTTTGAACCACGTCCTAGATTCATGGTATACATGCAGCTAGAGCAATGCATGTGGAGTAAGTAAATTATACCTTAAGGTTCTTGGGGCGTGGTTCGATGGGTGACAGGACAACGGCGAAGAAGAAGGGGTCGGAGGCCCTCCCATGCCGCCGCTGGGTGGAAAGTGAACAGTTGCGCCGGTAGTCCCTCGCCGACAGCGACATCGTTAAGCCTCCTTCCCTTCCCGGTGGACGGATCCTGCTGACTCTTTGAGCAGCAGTGAGGGGAGAGAGAGGCCAACGAAGTATTGTTCAGATCTGGAGAGGGCGAGAGAGTGTGAAGAGAGAAACTACAAGTGTCGGGGCTCCAACGGGAGAGGGCGAGAGAGTGTGAAGAGAGCAACTACAAGCGTTGAGGCTCCAGCGTGTATATATATACTGGAGAGAGAGTGTGAAGCATGCAAACCCTAGAAAACATTTTGACCAGTCAAAGAATCCTCCTGGCACAAATTATGCTCAAGTGTAGTTATCGAATCCGAGACCTCAAGTTTGATGAGCGAATAGGCTAACCAGCTACACAACCCTCCCGTTATGTTCAATGAGAGGGAAATAACCTTTTATACATTCCTGCATTCGTGTGACAATCATGCCGTGTTTTTGTGTGTGTGTGGGAGTCATTGGGATTTCAATCATAATCGTGTCATGTGGCTTTGGTGGTAAGACTATCCATAGTGGTGCAGAAATAATGCAGCCTTAGTCACCTTACCTCTCTCCACGTAGTACATTGGGTCCCACCAGTCAGAGGGTGAAACAAACAAATTAATAAGAAAAATTAAAAGCGGCAGCAGTGTTTCTTACCTCACACATCTCGCTACTTCTCGGGAACACTGTCCAATTGATCCCTCTGTTTGCTCACGTACTATTTTAAGTGAATCCTTATTATAACATGCACACAAATTTTGGGCACTTGTATTCGACTTAAGTCAGTGTGCCACCGTATCTCGTATACTTCCTACTCCCTCCGTCTAGGTGTAATAAGTCACGTTAGAAGGTGCAACGGGACCAAGGTGTGTGTGTGTGTGTGTGTGTGTGTGTGTGTGTGTGTGTGTGTGTGTGTGTGTGTTTGTGTGTTTAACAACATGTGCGTGTTAGAGAGAGCGACAGATCGACCTACTCCAACAGAGAGATGTTGTGTAGTGTACAATTTTAGCCGTGAGAGTCGGTGCATCCTCTCGTTTCCGGGCGTGTCCGGTAGGGACATGCGGACAACTGCCACGCCCGCTCCTGACCAGCCTGGCCCACCCAAAGCCCCTCCATCGCCCGCACGCGCTTCCTGCCCGAAACGGACAACGCTGCTCCAAAGAATCAGTGCCGCATTCATGCCCGGGCAGAGCAGAAGCAACCTCTCACTGGCGCAAGAGTGATGGTTGCTTCGTCCGTCCAACTTACTGCTGGGTCTATGCTATTTGATGGCTCATTGGTCTTTATTACTGAGGTGGTAGGACTGCTGGATGTCCCACGCTTTCGGCGAAAGGAGGTACTACTACTAGATTAAAATTTTCTCCATTCTTACAGCGGAGGCATGCAAGAGTAGTGAAAACACGCAGGCTCAGTGATTACATGGCCCACCTCACACTATCACTGTGCGACACCTAACTCTTTACATAGTACTCCCTCCGTTCCTAAATATTACTAGATGAGTCCCCACGCATTGCCGCGGAACAACGGTATATTTCTCTGTGCAAAATTATTGATTTCATAGAACTAAAAAAACTCTATAACCGCATGACAAATGTGGTAGCCAAACTAAATAAACTCCCATCATCATTTAGATCATCCCACGTAAGGAAAAAAGATCAGCCAACTCCTATTGCATAATGGGATTATATTTTCTTTTTGACATGTTAATGGGACTTAAAATCTCACTTACACGCATGCTACCGGTGCATGCTTGCATGCAGACATGTTGATGTGATTTAAAACCCACTCACATGCATGTGCCACGGTATTTTTGCATGCTTGCATGTGCCTTAGTGCGGAGCCTCTCAACGTCTAGATCAGACGGCTATTATGGACTGATTTACTTCGTCTAACGGCTACATCAATTTTGATGATGTGGCTCAAGGAGAGGATAGAGAATTCCTAGTAGTGGGGGCTAGCTATTACTAGTAGATAAGTCTTTGTAGAGATTCCACTACATACGGAACAAAATGAATGAATCTACACTTTAAATGCATCTATATACATCCGCATGTGGTTCATGGTGAAATCTCTACAAAGACTTATATTTAGGAACGGGGAAGACGGTGTACTAAGCAAGCTTCTCCTTGTTCTGCGAGTTGATGGGACACATCAAAAGTACTCCAGTGTATAGAGCCTTGCCTCTAAGGTAGGCCCCACATGGTTTGCCTCTTTTTTTAACATAACACGTCAAGTCGCAATTTGTTTGTTCACCCGTGGTAGACGATCCTCCCTCCACCAAATGGACAACCAGTACACGTGCCAAATTACCACGTGGTCTGCCTTTTTCGTACAGAAATGAGCTCCACCGTGTACCCACGTGGGTGTGGTTGGGAAAGAGACGGGAGTACGTGCACCGTGCATGCACCTCTTCTCTTCATGCACGTCCCCCACCTACATGGGTGTGTGTGAGAGATACAAACCGCGTTTGTGAGTGTTTTTTGTTTTGGGGTGGGGGTGGGGTGGGGGGTTGATTTCGTGAATTATTTGTGGGAATATGTGTCGATGACATCTCAAACAAAATTTTGCATGCAATGTGTGTGAAACGGAGGTCTATCCATATCGTACATAGAGGGTCGGGCAATCCACGAGAAGAGAGGGAGGGGTCATAGCTATCGATAGAGTCGAAGAGAGGATCAAGTGGGTGGGTGCGAGATCGATGAAGAGAGCCATCGAAATTGTGTGTGTGTGCAAGTCAAAGATATAGGGCGACTGGCCTACTAGACTGTTAGAGGGCACATGTCAAGTTTGTGTGTGGCAGGGAGACATGACTAGAGCGCTCAATGTATCGGTGTGTGTGGGGGGGGAGGGGTGGGGGGAGGGGTAGGCAGAGGCCTAACTATAGAGGTAGAATGACTCGTATATGTGTTGAGAAGGAGAGACCCAGCTATGTCTTGAGGGAGATCGGTCGACATCCATACATAACTGAAGGACGGGAAATATGATGGGACAGAGAGAGAGAGAGGAGAGCGAGAGGGAGGGAGAGGGGTAGAGTGCTGGATGGGTGATGGAGTTGCTTCTCGAAGATGGTGGGAGAGGCCTACTAGACAAACTAAGGGTGGAACTGCAATGTTATCAATAAGAGTGGGGATGTGTTTCTGTGTGTGCCGGTGCGTGATAGATCTGTCGGGACGCATCCATGGATGATGAAGGGGAACCATTTGTTTGGTAAGAAAACCTAACTAGATCGGTAGATCAATTGTTGTTTGTCGGAGGAAGGGAGAGACACAACTAATGAGGTAGATCGATTGACGTGTGGGTAAAAATGAGTTATAAGGACCTAGCTAGCTATATGTATAGCGAGAGATCAGTCGGTGCACGTCCATTTGTTAGAGGCAAATAAGGCCCAGCGAGACGGATAGACAGAGAGAATGGAGCTAGGAGGTGGTGCGAGAGGCCCAACTACTAGCTAGATAGGGGGAGGAGTGTGCGGTTGTGAGATCGATGAAAAGAGGGGCGAGAGTTTACACGTGTGTCTGACCGTATGAGAGACACGAGGCAAGGACACATAAAGGAGGAGATTGAAGGTGTGTGTGTATGTTGTAGGCAGGCATCGCTGGAGAGGTTTATCGATTGGTGTGTGTCAGAAAGGAGTTGTGGAGACTCTGGGAGAACGACCTAAAGAAAAAAATTAATGTAGCCCGGTGGATAGAATGCCGAGGGAGGGGGAGGGCGAGGAGGGCGTGTGCATGCACGAGAGAAAGTTAGTGGTAGCTACAAAGGTTAGAGGATTGTGTGGGTGTAAGAGACTAACAAAGATCATAATTTGATATTAAAGCGGATTCATATATTCGAATAGGAGATCATAGTGTTCTAAACATTGCATGCATGAATATAGCGGTGATACACGTGATGTGCACATGTTATACCATAATGTGATAATGCATGGTGTTTGCAACTAACATCTAAATGCTGAACAATCTAAACCATACTATACATCAAACAATCTCACATTTTATTTGAATTTGTGATAATGTGTGGCATTTGCAGCTTACAACTAAATATCGAACAATCTAAACAATACTATATATCGAACATTCTCACATTTTATTTGAATTTGTGGTAATGTGTGGTGTTTGCAACTCACATCTAAATACTTGTAGGCGTAGGGGGCGGGGCACCATACATAATGTGATAAACACATTATACATATGAGACATGGTTTAGATTATGAAGATCTAGCTAGAGCTAGAAATGTAATGTGATTTGAAATCAAAATAAAGTGGATTCAAAAAATCTAGTTCGAGTTCATATAGTACACATAGTTCATATGTAACTCGAGACTAATCATGTGGTGTGCTGTGAAGATAATACACAAAGATGGTTTAACTTGACAATAATGATGATTGTAGATCTTATTAAAACAGAGAAATGAATTCAAATGCTTTGACTTCACAACAATCATTACTGTAGATCTTATTCAAATAGAGAAACGAATTCAAATTTAGTTCATATTGAAGCGGTAGTATATACGTTTGGAATGCACTAAAACGTTCATTTGAGTAGTAGGTTGCATGCATTATACACGTAGTGAAATATTTTAATTGAACATAACATGAATTCAAAGTTTTGAATGACATTTGTAGTGCGCATTGATTTGGTACAGTACACGTTAGGCTTGTCCGAAAATTTCAACCCGCGCCTTGTTAGCCCGAAATATTTAAGATATATCTTTGTCTCGTTGTGCTCCGACAACTCCCTCCATCTCAACCCGCGCCTTGCTATTCCGAAATTACAACGCGCGCGAAAACTCCCACCTCCTATGAAATCCCGACACGCGAAATGCCCGTGGTACCCCTGAACCAAAAGAACTGCCTCAAATCGGTGAGGGTACTTCCGTAACTTACCCCACATTTCAGACAAGCGCGTCTCTAAGCCATGGTTCCCCACTGCCATCCCATCCGCCCACCCATTCGTACACCGAGGCCACGAAAACCCGCGACGAAACCCCACACCCTGCTCCGTCCGCCACCCAGCCGGAGCCTCTTCCCCGACGACGTTGTCCACAGCAACACCTCGACGCCCCTCATCCACCGTACCAGATGATGATCCGTCGTCGATCTCATCGTCCTGCCGGTTCAGCCACCCCGTCCTCCACCTCCAAGGAGCTTCCCCGACGTTCCCCTTGTCTCCCGCGCCACCTCCATTCCCACACCGCCGTATTCACCTGCACCACCGGAAGAGCATCATCATCACCGTTTCCTCGGATGAAGCTGCGGCCTAATCGGCGCCACCAAAGAGGTAGTACACTAATCGCCGGATTTTCTTCTTGATTCGATCTCACGGTGCTGCTGGCGCTCAGTCCCGAGCCAACACGGCGCGACTCCATCAACGGCGGCGTCGCCGTCCACTTCCTCCACGGCGTCGCTCCCTCGGCGGCGACGTCCACATCAGTAGGAGCTGCTGCTGCTTTAGCTCTCGCTTGCGCTGCTGCTCTGCTCTTGCTCTCGGTCCCCTGCCTGGTCTGCTCTTGCTATTGCTCTTGCTCGCGCTGCTGCTCTCGCTCTTGCTCTTGCTTGTGATGCTACTCCGATTTAGCTACACTTCAGTCAACTGAATCGACTTTTGGGTCAATCGATTTT
>NC_041382.1:602227641-602285602 GCF_002162155.2 Triticum dicoccoides | reverse complement strand
CGGAGAGGTACCCCACTATCTATCTTAGGGTTCAGGATGGGGGGGTGGTCACCGGCGGTGGTGGGGCGGTGGCGTGGGGATCGCCGGAGAAAAAGCTCGGCACGGGGGGCCTAGAGGGATGGCCGGGGCGGCGACTGACCTGCGGTGGGGAGTGTTTTCGGGGCGGGCGGGGCGTCGCACCGCCGGCCGCGGGCGGCGTGGGGCTGCTATTTGGCCGGTGGTGGCTGGCAGCTCAGGGGGGTGGAGGTTGAAGATGAATCGCAGGCCCTTGATTTTGTATCCAACGGCTGCAAAATTGACTGACCAGAGATGAAAAAGTCAGTCGACCGACGTGTAGCCTCACCTTGCTAGTGCGTTCAGTTTCGACAGCAAAATTCAGTTTCTACAGCAAAATTCAGTTTCGACAGTTAAGTTCAGTTTCGACAGTTAAGTTCAGTTTTGACAGTTAAGTTCAGTTTCGACAGTTAAGTTCAGAGATGAGCGGCTGATGTATTTTACATCTAGCACTTTGTGGTTATGTATTTTATGTCATGTATTGGAGATGCTATTAGAATTCCACTCAGGTTAACGTTGTTCGTTGTCTCTTTGTGCTGCTTCTGCCTCGGCGTCGTACAACTCACCAGAGCTGCTCCAACGACAAAACCCTCTATCACAGCGGAGCAGTACCTCGGGCTCCATCTCTAGACGCCTAAGATCTTCTTCCCCTCCTCCGACAGCAAAGTCAGTCGGAGCATCCTCACCGGCCAACCCAATCATGCTGAGATCGACATGGCTTCGCCAAAGAGGTTGTACACTTGTTGCATCTCTTTTTTACTCTACATGTTATATATATTGTCCACTGAGCACACGGATTTGTGTCTCCTTGAAAGAAAAAACATAGGAATTTTAATTTTCACTTGTCCTCCTTTTCAAATTCCTATTCATGAAGCACAAGACTAAGAGATAGTAGCATAATAGCATTATAACCATACATTTTCTTGTGGTTTGACTTAATCTCACCATACTTCTTTGCATCATGTGATCTTCCAATTGTTGTGAATCAAACACCCAGATTGGCAGAAATCTTGTGTTTTTAAATTCTCTGTTTTGCACGTGCATTCCTATCCTATTCCTGTCTATTTCCTATCCCTGCTTTGTCGGAATCCTCCAATTCAAACGAGCCCTTACAGAATTACTTCTCTTACAGATAGTTGTCAAAGAAAACCTTGCGTGGTTTGTTCCGCTCCTGTTGCGCCATCGTCCACCCCAGCTCAGCTGCTCCAACGACAGAAGGGTCCAGCACAGCAGGGATCCGGCCTCTAGACTGTCTTTCGCTGCCTCAGATCTTCTTCCCCGCCGCTGGCAGCCATGAAAACTGCATTACCATCATCAACCGAGCAGATGACCTCAAGGACTACACAGGTCTGCAAGAGAGGTCGCACTCTTTTGTATCTGCATACGTTATGCATCGGTTAATATTACATGCTACTTTATCATCCTGTTCACCGATTAGACTCTGAGTCAGCTCCAAACTAATGGTCAAACTTGAGTTTTTAAATGGTTGTGGGGTACATACCGGGTCCGCTATCAATAGTATCTATCTACTATCTGGTTAATCTTCGGTGTCTACTATGAGTTTCATGTTGGGTGGGAAACAAACAGTAAAGAAGCCATTATCTGTATTTTTTAACTGAAGCCATTATCTGCCTGCTATTATTGGTTTTGGGTCTATCCATAGGTTGCTACCATCACTCTGGATTTCTGCATGCACTCCTTACATAATCTCACTATGTTTTATTCCTATGCATGACAGTTATTGTAAACAATGGAACTGAACATGTAGAGCAAAAGAGACGAGCCTTGTGTGGCAATAAAATTTCATGCAGACGTCGCTCCATGGTAGGCACAAAGGCAGCCCCCTCCACGCATTTCGGATTGTAATCGAGAGGAAGATATCTATTCTGAGGGGGATTCAGAAGGAGAAGACAACTCCTATTTACCCCCTGAGGTGTTCACTCTAACTTGGCATGCTGATGTTGGTTATATCATGCTTATGGTGTCTTGCATTGCTTACTTTATACATCAAATATGTCATCTGCTTAGTTTAGACATCCTTTGTGCGAATGCCATCTGTTTAGTTTATTCATCGTTTATGTGAATTATGCAACGCCATCTTGTTTAGCCAGGCATCATATATGTGAATTTTGCAATGCCATCCTGCTTAGCCAGTCATTTTATATGTAAATTATATCAGGCCATGCTATTTTTTTGTTACATATTACATTTGTCAACAATGTTAGTACATTCAACTGCTCTTCGTGTGCATCAGCCATTTGACACAGTGATGGCAAATTCTGGAGTGAAAACAAGGTCTTCAGAGCAGACTATGCTATCCGACGAAGCGCATATCTCGCTGGTTACGGAGAGCTCCTCAGAGGAGGATTCAGAGACAGATGACCAGTCCTATTCCCCCTCGAGGTGTATGCTCTAACTTGGTAGGGTTATGTTGCTCATATCATGCGTATGGTGTCTCGCATTGCTATGTCATTTGATTAGTTTGGACATGCTTTGTGTGAATGCCACCTGTTCAGTGTCTAATTACCATATATGTGAATTATGCATTGCCATCTTGTTGCAAGACATTATATATGTGAATTATACAATGCTATCTTGTTGCAAAGGCATTATATATGTGAATTATGCAATGCCATGCTATTTAGCCAATCATCATGTATGTGAATTATATCATGCTATCATTTTTTTGTATTACGTGTTCCATTTGTCGACAATGTTTGTATATTCAACTACTCTTCCTGTGCATCAGCCATTTGAAGCGGTGATGGAAGTATCTGGAGTGAAAACAAGCTATTCAGAGCAGACAATGCTACCTGCTGAAGCAGACATCTTGTTGGTTACAGAGAGCTCCTCAAAGGAGGAGTCAGAGACTGATGACCAGTCCTATTTCCCCCCTCAGGTCTATGCTCAAACTTGGCGGGTTATATTGGTTACAGAGAGCTCCTCAGAGGAGGATTCAGAGACTGATAACCAGTCCTATTTCTCCCCTCAGGTCTATGCTCAAACTTGGCAGGGTTATATTACCCATGTCATGCATGTTGTCTTGCATTGCTTAGTTTTTACATCATATATGGATTGCCATCTGCTTACTTGCTTACTATATAAATCATATATTGGAATTATATCATGCCATCATGTTTACAGAGTACATACACATCATCTATCTAAATTATGGCATGGCAACTCATTTAATAAAGACATCATATAGTTATATCATCTCATCCTATTTAGTGTTTACAGTCATCATATTTTGAATTATGGCATTCTATCCGTGAATGTATGTGAATTATGGCATGCCAACCTATTTAATAAACACATTATATAGTTATGTCATGTCATCCTGTTTACATAGTCTCATATTTTGAACTATGTCTTTCCATCTTTTTTAGTTAGCCATCATAATGTGAAATTGTGTCATGCTATCCTGTTTAGTTAGCCATCATATATGTGAAATTGTGTCATGCTATCCTGTTTGGTTAGACAACATAAATATGAGTTATTTCATGCCCTCTTTTATTCCCCACTATCCATTGCACCTGTCTATCATACAATGTCTATACTTTCAATTACTTTTCTTGTTTATCAGCCATTTGAATGGGAGAGCGTGATGGCAGTATTTAAGGGAGTAACAACACGGTCTTTAGAAAAGATAGTGCTACCAGTTGATGCAGATAGAACCATGGTTGTACTTGCCCAAGGACCAGATCCACCACACATAACCCAGAATCTCGTAGATTGTACCCCTACTCAGTTGGACAGAGAACCGGCTACACCCCTTCTAATGCCAACCCCGACAGATAGTAACCCATTTCCATTTGACACAACACCATCTCCACCACAGAGCACCCAAACATGAGCAGTTAGTAAGGGAACTGCAGTGCCCAAAGCACGAGGACCACCACTCTGAATCCCAACTCAACGCTTAAAGGAGAAGAAGATTTGTTCTCAGGTCAGGTTTTGTAGCTATGGTTCATACTCCTTTGCTCTTGCATTACTGTATTTACTCTTACCAACTATTTTCAAATTTGAAGGATGGAATTGAAACTCCAATGGCGCAATAGGTATGTTTTAAACTTGTTTCTTTAACTGGTTTGCTGTTGTAACCTGCTCTATGTTGATTTCAGTTTCAATTGAATAAATAGTTATGTTCTCATGTCATGCACATTACAAGTGTTGTTATTGCTCTATAGTTACCCACACTTATATTCTATCTATTCTGCTTTGTCTTGAACAAATATTATTTGAACTGTGTCTCTATCTTGATTTGGCAACAAAAACTAGAATGATATAGACCATAAAGTGACCACGGTACATAGATATATGTTTGTTTCATGCTGTTATCCTGTCCACTTTACTACTGAACTCATTTACCAAAATGAGTTTCATATATAACATGGTAAACATGTGATGTGTCTGCTTGTTTCTCTTTTAGAATGCGGACAAAATATTGGAGAACAGTACCGCGCTATCCAATGGTAAAGGAAGTAATGCAGATAAGGTTCAAGATAGTGTGACATCCCTGTTGGTCTCCAAGAAAGCTGATAAAAACTATCTTGACGACAGTGAGGGAACCCAAAAGTCCTGTCTTGATGTAGTGTTCGAGTTACTGGCCACTACTGCTGGCACAAGCTCTTCGAACTTGCTGCCTGAATCAGTTCGTTTTCTTGAGTCTCAACTTCAAGTTGAAAGACATTGATCAGATGTGCTGTGACAGGAAGCTGAAGGATTGAGGAAGTCCCTGCAGAATTCAGATGCATATTTTCTGGTGCAACAGCAAGCGCTGGAGGATTTAAGCGCCAAACAAGAGAAAGTTAATAAGCTTGCTAAGCATCTTGCCAGCATTATGGGTACCCAATATTGTTTCTTGAGATCTTCTGAAGTGGTTTCAGTTCTGGATTTGTTTTGCTGCGGCGTTTATTTGCGCTGGTCGCCAACTTTGACAACCAGTGTATATGATATGCTGCTTTGTTCCCTATATTTGCATTGGTGGCGAACTTTGATGCCCAGTGGATGTAATATGTGTAATAGCCGTGATAGCCTAGCGTTAGTTGCTTGCTTATTTATTTCCTTGTTGTCTTATTTATTTGTTTGCTTGTAGTCATTGCAGTTCTTTTTCCGGGGTTAGCTAGTGGCTGCAGTAACCTATTTTTTAAAACTAGGCCACAATAACCATGGGCTAATATTTACTGTAGTGACACTGGGCCTCCTACTGGTCGTAGAAACAATGGGCCTTCTACGGGCCGTAGAAACAATGGGCCTTCTGCGGGCCGTATCATCAATGGGCCTTATACGGGCCGTATGATCGATTGGCCAAACAATGGCCAAACAGACCGCATTATGGCCGCAAATGGGCTAGAGTTGAAATCGTCCGTTCATGGGCTGACCATAACAGGCCATCTTTAATAGGCCGTATTTGATGACGCTATGAAAACGGCCAAACGTATTAACGGACCACAAACGGGCCGACTGTAACCACGGGCTGAATTTGGCCCACAAGCAGAAAATGACAGTAACGGGTCGTAAGTAAACGAATGCTGGAAATGAGCCCAAGAATAAATGGGCTCTAAGAAGGCCGAAAGATAACATGGGCTGGAAATGGCCCAACGGAATAACGTGTCGTTAATGGGTATAAAGTGATACATTGTTCATTACGGGCCAGTTTCACCACGGGCCATTAATGGGTGTAAAGTGATACACTGTTCATTACGGGCCAGTTTCACCATGGGCCGTTAATAGGCCAAGAGTTACATAGTGCCTCATATGGGCCGAAAGACGTCATGGGCCATACATGGGACAGAAGTGAAAATGGGCTGGAATCATATTGGGTGGCCTAGATGACGCTACTGGGCCTAATTCGGATAGGGCGTAACGGGCCTTGGGTTAGCGGGCTGTAAATGGGCTATATGCGAACATGCCGTTAACATGCTTTACATGGGCCGACCCGCCACCTTTTGACCAAGTCAAACGGGCCGGCCTTTTCACAGGAATGGGCCTCTGTTGGGCCGTGCCACGTGTCGACGTATCATAGGCGCCTTCTGTCCAATGAGTGGATGACATCTGTCCCAACGATGAGCCGACACGTGTTTCCTCCAGCCAATGATGAATTTACACGTGGAAAATCCCCATTGGTCGAGGCTGTTAACGGGTTATCGGATCCAAAACCCGACCCGATATCTTAATGGTGTTCCATTACGGTGGATGCCACGTGTCGGTCACCTTTGACGAAAGCACTTCTGTGACGCGGTATTTATCGTCATGGAAGTGGACACTTCCGTGATGATAATTTTGGTAATGTCATGGAACACTTCTACGACAGCACAAGTATGACTATCTTGATTCTGGCATAAAATCGTCATGGATGTACATGCATGATAGAAAATGCGACCTACTGTGACAAACACGTATCATCACGGAAGTGTATTTTTTTGTAGTGTAGATCAAATATTCCTTGAACAACAACCTATCCTTAAACACAATTTACCTATTGAAACTCTAGGAGGTCCTCCACTCCTCCTCCACCTAAAGGCGATCCTGTGTTAGAATTAAAACAATTTCATGACACTCGGAAGTATGCTTATCTTGATGAGAAAAAGAGATATCCTATTATTATTAGTGCTAACCTTTCAGAACATGAAGAAGAAAGATTATTAAAAATTCTGAGGAAGCATTGCGCTGCTATTGGATATACTCTTGATGATCTTAAGGGCATTAGTCCCACTCTCCGTCAGCACAAGATTAATATGGAACTTGATGCTAAACCCATTATTGATCACCAATGATGATTGAATCCTAAGAACTAAAATACTAAAGCTTCTGGAAGCTGGTATAATCTATCCTATAGCTGATAGTAGATCGGTAAGTCCTGTTCATTGTGTCCCTAAGAAATGAGGTATTACTGTTGTTCCCAATGATAAACATGAACTTATTCCACAAAGAATAGTGGCTGGTTATAGAATGGTTATTGATTTTAGAAGATTAAATAAATCCACTAGAAAAGATCATTACCCTCTGCCTTTCATTGATCAAATGTTAGAAAGATTATCTAAGCACACACACTTTGTTTTCTTGATGGATATTCTGGTTTCTCTCAAATACCCATATCACAACCTGATCAAGAGAAAACCACTTTTACTTGCCCTTTTGGAACTTATGCCTATAGATGTATACCTTTTGGTTTATGTAATGCACCTGCTACCTTTCAAATATGTATGACTACTATATTCTCTTATTTTTGTGACATGGATGAGTTTTCCGTTTACAAAACTTCTTTTGATGATTGCTTAAGCAACCTTGATCGAGTTTTGCAGAGATGTGAACATACTAATCTTATCTTGAATTGGGAGAAGTGCCAATTTATGGTTAATGAAGGCATTGTCTTGGGGCATAAAATTTCTGAATGGGGTATTGAGGTGGATAAAGCTAAATTTGATGCAATTGAGAAGATGACATGTCCTAAAGATATTAAAGGTATTCGTAGTTTCCTCGGTCATGCTGGTTTCTATCGGAGGTTTATTAAAGACTACTCTAAAATTTCTAGGCTTCTCACTAATCTTTTACAAAAGGATGTTCCATTTGTTTTTTATGATAATTGTTTCGAAGCCTTTGAAACACTTAAGAAAGCCTAACGTCCGCACCTATTGTTCAACCACCTGATTGGAATTTGACTTTTGAAATTATGTGTGATGCTAGTGATTATGTTGTATGTGCTGTTCTAGGACAAAGAGTTGATAAGAAATTAAATCTTATCCATTATGCTAGCAAAACTCTAAACAGTGCCCAAAGAACTTATGCTACCACTGAAAAAGAATTTTTAGCAGTTGTGTTTGTTCATGACAAGTTCAAATCCTACATTTTTGAATCCAAAGTAATTGTGCACATCGATCATGCTGCTATAAAATATCTTATGGAAAAGAAAGATGCTAAACCTAGACTCGTTAGGTGGGTTCTCTTGCTACAAGAATTTGATTTGCATATTACTGATAGGAAGGGAGCTGAGAACCCCGTAGTTGTTAACTTTTCTAGGTTAGAAAATATTCTTGATGAACAACTACCTATTTGATGACATCTTACCTAATGAACAACTATCTATAATAAATGCTACTCATAATACTCCTGGGTATACTAATTAAGATAATTATACCATTGCTAAATTTATACCACCTAGCTTCACATACCGACAAAAGAAAAATTCTTCTATGACTTAAGACATTACTTTTGGGGTGACCCACATCTTTATAAAGGAGTAGATGGTATTATTAGACATTGTATACCTGAGCATGAACTGGAACAAATCCTACAGAATGTCACTCTGAAGCCTACGGAGGACATCATGCGGGAGATAGAACGGCGCACAAGGTATTACAATCTGGCCTTTATTAGCCTACTCTTTTGAAAGATGCACGTAAGTTTGTATTATCTTGTGATGGGTGTCAAAGAATTGGTAATATTGGTAAGCATCAGGAAATGCCTATGAATTATTCACTTGTTATTGAACCATTTGATGTTTGGGGCTTTGATTATATGGGACATTTTCCTTCCTCTAATGGGTATACACATATTTTGGTTGTTGTTGATTATGTCACTAAGTGGGTAGAAGCTATTCCAACTACTAGTGTTGATCGTAACACCCCCATTAAAATGCTTAAATAAGTTATTTTCCCAAGGTTTAGAGACCCTAGATATTTAATGACCGGTGGTGGTTCACACTTTATTCATGGTGATTTTCGTAAGTTGCTTGCTAAATATGATGTTAACCATAGAATTGCATCACCCTATCATCCTCAATCTAGTAGTCAAGTTGAACTTAGCAATAGAGAAATAAAATTGATATTACAAAAACTGTCAATTTGGGCCTATAGCACAGCGTATAAAAATCCTATGGGCATGTCTCCATATAAAATGATTTATGGAAAAGCTTGTCATTTACCTCTTGAGTTAAAACATAAAGCATATTGGGCAATTAAAGAACTCAATTACGACTTCAAACCAATGTTGGCAATATCGCTTATCGGGAACTTATCGGTCGACCCATGATAAGGGGTAAATCGGCCAGTTTATCGGCATATCGGCCGATTTATCACCATATCAGATGATTTATCGGCCGATTTATCTTATCGGTGAGACACGGGTAAGCGATCAATCGGCCGATATATCGGAATATCGGAAGATATCTTGAACAGTGCTTCAAACTTGCTGGTGAAAAGAGGTTATTTGGTATTAGCTCACTGGATGAATGGAGAACCCAAGCTTATGAAAATGCCAAACTATTTAAAGAAAAGGTAAAAAGATGGCATGACAAAAGAATCCAAAAGCGGGAATTCAAAGTTGGTGAATATGTTCTATTGTACAATTCACATTTTAGATTCATTGCAGGAAAACATCTTTCCAAATGGGAAGGACCATACATCATCGAAGAAGTTTATCGCTCTGGAGCTATCAAGATCAATAATGCCGAAGGTACCAACCCGAAGGTGGTTAATGGACAAAGAATTAAGCACTATATTTTAGGTACACCTATTAATGTTCAAACTAACATTATCCAAACCATGACACCGAAGGAACACATAAAAAAACCTTCCGGAACACTCCAGAACCCTGAAAAAAAGAGGAGGTATGTGATACGGTAAGTAAATGAACTCCAAAAAATCCGCAAAAATATTTTCTATCAGTTTTGGAATATTACAAAAATAGGAAAATAAAATAACCGGGAAGGCAACCCAAGTGCCCACAAGACACTAGGGCGCGCCTGCCCCACCTGGCATGCCCTGGTGGGTGGTGGGCCCCTTAAGCACCTTCCTGACTCCGTTTTCCTTCCATATGCTTGTTTCCCAAGATAAAAATCTTTATATATACCCCGGATGATTTGACCACTTCATCATAGAGAAATCTTCTGTTCTTGTTTCGTGTTGTCCCTCCTCCAACCACATGGAAGATGATGCTTGGTTGCTACAAGATGAGCTAATGGGAGAGGGAATTGAGGAGGTTTCCATGGAGGATGATGAAGGGAACTCACTTGGAGTCCACCCTCCAGTCTCCGAGAGGGGCACGTTAGCTGGCATATCCACTCTTCCAAACCCCCATTAAGCCATGAGATCAGGAAATGACCAAGAGATCTCTGGAGCTCAAGAAGGACTCTCTCCAAGGAGGCCTCTGCACAAGTTACATAGAAACTATTTTCACAATTTGATTCACCATTATGGGTTTGAGAATACTCCTCGTATGCACATACCGTCCAATTGGGACATATCCCATCCAAGAGAAAGTGATGCAGGAACAAACACTTGGGGACCAGAGAGTAAACATATCATGGCTGAAGTGAATAGGAACACTAAGTTGCTTCATCGAGCCCTCTGAGAGATCCAAAATTTGAGGGAAGCACTCATGCATATTTTGGAGGACAAGCCAAAACGACCTACCTCTTCATCACCAAAGGAGACTTGAGTACACTGGTATGGGCACTCCCCTTGGCTTGTGCCAAGCTTGGGGGAGAGGCCCTGGTATAGTATCACCATCATTTTTATTACCTTTACCTATCTTAGTTTGATCCTTAGTTATTTCATGAATTAGTTGAATAAAAGTTTAGTATGATCTATTTTCAGTGCTAATTTCGTGATCCATCTATCTATGTAATCGAGTGAGAGTTATATAATAAAGTTTAGTTTGAGTTTTTGCTTCTTTACTTTTCTGTTTCAATCAAAATAAAATAAAATTATGGAGAATATCATATGCTAATCTTATGGTAAGTAATGACATCACATTTGGAAAAATATAAGTGGTAAAATTTGTTGAAAGTTGACAAACATAGCATTGGTCAATAATGCAATTCATGAAAGAATTAACAAGGGAAGAGAAGATTCACATGCAAATACACTATCTTGGACATCTTTTATGATTGTGAGCCCTCACTAAATATCTTATGCCAAACTGTTGATGTTGGACAAGGAAGACAACATAATGATTTATGTTTGTTCATATCCACATAGAAGTTATATTACCATAGATCCTTCAACATGTGGTGCTTGCTCAATATCTTTTCTAGCTAAAAATCCGCACTAAGTAGAGATCCAAAAGCCTTAAACCCAAACTCAATTGTTGAGAGTCCACCATACCTACCTATGGATTGAGTAAGATCCTTCAAATAAGTTGTTGTCGGTGCAAAAAGGCAATAAAATTTGCTTCTAAATGAGTTTGATCCTTTAGTGTAAGGGAAATTAAGCATTGTACGAACTTGTGATGACAAAGTAATAAAAGCGACGGACTGCATAACAAAGGTTGCTATCAAAATGGGCAATATAACATGTTGTTCTTTTGCATTAAGAGATTGTGCATACAAACCAAAAAGTGCATGACAACCTCTGCTTCCCTCTGCGAAGGTCCTATCTTTTACTTTTATGTATTTACTTTTTACAAAAGAGTCAATGTATTCTTCGCCATTCCTTTTATTTTTCTCTTTGGCAAGCATCATGTGGTAGGGAAAGATCTAGGCACATATATCCGGTTGGATATGAGTAGGCATGAGTTATTATTGTTGACATCACCCTTGAGGTGAATAAGTTGGGAGGCGAAACTATAAGCCCCTATCTTTCTATGTGTCCGTTTGAAACTTTTTGTTCATATATATGTTGTGAGTGTTAGCAATAATAGAAGATTAAATGATGGTTAAGTATGTGGACTTGCCAAGAGGCTCCGATACGAGACCCTTCCTGAAAATATGATGAATTGTAGTTGTAAAATTGATTGAGAACATAGTTTAATGGTTTTTAATAAAGTTTATACTTTTTACTTCGATGTTGTGATGAATTGTTACTTGTTCATAAGAAGTTATATGATAAGTTTCATGATAGATTTTGTTGCTATTATAATAATGAGCATGATGCTACTATGTTCATATTTTGTTTTTATCGACACCTCTCTCTCAAAACATGTGGACATGATTTTTGATATCAGCTCTCGCTCGAGGACAAGCAAGGTATAAGCTTGGGGGAGTTGATACGTCCATTTTGCATCATGTTTTTCCTACTGTTATTTAAAGACATATAACTAAGCACTTTTGCAGCCATCTTAGGCTATTAGCATTCGCAACCATTGGATCTTCAGTTTTAGACAGTTTCGACCGTCTGATTTCTCCTAACCTAATCCAGCATCTGCTCCCTTCGTTCGCAACAGTTGAGCAGTATGTATGCTGGGCCGCTGCTTCGGTAACATTTTTGAGCGTCTGATGAGAAATTGGGCCTAATGGGCTTCTACCATTCTCAGTTCATGCAGCCAGAAAAAAGTACAAGCCCATACGCGTCCCTCCTTCCGTCCACCCGAACACAGCCATGGGCGTGACGGCCAATGTTGGGCGGGAGTGATTCCCATGGCAACCGTGTTTGGGTTCTGACTGACGCGACCGATGGCAACGCATGCCGATTGTGCTTCATGTCGGACAGAGATGGGTCGGGGGTAGCCAATCGTCAATCGTCGATTTTGCACCACTCACTAGCGATTGAGGGAGTGATTCACTCCTATACGGATTTAATACCAATTGATGCGCACCACTGGCCGTAGGACGTTAATTGTAGGTCAGTTATCATGACGCTTCTTCTTCCTGTACTCCATGTGGTGTCCATATATTACCTCGTTCCTACCTCGCATCTAGCTAAGTGGCGACCAAGGTTGTGGACCAACGGCTGTTCTTTCCTCTTGGATCCCTCACTCTCTGTCCATGGCACAGCGACCAGGCTGTCGGGAGTGAACTGGCTGCTAGGCAAACCGAGGCGGGAGCATGACCCGGCCAATGAGGAGCAGGAGCGGCTCCGTCGGGAGTTGTCTCACAAGGAGGCCGAATGCAAGCGCTCCAATGCAAGGTGGAGTACTACACAAATTCCAGTAAAAAAGGGGCACATGTGGCTCCAAAGTATCCATGGCTGATTAGATAATTCTGTTGGAGATATGGGGATTAATTTGATACTACATTCCTTGCTAAATTTACTGAAACAAATGCCTAGAAATTTTGGACTTAGCACTGACTTCTATTGCTCCACCGACTGTAATAGAGATGCATTAAAACATACTGATAGAATTTCTTCAAAGTATCACCTTATTACTAATTTTAACAGGAAGTAGGTTTGATTTTTTGAAGAGATATTTGGGTTGACGCCTCCAAAAGTTATGACACGTAGGTCATATATTGTTGATTACATTCATCCAAGATTTGGGTCTCTGATTTTGCAGCATGCCAATGTTTTTATAATTTATTGAAAAGGTAGGGCTTAATATTTACTCACTATCAATCCTTTATTGGTAGTAAAAGAAATTCATGGAAATCTTATTATAGAGTTACCAGTTAGGTGTGGCAAAGCTGGCGCACTAGTTTGCTTTCATTTTTTTCATAATTATATATGTATTGGTTTCTTATAGTTCAGGCAAATCATTAGCTAGACTTAGGTGGATGGGTGAACGGAAGAGATGAGGAAACTAACAATATTTTTTTAGGAAACTAACTGCTGGAAATATTCCCTAGAGGCAATAATAAAGTGGTTATTATTATATTTCCTTAATCATGATAAAAGTTTATTGTTCATGCTATAATTGTATTGATCGAAAACTTAAATACATGTGTGAATACATAAACAAATACCAAGTCCCTAGTAAGCATCTACTAGACTAACTCGTTGACCAAAAGATGGTTAAGGTTTCCTAACCATTGATACGTCTCCAACGTATCTATAATTTTTGATTGCTCCATGCTATATTATCATCTGTTTTGGACATTATTGGGATTTATTATTCACATTTATATTATTTTTGGGACTAACCTATTAACCGGAGGCCCAACCCAGAACTGCTGTTTTTTTGCCTATTTTAGGGTTTCAAAGAAAAGGAATATCAAACGGAGTCCAAACGGAATGAAACCTTCGGGAACGTGATTTTTGGAACGAACAAGGTCCAGGAGACTTGGACCCTACGTCAAGCAACCAACAGGGAAGCCACGAGGTAGGGGGTGCGCCTACCCCCCCAGGCACACCCTCCACCCTCGTGGCCCCCCTGTTGCTCCACCGACGTACTCCTTCCTCCTATATATACCTACATACCCCCAAACGACCAGATACGGAGCCAAAACCCTAATTCTACCGCCATAACTTTCTGTATCCACGAGATCCCATCTTGGGGCCTATTTCGGAGCTCCGCCGGAGGGGGCATCGATCACGGAGGGCTTCTACATGAACACGATAGCCTCTCCGATGAAGTGTGAGTAGTTTACCTCGGACCTTCGGGTCCACAGTTATTAGCTAGATGGCTTCTTCTCTCTTTTTGGATCTCAATACAAAGTTCTCCCCCTCTCTTGTGGAGATCTATTCGATGTAATCTTCTTTTGCGGTGTGTTTGTTGAGACCAATGAATTGTGGGTTTATGATCAAGTTTATCTATGAACAATATTTGAATCTTCTCTGAATTCTTTTATGTATGATTGGTTATCTTTGCAAGTCTCTTCGAATTATCAGTTTGGTTTGGCCTACTAGATTGATCTTTCTTGCAATGGGAGAAGTGCTTAGCTTTGGGTTCAATCTTGCGGTGTCCTTTCCCAGTGACAATAGGGGCAGCAAGGCACGTATTGTATTGTTGCCATCGAGGATAACAAGATGGGGTTTTCATCATATTGCATGAGTTTATCCCTCTACATCATGTCATCTTGCTTAAAGCGTTACTCTGTTCTTATGAACTTAATACTCCAGATGCATGCTGGATAGCGGTCGATGTGTGGAGTAATAGTAGTAGATGCAGACAGGAGTCGGTCTACTTGTCTTAGACGTGATGCATATATACATGATCATACCTAGATATTCTCATAACTATGCTCAATTCTGTCAATTGCTCAACAGTAATTTGTTCACCCACCGTAAAATACTTATGCTCTTGAGAGAAGCCACTAGTGAAACCTATGGCCCCCGGGTCTATCTTCCATCATATTAATCTTCCAACACTTAGTTATTTTTATTGCCTTTTATTTTACTTTGCATCTTTATCATAAAAATACCAAAAATATTATCTTATCATATCTATCATATCTCACTCTCGTAAGTGACCGTGTAGGGATTGACAACCCCTTATCGCGTTGGTTGCGAGGATTTATTTGTTTTGTGTAGGTGCGAGGGACTGGCGCGTAGCCTCCTACTGGATTGATACCTTGGTTCTCAAAAACTGAGGGAAATACTTACGCTACTTTGCTGCATCACCCTTTCCTCTTCAAGGGAAAACCAACGCAGTGCTCAAGAGGTAGCAAGAAGGATTTCTGGCGCCGTTGCCGGGGAGTCAACATACCAAGTACCCATCACAAACCCTTATCTCCCGCATTACATTATTTGCCATTTGCCTCTCGTTTTCCTCTCCCCCACTCCACCCTTGTCGTTTTATTCACCCTCTCTCTCTATCCTCCCTCTCTTTCTCTATTTGCCTCTTTTTTGCCCGTTCCTCGTTTGCTTGTGTGTTGGATTGATTGCTTGTCACGATGGCTCAAGATAACACTAAATTGTTTGACTTTACCAATACCAACAACAATGATTTTATTAGCACTCCGATTGCTCCTCTTACCGATGCTGAATCTTGTGAAATTAATGTTGCCTTGCTGAATCTTGTCATGAAAGATCCGTTTTCCGGCCTTCCTAGTGAAGATGCCGCTACCCATCTAAATAGCTTCGTTGATTTGTGTGATATGCAAAATAAGAAAGATGTGGATAATGATATTTTTAAATTGAAGCTATTTCCTTTTTCGCGTAGAGATCGTGCTAAGGCTTGGTTTTCGTCTTTGCCTAAAAATAGTATTGATTCTTGGAATAAGTGCAAAGATGCTTTTATCTCTAAGTATTTCCCTCCCGCTAAGATCATCTCTCTTAGAAATGATATTATGAATTTTAAGCAACTTGATCATGAACATGTTGCACAAGCTTGGGAGAGGATGAAATTAATGATACGTAATTGCCCTACGCATGGTTTGAATTTGTGGATGATTATACAAATTTTTTTATGCCGGATTGAATTTTGCTTCTAGAAATCTTTTAGATTCGGCTGCAAGAGGCACTTTTATGGAAATCACGTTAGGATAAGCTACTAAACTCCTAGAAAATATTATGGTTAATTATTCTCAATGGCACACTGAAAGATCTACTAATAAAAAAGTGCATGCGATAGAAGAAATTAATGTTTTGAGTGGAAAGTTGGATGAACTTATGAAATTATTTGCTACTAAGATTGTTTCTTCTGATCCTAATGATATGTGAGGGAGTCCTGGATTAGGGGGTGTCCGGATGGCCGGACTATACCTTCAGCCGGACTCCTAGACTATGAAGATACAAGATTGAAGACTTCGTCCCGTGTCCGGAAGGGACTTTCCTTGGCGTGGAAGGCAAGCTTGGCGATACGGATATGTAGATCTCCTACCATTGTAACCGACTTTGTGTAACCCTAACCCTCTCCGGTGCCTATATAAGACGGAGGGTTTTAGTCCGTAGGACAACATTCAGAACAACAATCATACCATAGGCTAGCTTCTAGGGTTTAGCCTCTCCGATCTCGTGGTAGATCTACTCTTGTACTACCCATATCATCAATATTAATCAAGTAGGACGTAGGGTTTTACCTCCATCAAGAGGGCCCGAACCTGGGTAAAACTTCGTGTCCCTTGCCTCCTGTTACCATCCGGCCTAGACGCACAGTTCGGGACCCCCTACCCGAGATCCGCCGGTTTTGACACCGACATTGGTGATTTCATTAAGAGTTCCTCTGTGTCGTCGCCGTTAGGCTTGATGGCTCCTACTATCATTGATAGTGATGCGGTCCAGGGTGAAACTTGTCTCCCCGGACAGATCTCTGTCTTCGGCGGTTTTGCACCGCGGGCCAATTCACTTGGCCATCTGGAGCAGATCGAAAGCTATGCCCCTGGCCATCAGGTCAGATTTGGAAGTTTAAACTACACAGCTGACGTCTGCGGGGACTTGATCCTCGACGGATTCGAGCCACTACCGAGCGCGCCGCACTATCACGACGAGCATGATCTAGCTCTGCCGCCGAACAGTGCCCTGGAGGGCGCACCCGCATCGGCTTCGACCCTTAATTCGGAGCCAATTGCGCCGATCGAGGATGGGTGGTTGGACGCCGCCTCGGGGGCTGCAATCCCAACGGCGATCGAGCCAAACACCAGCCCCGCACTCCGCGAGACTCGTGACTCCAAGGAGCCGGAGTCCTCTCCGGACTCCGAACCCTCTGCGCCCCTGCCGATTGAATCCGATTGGGCACCGATCGTGGAGTTTACTGCCGTAGACATCTTTCAGCACTCGCCCTTCGGCGATATTATGAAATCACTAAAGTCTCTCTCTTTGTCAAGAGAGCCCTGCCCGGATCATGGCCAGCAGGATTATGATGCGAAAGACGAAGAAATTCGACGCCCACCCACCACCCACTTTGTAGCCACTGTCGACGATTTAACCGACATGCTCGACTTCGACTCTGAAAGCATCGACGGTATGGACGATGATGCGGGAGGCAAAGAAGAACCACCGCCCACAGGGCGCTGGACGCCCACCTCATCATATGACGTATACATGGTGGACGCACCAAAAGATGACGACGAGGAGCGGAAGGACGCACCCAAGGCTTGTTCCCTCGAGAAGCAGTCAAAGCGGCGATGCAAGCGCCGCCCCAAATCCCGCCTCGACAGAAATAACGATCACACAGACCCAGCGCTGGAGCAGGGCAAACCACTGCCGGACAGCGGCAATCCGGATAATCAAACCGAACAAACAAATTCTATCAAGGATAATAGTCCGGACGGCATAACGCCAGACAGGCACCCGAAGAAGCAGAATGCTCGTAAAAGGCTTGTTGCCACCGCGAGGAGTCTTAAAAAGCAGAAGCAAAGGCTCAAGGCTGCGCAAGACACACTCCAAATCAGATGGAGTAAAATACTCAACACAGCAGCGAGGTACGGCGACAATCGCCCCTCCAAGAGCTACCCAAAGCGGAAGCTGCTACCTGAATTCGATGAGGAGGCCTCAGCCCCCCACAACCAAACATCAAAGCAGCCACCCGGCCAGATAGACGACCCCTCTACCAACACAGAGCGGCATACAACGCCACTCACAATACAACACGCGACCCATTCGAGGGCTCGCACCCAAAGGACGGCGCAACAAGATCCATCTATGGACCACGCAAGCGCGCCCCAGCATACAATGCAACACAACAAACATCCGAACAATGCGGTACACCCAGCTACAGGGGTGCTGCACACCCCGTATGTTTCACCGATGAGGTGGTGGACCATGAATTTCCAAAGGGATTCAAACCCGTAAACATAGAGACATACGACGGAACAACAAACCCTGGGTCTGGATTGAGGACTACATCCTTCATATCCATATGGCTCGAGGAGATGATCTCCACGCCATCAAGTACTTACCCCTCAAGCTCAAAGGGCCAGCTCGTCACTGGCTTAAAGGCCTCCCCGAAAGCTCCATTGGAAGTTGGGAAGAGCTCGAAGACGCCTTTCGGGCAAATTTTCAAGGGACTTATGTCCGACCTCCGGATGCGGACGATTTGAGTCATATAACTCAACAGCCCGGAGAGTCAGCCCAAAAGCTTTGGAACAGGTTTCTTACAAAAAAGAATCAGATTATCGACTGTCCGGACACCGAAGCCTTGGCAGCTTTTAAGCATAGCGTCCGTGACGAATGGCTCGCCAGACACCTCGGCCAAAATAAGCCGAGAACGATGGCCGCATTAACAAGCCTCATGACCCGCTTTTGCGCAGATGAGGACAACTGCCTAGCCAGATGCAGCACCAGCGACCCCAGTACATCTGAAGTTAGAGATGGAAACGGGAAATCACGGCGCAACAGCAATAACAAACGCCGGAATAAAGAAGACAACACGAAGGGCACGACAGTAAATGCCGGATTCAAAAGCTCTCGGCCAGGTCAGCAAAAGCCGCCCTCTAAAGGCACCAGGGATGAACTGTCCAGCCTCAACAAAATTCTGGACCAAGTATGTCAGATCCATAGTACCCATGGTAAACCTGCTAATCATACCCACAGATAATGTTGGGTCTTCAAGCAGTCCGGCAAGCTCAACGCCGTACACAAGGGGGAGGATACACCAAGTGAAGACAAGGACGAGCCTCACAAGCAAGACACTGGGGAACAAAAGAAATTTCCACCAGAAGTCAAAACAGTAAACGTGTTACACGTGATCAAGGGAAAAAACAACACGGCACTCCCAGGAAAACATACCCAAGTGCCTGTCACCGCGAAGTACTGCCACTGGTCGTCTCAACCGATCACTTTCGACCATCGCGATTACTCAGCAAGTATCCGACGCGCAGGATGGGCTGCCCTGGTATTAGACCCAGTAATTGGCGGATATCACTTCACACGAGTCTTGATGGACGGTGGCAGCAATTTAAACCTAATATATCAGGATACAATCCGCGGTATGGGGTTAGACCCAACAAAAATTCGCCATAGCAATACTACCTTTAAAGGAGTAACGCCAGGCCTAGGGGCTCGTTGTACAGGCTCTCTCCTGCTACAAGTTATATTTGGCTCCCCCGATAACTTCCGTCGCAAGCATTTAACCTTCCACATCGCTCCGTTCCAAAGTGGCTATCAAGCACTGCTCGGACGCGAAGCTTTCGCTCGCTTTAATGCAATACCACACTACGCCTCCCTCACACTCAAGATGCCCGGTCCACGTGGCATCATTTCAGTGAATGGAAATATCAAGCGATCTCTGCACGCCGAAGAGAGTGCGGCTGCCTTGGCAGCCGCACACTAAAGGCGCCCGGACCAGATCAAGTCCGGCGCCGCTATTTATACCGAATAAATGGTCACACCCCTATTTGTCAATACAAGGGGCTCAACGCGCGCAGACAAGTGGCAATTTTTTTCTCATCTTGAATTATACATGGTTTCTTTAAAAACTATCTTTTTGCACGACAACTTTTTAACCTAAATTCCTCTCTTTTACAGATGATCATCGTGGTATGCCCGTCCAGGATACGGCACAACGGATACACAGGCGCAGACATGCAGCAGGGACCCGCTCCAAGGATTCTTTTTAGATTAAGACCCTGTGTAAACCTTTTTTACTATCTCTTGTTGATACATATCCACCGTCGAGAAGGATGCTGACGTCTTGGCATGTGGCCACGCCAGAACAATGCACGTACCTGGACACACAGGGCTTCTTACAAAGGCCATTATTTAGGCCCGGTTTATACCACAAAGACCGAATACCTTAGGGAGTGTTAGGTGTCGTGAGTTTGGCCCTATATGCATCAGCTCCGAATCATTGTCTTTGGTCAAATGTTGGGTTTGCCCGGCTCCTGTGTTTTGGTGCCTTACGTTCCGCTTTACCGGCTAAGGTAGCACCAGGAGAACTACTGCAATTGTGCCCTGGTTCATCCAGACGAGCACCTCAGTAGAGAAAGCCGAAAACTGACTGTCATGATATAGCGTGAGACTGGTCAACCACTCGATGACCTATTGGAATGTTAGAATTCCTCCTCCTTAACGATGGGCTGTTTTCCGGCCAGGAATGTACGCACCCTGGGATCGAGAGAGTGCGGAGCCACCAGGGGCTATCTAGTAGCCCCACTGTCAAACTCCTATGGCTAAGTGAAAGTGCTAAAGCATTATAGTCCGGTTGCCTCGCTCGCTTTGCTATCACCTCCTTAATAGGACCAAGACGTTGGGTTAAGTGTGAACGCGTGTTTTTTGCGAGCACCTCCGCATTATATGCGTGGGGGTTGAAGCCGACGGCCGCAATCTTTCAGGTTATACACATGTATACATAAACGGCCGCCCAGGAGGCATCATATTACTTTCAGGCAAAAGTATAAAAATAGCCTTATAAAAATTTATAAAAGCATTTCGCTTACAATGAGATTACATATCACTCAAACATAATATTTTTTGAGCACTGGGTCTCTATCAAACGAGCACCCTCAAGAACTTCTTCAAAGTAGTGCTCAGCAGCCATTCGGCCTATGGCCGAATCCCGCGCTGCAACAGTGGTAGCATCCATCTCCGCCCAGTATGCTTTAACACGGGAAAAGGCCATCCGTGAGCCCTCTATGCACGCCGACCTCTTCATCGCATCAATGCGCAGCACCACGTCAAGGAGCTGCTGCACCAAGCTGAAATAGCTGTTTGGTTTTGGCCTTTCCGGCCATAGCTGATCCACAACAGACCTCATGGCGAGTCCGGACAACCTATTCAGTTCGGCCCATTCGGCTAATTGGTCAGTCAATGAAAGCGGATGCTCGGGAGAATGGAAGTGTGTCCAAAACAGCTGGTCCACTTCACGGTCCGTCTGACCCTGGAAGTACTTGGCCGCATCGGCAGCGCTCGCCGCCAAATCCATATACACATCCTCCGAACTCCACAACCTATCCAGAGGGGTATACCATGGATCTCCGAACTTCCTCTGCAACATAAAGGATTTCCCAGCTACAATATCCCCGGCTTCCCGCAGCTCCTCCTTCTTCACCCTCATAGCAGAGCGGATGTCTTTTTTCGTCGCAGCAGCCTTCTCAAGGTCCGATGCCTTCGCTAGGTTTTCCTTTTCAAGAACCCGGCAACGGTCGGCGGTGGCTTTTAATTCTATGGCCATCTTGGCCATCTTATCTCGGCTCTCGCCATGTGCGGCCTTCTCGGCTTTCAACTCTTCGGCCGCCTTCAAAGCAGCCGCATTACCAAACCTCGCTTGTTCCTTGGCTCGGGCAAGTTCTGCCTGCAAGGCTTCAACAGTGGCAGCTCCATCTGCAGTCACAACATATTAAAGATACTGGCATCATGCTGCTCTTACTATGTGGCGTTTACCAGATAATGACGCTTAACCTGTGCCTCGTCAAGCCTTTTGTTAACAAGCTCGATGTCGGCGTCTGCCGTATCCAACTGCCGTTTTAAATGGGCAAACTCGCTAGTCCGGCTAGCCACCGGAACTTCCATCACCTGCACATAGAGGCAGTATGGTTATTACCTGGGAACATGATCCTCTGTTCATCGTCGTTTCCGATGACAACCAGAGTCTCAGGGGCTACTATCTACACAGGGCACACCTAGCATGTGCAGGACTATCATACATTATTTTACGTACCTCAAAGCCTGTCAGTAGACTCATAAAAGCTTCATGCAATCCGCTTTCGACGGACAAGATTCTCTCCATCACCGTATTCATCAGCATACGGTGTTCATCTGAGATGGCCACTCGCCCCACCAACTCCCTCAGAATATCTGATCGCACACCAGACGGTGCTGGACTCTTTTTTCTGCTCTCTTCGGGAGCCGGACACTGGGAGGTTTGGGGGTCAATGGGATTATCTTCTGGCCTCACCGGACTTGGAGAGGCCCTCCGCGACGACACTTCGGGGTCGCCCGCTTCCGGAGCGGAGGAGTCCAGAGGAGGCGTTTCGCTCTCCATCATCTCTGGAAGAAGATCCCCCGAAGACGAGCTCATTTGAGAGGGGCTAAGGCCCGAACTGCAAAGGTATATGCGGTGGTTATTTTCTCAGAAGAAAAAGATGGCATACCTGTACTATTAAAGTATTTTGGGTCACTTATGACTCGCTGGAGTATTGATCCCCCCGCGGACTTTGTGCGGCAAAAGCACCCCCCAAGGTAGGACCCTCTGTGGGATACTTCTTCTCCCGTTTGGAAGCTTCGGCTTCCGAATCCCCGGGCGCAGTCCTTTTCCTCCTTTGGTCGTCTTCCTTCATGGAGATGCTCGCTCCCTCGGTTAGAATGGGCAGCGTTGGGGGCCCGCATCCGCCCGTATTATCCTCCCCAGTATCTTCCTTCAAGGGCTCCGGGCAAGGTGCGACCTGGAGCATCTTTTCCAATACCGGATTGTCCAAACCCTCAGGGAGGGGGGCCGAACACCGAATCAACTTCGCCTTTGTTAGCTAGTCCTGGTCAAAAAGCAAACTCTCAGAAATAACTTCGTAACAAATGAGAGATAGTATGTTCGGCCGGAAGATTCCTTACCTGTTCGGCGACGCGGTTACTGCTCAGGCCCACGTCCTCGGTGACTTCCGGAAACTCTACCTGAGGTCCGAAGAATGACTTGTACATCTCCTCGTGCGTCGGGCCGAGGAAATTTTGAATGACACGCGGTCCCTCGGGATAGAACTCCCACAAGCGAAGGGGCCGGCGTTTGCAAGGCTGGACTTGAAGAACCAGCATAACTTGTATTACTGCAACCAAACTAAAATCTCCATTGAAGAGATCTTGAATGCGGCTTTGCAGTATAGGCACGTCCTTGGCTGGACCCCAGCTCAGACCTCTACTGATCCATGACATCAGTGGTGGTGGAGGGCCCGAGCGGAAAACAGGGGCGGCCGCCCACTTGGCACTTCTAGGAGCCGTGATGTAGAACCACTCCTGTTGCCACAATTCTGACACCTCTCGAATGGAACCTTTGGGCCATGGAGCTCCTATCATCTTGCATATTGAGGCACCTCCGCACGCTGCATGTTGCCCCTCGATCATCTTCGGCTTTACTTCAAAGGTCTTGAGCCATAGGCCAAAGTGAGGGGTAACCCGGAGGAAGGCCTCACACACGACAATAAATGTCGTGATATGAAGCAAGGAGTCCGGAGCTAGATCATGGAAATCTAGCCCGTAATAAAACATCAAACCCCTGATGAAAGGATCCAAAGCAAGGCCTAGACCTGGAGGAAGTGGGAGACGAACACGACGTTCTCGTTGGGTTCGGGGGAGGGGACGGCCTGCCCTCGGGCAGGCAACCGATGCAAAACCTCGGCGGTCAGATATCTGGCCTCCCTCAACTTTTTGATGTCTTCTTCCGTGACGGAGGAAGGCACCCATCAGCCTTGAAGGCTAGATCCGGACATGATTGAAGGTTCGGAGCACCTGACCTGAACTTTGGGTGTTTGAGCTTGAGGTGGGGGAAGGATTCGATTGAGCACGGGAGGGAAAAAATAAAAGCCTTGTCCCTTTATAAAGAGGGTGAATATCAAGCGTCCTCTCCGTGGCCGTTTGGACATGCCTATAGTCTAGGAGTCCTAGAAGCGGTTGGGTTACCCACGCCCGTATTGATGAGAATCCCGGAATAAGGGGACATGATATCTGCTTTAACAAGACGTGCGAAGGAAACCGCCTCGCATGACGCACTGAGGTGGGATAATAAAATGTTTCGAATAAAGGCTTGGCCCTGGTGCGATGTCACACTATGGAATACGTCAGCAGATTAGATTTGTGTAAATATTAATCTCTCTATGGCAATATGTGGAAACTTATTTTGCAGAGCCGGACACTATCTTTGTGTTCAAAATCTTCTATGAAGTACTTGGAGGAGGAACCCGCCTTGCAATGCCGAAGACAATCTGCGCACCGGACTCGTCGTCATTGAAGCCTGGTTCAGGGGCTACTGAGGGAGTCCTGGATTAGGGGGTGTCCGGATGGCCGGACTATACCTTCAGCCGGACTCCTGGACTATGAAGATACAAGATTGAAGACTTCGTCCCGTGTCCGGAAGGGACTTTCCTTGGCGTGGAAGGCAAGCTTGGCGATACGGATATGTAGATCTCCTACCATTGTAACCGACTTTGTGTAACCCTAACCCTCTTCAGTGTCTATATAAACCGGAGGGTTTTAGTCTGTAGGACAACATTCAGAACAACAATCATACCATAGGCTAGCTTCTAGGGTTTAGCCTCTCCGATCTCGTGGTAGATCTACTCTTGTACTACCCATATCATCAATATTAATCAAGCAGGATGTAGGGTTTTACCTCCATCAAGAGGGCCCGAACCTGGGTAAAACTTCGTGTCCCTTGCCTCCTGTTACCATCCGGCCTAGACGCACAGTTCGGGATCCCATACCCGAGATCCGCCGGTTTTGACACTGACAATATGCCTTTGTCTACTTTGATTGAGAATAATAATGAATCTATGGATGTGAATTTTATTGGTAGGAATAATTTTGGTAACAACGCGTATAGAGGAAACTTTAATCCTAGGCCTTATCCTAGTAATTCCTCTAATAATTATGGTAATTCCTACAACAATTCTTATGGAAATTTTAATAAGATGCCCTCTGATTTTGAATCTAATATTAAAGAATTTATTACTTCACAAAAGAATTTCAATGCTTTGATTGAAGAGAAATTGCTTAAGATTGATGAGTTCGCTAGGAACGTTGATAGAATTTATCTTGATGTTGATTCTTTGGATCTATTCCTCCTAAGCATGATATCAATGAGTCTCTCAAAGCCATGAGAATTTCCATTGATGAGTGCAAAGAAAGAACCGCTAGGATGCGTGCTAAGAAAGATTCCTTTATAAGAGTGTGTTCTTCTAGTTTCCATGATAATAAAGATGAAGATCTAAAAGTTATTGATGTGTCCCCTATTAAATCTTTGTTTTGCAATATGAATCTTGATAATGATGGGACTAAATATGATCCACCTTTACCTAGAAGGCATTCCAAAAATTCAGAGTTTTTAGATCTTGATGCTAAAATTGATAAAAGTGGAATT
Organism: Triticum dicoccoides; assembly: GCF_002162155.2. Classification (NCBI taxonomy): domain Eukaryota; kingdom Viridiplantae; phylum Streptophyta; class Magnoliopsida; order Poales; family Poaceae; genus Triticum; species Triticum dicoccoides. The sequence continues at coordinate 602,260,012 of NC_041382.1, read as the reverse complement.
AAAGAGATCAAAACTTTAAATAGTAATGAACCCACTATTTTGGATTTCAAGGAATTTAATTATGCTAGCTGCTCTTTGATAGACTGTATTTCCTTGTTGCAATCCGTGCTAAATTCTCCTCATGCTTATAGTCAAAATAAAGCTTTTACCAAACATATCGTTGATGCTTTGATGCAATCTTATGAAGAAAAACTTGAGTTGGAAGTTTCTATCCCTAGAAAACTTTATGATGAGTGGGAACCAACTATTAAAATTAAAATTAAAGATCATGAATGCTATGCTTTTTGTGATTTGGGTTCTATTGTTTCTACGATTCCAAAGACTTTGTGTGATTTGTTAGGTTTCCGTGATTTTGATGATTGGTCTTTAAACTTGCACCTTGCGGATTCCACTATTAAGAAACCTATGGGAAGAATTAATGATGTTCTTATTGTTGCAAATAGGAACTATGTGCCCATAGATTTTATTGTTCTTGACATAGATTGCAATCCTTCATGTCCCGTTATTCTTGGTAGATCTTTCCTTAGAACGATTGGTGCAATTATTGATATGAAGGAAGGAAATATTAGATTCCAATTTCCGTTAAGGAAAGGCATGGAACACTTTCCTAGAAAGAAAATCAAATTACCTTATGAATCTATTATGAGAGCTACTTATGGATTGCCTACCAAAGATGGCAATACCTAGATCTATCCTTGCTTTTTATGCCTAGCTAGGGGCGTTAAACGATAGCGCTTGTTGGGAGGCAACCCAATTTTATTTTTATTCCTTGCTTTTTGATACTGTTTAGTAATAAATAATTTATCTAGCCTCTGTTTTGGTTGTGTTTTTTGTGTTTAATTAGTGTTTGTGCCAAGTAGAACCGTTGGGAAGACTTGGGGAAAGTCTTGTTAATCTTGCTGTAAAAAACAGAAACTTTAGCGCTCACGAGAACTGTTGCCATTTTTATTTGGAAAGTGATATTTAGTTAATTATTTTTGCAGATGATTAATAGATAAATTCTTCACGTCCATAAATTTATTTTAGAATTTTTGGGGTTCCAGATCTTGCGCTAGCTACAGATTACTACAGACTGTTCTGTTTTTGACAGATTCTGTTTTTCGTGTGTTGTTTGCTTATTTTGATGAATGTATGGCTAGTAAAATAGTTTATAAACCATAGAGAAGTTGTAATACAGTAGGTTTAACATAAATATAAATAAAGAATGAGTTCATTACAGTACCTTGAAGTGGTCTTTTGTTTTCTTTCGCTAACGGAGCTCACGAGATTTTTTACTTTAAGTTTTGTGTTGTGAAGTTTTCAAGTTTTGGGTAAGGATTTGATGGATTATGGAACAAGGAGTGGCAAGAGCCTAATCTTGGGGATTCCCATGGCACCCCCAAGATAATAAGGACACCTAAAAGCCAAAGCTTGGGGATGCCCCGGAAGGCATCCCCTCTTTCGTCTACTTTCTATCGGTAAATTTACTTGGAGCTATATTTTTATTCACCACATGATATGTGTTTTGCTTGGAGCGTCTTGTATGATTTGAGTATTTTCTTTTTTAGTTTACCACAATCATCTTTGCTGTACACACCTTTTGAGAGAGACACACATGATTCAGAAATTATTAGCATACTGTATGTGCTTCACTTATATCTTTTGAGTTATATAGTTCTGCTCTAGTACTTCACTTATATCTTTTAGAACACGACGGTGGATTTGTTTTATAGAAACTATTGATCTCTCATTATTCACTTAGATTATTTTGAGAGTCTTAAATAGCATGGTAATTTGCTTAAATAATCCTAATATGCTAGGTATACAAGATAGTAAAAACTTTCTTATGAGTGTGTTGGATACTAAGAGAAGTTTGATACTTGATACTTGTTTTGATATATGGAGATGGTGATATTAGAGTCATGCTAGTTGAGTAGTTGTGAATATTAGAAATACTTGTGTTGAAGTTTGTGATTCCCGTAGAATGCACGTATGGTGAACCGTTATGTGATGAAGTCGGAGCATGATTTATTTATTGAATGTCTTCCTTATGAGTGGCGGTCGGGGGTGAGCGATGGTCTTTTCCTACCAATCTATCCCCCTAGGAGCATGCGCGTAATACTTTGCTTTGATAACTTGTAGATTTTTGCAATAAGTATATGAGTTCTTTATGACTAATGTTGAGTCCATGGATCATACGCACTCTCACCCTTCCACCATTGCTAGCCTCTCTAATACAGCGCACCTTTCGCCGGTATCATACACCCACCATATACCTTCCTCAAAACAGCCACCATACCTACCTATCATGGCATTTCCATAGCCATTCCGAGATATATTTCCATGCAACTTACCACCGTTCCAATTATTATGACATGCTCCATCATTGTCATATTGCTTTGCATGATCATGTAGTTGACATCGTATTTGTGGCAAAGCCACCGTTCATAATTCTTTCATACATGTCACTCTTGATTCATTGCATATCCCGGTACACTACCAGAGGCATTCACATAGAGTCATATTTTGTTCTAAGTATCGAGTTGTAATTGTTGAGTTGTAAGTAAATAAAAGTGTGATGACCATCATTTTTAGAGCATTGTCCCAAGTGAGGAAAGGATGATGGAGACTATGATTCCCCCACAAGTCGGGATGAGACTCCGAACGAAAAATAAAATAAAATAAAAAGAGGCCAAAGAAGCCCAAATAAAAAAACAGAGAAAAAGAGAGAAGGGACAATGCTACTATCCTTTTACCACACTTGTGCTTCAAAGTATCACCATGATCTTCATGATAGAGAGTCTCCTTTGTTATCACTTTCATATACTACTGGGAATTTTTCATTATAGAACTTGGCTTGCATATTCCACTGATAGGCTTCCTCAAAATGCCCTAGGTCTTCGTGAGCAAGCGAGTTGGATGCACACCCACTTAGTTTCTTTTGTTGAGCTTTCATATACTTATAGCTCTAGTGCATCCGTTGCATGGCAATCCCTACTCACTCACATTGATATCTATTGATGGGCATATCCATAGCCCGTTGATACGCCTAGTTGATGTGAGACTATCTTCTCCCTTTCGTCTCCTCCACAACCACCATTCTATTCCACCTAAAGTGCCATGTCCATGGCTCACGCTCATGTATTGCGTGAAGATTGAAAAAGTTTGAGAACACCAAAAGTATGAAACAATTGCTTGGCTTGTCATCGGGGGTGTGCATGATTTAAATACTTTGTGTGGTGAAGATAGAGCATAGCCAGACTATATGATTTTGTAGGGATAACTTTCTTTGGCCATGTTATTTTGAAGAGACATAATTGTTTAGTTAGTATGCTTGAAGTATTATTATTTCTATGTAAATATTAATCTTTTGTCTTCAATCTTTCGGATCTGAATATTCATAACACAATTAAGAAGAATTACATTGAAAATATGCCAAGTAGCATTCCACATCAAAAAATCTGTTTTTATCATTTACCTACTCGAGGACGAGCAGTAATTAAGCTTGGGGATGCTTGATACGTCTCAAACGTATCTATAATTTTTGATTGCTCCATGCTATATTATCTTCTGTTTTGGACATTATTGGGCTTCATTATTCACTTTTATATTATTTTTGTGACTAACCTATTAACCGGAGGCCTAGCCCAGAATTGCTATTTTTTTTGCCTATTTTAGGGTTTCGAAGAACAGGAATATCAAACGGAGTCCAAACGGAATGAAACCTTCGGGAACGTGATTTTTGGAACGATCAAGATCAAGGAGACTTGGACCCTACGTTAAGCAACCAACAGGGAATCCACGAGGTAGGGTGGTGCGTCTACCCCCCAGGCGCGCCCTCCACCCTCGTGGCCCCCTGTTGCTCCACCAACATACTCCTTCCTCCTATATATACATACGTACCCCCAAACGATCAGATACGGAGCCAAAACCCTAATTCTACCACCGTAACTTTCTGTATCCACGAGATCCCATCTTGGGGCCTGTTCCGGAGCTCCGCCGGAGGGGGCATCGATCACGGAGGGCTTCTACATCAACACCATAGCCTCTCTGATGAAGTGTGAGTAGTTTACCTCAGACCTTCGGGTCCATAGTTATTAGCTAGATGGCTTCTTCTCTCTTTTTGGATCTCAATACAAAGTTCTCCCCCTCTCTTGTGGAGATCTATTCGATGTAATCTTCTTCTGCGGTGTGTTTGTTGAGACCGGTGAATTGTGAGTTTATGATCAAGTTTATCTATGAACAATATTCGAATCTTATTTGAATTCTTTTATGTATGATTGGTTATCTTTGCAAATTTCTTCGAATTATCAGTTTGGTTTGGCATATTAGATTGATCTTTCTTGCAATGGGAGAAGTGCTTAGCTTTGGGTTCAATCTTGCGGTGTCCTTTCCTAGTGACAGTAGGGGCAGCAAGGCACGTATTGTATTGTTGCCATCGAGGATAACAAGATGGGTTTTCATCATATTTCATGAGTTTATCCCTCTACATCATGTCATCTTGCTTAAAGCGTTACTCTGTTCTTATGAACTTAATACTCTAGATGCATGCTGGATAGCGGTCGATGTGTGGTGTAATAGTAGTAGATGCAGGTAGGAGTCAGTCTACTTGTCTCGGACGTGATGCCTATATACATGATCATACCAAGATATTCTCATAATAACTATGCTCAATTCTGTCAATTGCTCAACAATAATTTGTTCACCCACCATAAAATAGTTATGCTGTTGAGAGAAGCCACTAGTGAAACCTATGGCCCCCGGGTCTATCTTCCATCATATTAATCTTCCAACACTTAGTTATTTTCATTGCCTTTTATTTTACTTTGCATCTTTATCATAAAAATACCAAAAATATTATCTTATCATATCTATCAGATCTCACTCTTGTAAGTGACCGTGTAGGGATTGACAACCCCTTATCGCATTGGTTGCGAGGATTTATTTGTTTTGTGTAGGTGCGAGGGATTGGCGCGTAGCCTCCTACTGGATTGATACCTTGGTTCTCAAAAACTGAGGGAAATACTTACGCTACTTTGCTGCATCACCCTTTCCTCTTCAAGGGAAAACCAATGCAGTGCTCAAGAGGTAGCAACCATATACATGAGTTTCCATTTGATAACGGGATCACATCATTAGGAGAATGATGTGATGGACAAGACCCGTCCATTAGCATAGCATATGATTGTTCAGTTTATTGCTACTGCCTTCTTAATATCAAATACATATTCCTTCGACCATGAGATCATGCAACTGCCGGACTCCGGAGGAATGCCTTGTGTGTATCAAACATCACTTCGTAACTGGGTGATCATAACGGTGCTCTACAGGTATCTCTGAAGGTGTCTATTGAGTTGACATGGATCTAGATTGGGATTTGTCACTCCGTATGACAGAGAGGTATCTCTGGGCCCTCTCGGTAATACAACATCACAAGAAGCTTGCAAGCAAAGTGACTAAGGAGTTAGTTACAAGATGATGCATTACGGAATGAGTAAAGAGACTTGCTAGTAACGAGATTAAACTAGGTAGGGAGACACCATTGATCGAATCTCGGGCAAGTAACATACCGACAGACAAAGAGAATTATTATGTTGTCATAAAGGTTCGACCGATAAAGATCTTCATAGACCATGTAGGAACCAGTATGGGTATCCATGTCTTGCTATTAGTTATTGACCGGAGAAGCGTCTCGATCATGTCTACATCATTCTCGAACTCGTAGGGTCCGCACGCTTAACGTTCGTTGATGATATAATACTATATGAGTTATGTATGTTGGTGACTAAATGTTGTTCAGAGTCCCGGATAAGATCACGGACATGACGAGGAGCTTCGGAATGGTCCGGAGGTAAAGACCGATATATAGGACAAAGGTATATGGGTTTTAGAAAGGTTTCGGAATGCACCGAATTACCATCGGAGTGCCGTAAGGGGTTCCGAGAGGCCACCGGTAGGTTATACCTACTTGGTGAAGGAAATATGCCCTAGAGGCAATAATAAAGTTGTTATTTTATATTATATTTCCTTATTCATGATAAAGTTTTATTATTCATGCTAGAATTGTAGTTATCGGAAACTTAAATACATGTGTGAATACATAAACAAATACCGTGTCCCTAGTAAGCCTCTATTAGGCTAGCTCATTGATCAAAGATGGTTAAGGTTTCCTAACCATAGACATGTGTTTTCATTTAATAATGGGATCACATCATTAGGAGAATGATGTGATGGATAAGACCCATCCGTTAGCTTAGCATATTGATCGTTCAGTTTATTGCTATTGCTTTCTTCATGTCAAATACTTATTCCTTCGACTATGAGATTATGCAACTCCCGGATACCGAAGGAATACCTTGTGTGCTATCAAATGTCACAGCGTAACTGGGTGATCATAAAGATGCTCTACAGGTATCTCCGAAGGTGTTTGTTGAGTTGGCATAGATCGAGAGTAGGATTTGTCACTCCAAGTATCGCAGAGGTATCTCTGGGCCCTCTCGGTAATACACATCATAAGATTGCAAGCAAATTACTAAGGAGTTAGTCACAAGGTGATGTATTACGGAACGAGTTAAGAGACTTGCCGATAATGAGATTGAACTAGGTATGAAGATACTGATGATCAAATCTCGGGCAAGTAACATACCGATGAACAAAGGGAATTACGTTTGTTGTCATAACGGTTCGACCGATAAAGATCTTCGTAGAATATGTAGGAGCCAATATGGGCATCTAGGTTCCGCTATTGGTTATTGACCGGAGAGGTGTCTCGGTCATGTCTACATAGTTCTCGAACCCATAGGGTCCGCACGCTTAACGTTTGTTGACTATATAGTGTTATATGAGTTATATGTTTTGGTGAACGAATGTTGTTCAGAGTCCTAGATGAGGTCATAGACATGATGAGGAGTCTCGAAATGGTCGAGGGGTAAATATTGATATATAGGACGATGGTATTTGGACATCATAAGTGTTTCGGGGCGTACTGGGTAGGAATCGGGTCACCGGAAAGGGTTTCGGGCACCCCGCGGCAAGATATGGGCCTTATGGGCCAAAGGAGGGGATATACCAGCCCACAAGGGGGCTGGTGCGCCCCTCCCTTGTTTGGACAGCCCTAGGGAAGGAAAAGGGGGAGGGCTAGCCCCTCCTGCCTTTCCCTCTCATGCGAGAAAGGAGGGGGGCGCCACCCTCCCCGCCTTTCCCCGCTCTCCAAATAAGGAAAGGGGGCGCAGTGACCCCAAGTAGGAGTCCTCCTACTTGGGCTCCCCCTCCCTCCCACCTATATATATGTGGGAAGGGTAGCCTAGCACACAACAGACAATTGCCTAGCAGTGTGCGGCGGCCCCCTCCACCGTTTACAACCACGGTCATATTTTCGTAGTGCTTAGGCGAAGCCCTACGGAGATCACTTCACCATCACCATCACCACGCCATCATGCTGCCAAAACTCATCTACTACCTCGCTGTCTTGTTGGATCAAGAAGGCAGAGGATGTCACCGAGTTGAACATGTGCAGAACGCGGAGGTGCCGTGTGTTCGGTACTAGATCGGTTGGAGCATGAAGAAAGTTCGACTACATCAACCGCGTTGTGAAACGCTTCTGCTTACGGTCTACGAGGGTACGTAGACATACTCTCCCCCTCGTTGCTATGCATCTCCATGGATAGATCATTGCATGTGCATAGAATTTTTTTTGTTTTCCATGCAACATTTCCCAATAGTGGTATGAGAGCCAGGTTTATGCGTAGATTATATGCACGAGTAGAACACAAAGAGTTGTGGGCAGTGATAGTCATACTGCTTACCACCAATGTCATATTTTGATTCGGCGGTATTGTGGAATGATGTGTCCCGGACCAACCTTACATGTCCACACACATGAGACCAGTTCTACCGACTGACATGCAACTAGTTTTGCATATGCTGGCGGGTGTCTGTTTCTCCTACCTTAGTTCAATCAAATTTGACTGCAGCTGGTCCTTGAAGAAGGTTAAAACAGCAAACTTGATGAAACACCATTGTGGTTTTATGCGTAGGTAAGAATGGTTCTTGCTACAAGCCCATAGTAGCCACGTAAAACTTGCAACAACAAAGTAGAGGACGTCTAACTTGTTTTTGCAGGGCTTGTTGTGATGTGATATGGTCAAGACATGACGTGATAAACATTATTATATGAGATGATCATGTTTTGTAAGTTATCGGCAACTGGCAGGAGCCTTAAGGTTATCTCTTTATTGTATGAAGTGCAAGCGCCATGTAATTGCTTTACTTTATCATTATGCATTAGCAATAGTTGTAGAAGCAATAGTTGGCATGATGACCTCGACACAATGATGTTACGATGGAGATCAAGGTGTCAAGCTGGTGGCGATGGAGATCATGATGTTGCTTTGGAGATGGAGATCAAAAGCACAAGATGATGATGGCCATATCATGTCACATATTTAGATTGCATGTGATGTTTATCTTTTATGCATATTATTTTGCTTAGAACGACGGTAGCATTATAAGATGATCCCTTCACTAAATTTGAAGGTAAAAGTGTTCTCCCTGAGTATGCACCATTGCTACAGTTCATTGTTTTGAGACACCACGTGATGATCGGGTGTGATAGACTCTACGTTCACATACAACGGGTGTAAGACAGTTTTACACATGCAGAATACTTGGGTTAAACTTGACAAGCCTAGCATGTACATACATGGCCTCTGAACACTGGAGACCGAAAGGTCGAATGTGAATCATATAGTAGATATGATCAACATAGAGATGTTCACCATTGATGACTAGCCCATCTCATGTGATGATCGGACATGGGTTAGTTGATTTGGATCACGTATCACTTAGATGACTTGAGGGATGTCTATTTAAGTGGGAGTTCTTTAGTAATTTAATTAATTGAACTTAATTTATCATGAACTTAGTCTTGATAGTTTTGCATATCTATGTTGTAGATCAATAGCTCGCGATATAGCTCATATTTTTTTGATATGTTCATAGAGAAAAATAAGTTGATAGATGATAGTAGCAATGATGCAAACTGGGTCCTGATCTGAGGATTATCCTCATTGCTGCACAGAAGAATTATGTGTTGGAGAACGTAGCATGCAATTTCAAAAATTTCCTACGATCATGCAAGATCTATCTAGGAGATGCATAGCAATGAGAGGGGGAGAGTGTGTCAATGTACCCTCGTAGACCGAAAGCGGAAGCGTTAGTATAACATGGTTGATGTAGTCAAACGTCTTAGCGATCCAACCAATCTAGTACCAAACGTACGACACCTCCGAGTTCAGCACACGTTCAGCTCGATGACGTCCCTCAACTCTTGGTCGAGCAGAGGGTCGAGGAAGAGTTTCATCAGCACGACGGCATGGTGAAGGTGATGATGATGTGATCCGTGTAGGGCTTCGCCTAAGCACTACGACGCTATGACCGGAGGAGTAAACTATGGAGGGGGGGTACCACACACAGCTAAGAGAATAATGGTTGTGCTTTGGGATGCCCCCTGCCCCCGTATATAAAGGAGGGGAGGAGGAGGCCGGCCACCAGGGGCGCGCCAAGGAGAGGGGAGTCCTACTAGGACTCCAGTCCTAGTAGGATTCGCCCCCCTTTTTATTCCTTCTCATGGAGGGGAAAAGAGGGAAGGGAGAGGGAAGAGGAAAAGGAAAGGGGGGCGCACACCCTCCCCTAGTCCAATTCGGACTCCTTATGGGAGGGGGCGCGACCACCCCTTGTGGGCTGCCTCCCCTCTCCCCTAGGCCCATGTAGGCCCATTACTTTCCCCGGGGGATTCCGGTAACCCCTCGGTACTCCGAAAAATATCTGAAACATCCCCTAACCATTCCGGTGTCCAAATACTATCGTCCAATATATGAATCTTTACCTATCGACTATTTCAAGACTCTTTGTCATGTCCATGATCTCATCCGGGACTCCAAACAATATTCGGTCACCAAAACACATAACTCATAATACAAATCATCATCGAACGTTAAGCGTGCAGACCCTATGGGTTCGAGAACTATGTAGGCATGACCGAGACACATCTCCAGTCAATAACCAATAGCGGAACCTAGATGCTCATATTGGTTCCTACATATTCTACGAAGATCTTTATCGGTCAAACCGCAATGACAACATACGTTATTCCCTTTTTCATCAGTATGTTACTTGCCCGAGATTCGATCGTCGGTATTATCATACCTAGTTCAATCTTCTTATCGAGAAGTCTCTTTACTCGTTCCATAATGCATCATCTTGCAACTAACTCATTAGTCACATTGCTTGCAAGGCTTATAGTGATGTGCATTACCGAGAGGGCCCAGAGATACCTCTCCAATACTCGGAGTGACAAATCCTAATCTCGATCTATGCCAACCCAACAAACACCTTCGGATACACCTGTAGAGCATCTTTATAATCACCCAGTTACATTGTGACATTTGATAGCACATAAGGTGTTCCTCCGGTATTCGGGAGTCGCATAATCTCATAGTCAGAGGAATATGTAAAAGTCATGAAGAAAGCAATAGCAATAAAACTTAACGATCATTATGCTAAGCTAATGGATGGGTCTTGTCCATCACATCATTCTCCTAATGATGTGATCTCGTTCATCAAATGACAACACATGTCTATGGTTAGGAAACTTAACCATCTTTGATTAACGAGCTAGTCTAGTAGAGGCTTACTAGGGACACGGTGTTTTGTCTATGTATCCACACATGTATCAAGTTTCCGGTTAATACAATTCTAGCATGAATAATAAAAGTTTATCATGATATAAGGAAATATAAATAACAACTTTATTATTGCCTCTAGGGAATATTTCCTTCAGTCTCCCACTTGCACTAGAGTCAATAATCTAGATTACATTGTAATGATTCTAACACCCGTAGAGTCTTGGTGCTGATCAGGTTTTGCTCGTGGAAGAGGCTTAGTCAATGGGTCTGCAACATTCAGATCCGTATGCATTTTGCAAACTCTATGTCTCCCTCCTTGATTTGATCACGGATGGAGTTAAAGCGCCTCTTGATGTGTTTGGTTCTCTTGTGAAATCTGGATTCCTTAGCTAAGGCAATAGCTCCAGTATTGTCACAAAAGATTTTCATTGGACCCGATGCACTAGGTATTACACCTAGATCGGATATGAACTCCTTCATCCAGACTCCTTCATTTGCTACTTCTGAAGCAGCTATGTACTCCGCTTCACATGTAGATCCCGCCACGATGCTCTGCTTGTAACTGCACCAACTGACAGCTCCACCATTCAATATAAATATGTATCCGGTTTGTGACTTAGAGTCATCCGGATTAGTGTCAAAGCTAGCATTGACGTAACCATTTACGACAAGCTCTTTGTCACCTCCATAAACGAGAAACATATTCTTAGTCCTTTTCAGGTATTTCAGGATGTTCTTGACTGTTGTCCAGTGATCCACTCCTGGATTACTTTGGTACCTCCCTGCTAAACTTATAGCAAGGCACACATCAGGTCTGGTGCACAACATTGCATACATGATAGAACCTATGGCTGAGGCATGGAATGACTTTCATTTTCACTTTATCTTCTGCAGTGGTGGGGCATTGAGTCTGACTCAACTTCACATCTTGTATCATAGGCAAGAACCCTTTTTTTGACTGTTCCATTTTGAACTTCTTCAAAACTTTATCAAGGTATGTGCTTTTTGAAAGTCCAATCAAGTGTCTTGATCTATCTCTATAGATCTTTATTCCCAATATATAAGCAGCTTCACTGAGGTCTTTCATTGGGATTTTTTTATTCAAGTATCCTTTTATGCTATCCAGAAATTCTGTATTATTCCCAATCTACAATATGTCATCCACATATAATATTAGAAATGTTAGAGAGATCCCACTCACTTTCTTCTAAATACATGCTTCTCCAAAAGTCTATATAAAACCATATGCTTTGATCACACTATCAAAGCGTATATTCCAACTCCGAGATGCTTGCACCAGTCCATAAATGAACCGCTGGAGCTTTCACACTTTGTTAGCACCTTTAGGATCGACAAAAACTTCTGGTTGCATCATATACAACTCTTCTTTAAGAAATCCATTAAGGAATGTAGTTTTGACATCCATTTGCCAAATTTCATAATGATAAAATGCGGCAATTGCTAACATGATTTAGACAGACTTAAGCATCGCCACGGGTGAGAAGGTCTCATCGCAGTCAACTCCTTGAACTTGTCGAAAACCTTTCGCAAGAAGTCAAGATTTGTAGATAGTAAAATTACCGTCAGTGTTAGTCTTCTTCTTGAAGATCCATTTATTCTCCATGGCTTCCAATCATCGGGCAAGTCAACCAAAGTCCACACTTTCTTCTCATACATGGATCACATCTTAGATTTCATGGCCTCAAGCCATTTCACGGAATCTGGGCTCATCATCGCTTCCTCATAGTTCATAGGTTTGTCATGGTCTAGTAACATGACTTCTAGAACAGGATTATCGTACCAGTCTGGTGCGGAACATACTCCGGTTGATCTACGAGGTTCGGTAGTAACTTGATCTAAAGTTTCATGATCATCATCATTAACTTCCTCACTAATTGGTGTAGGCATCACTGGAACTGATTTCTGTGATGAACTACTTTCCAATTAGAGAGAAGGTACAACTACCTCATCAAGTTCTACTTTCCTCCCCTCACTTGTTTCGAGAGAAACTCCTTCTCTAGAAAGGATCCATTCTTAGATATGATTATCTTGCCTTCGGATATGTGATAGAAGGTGTACCCAACAGTTTCCTTTGGGTATCCTATGAAGACGCATTTCTCCAATTTGGGTTCGAGCTTATCAGGCTGAAGCTTTTTCACATAAGCATCGCAACCCCAAACTTTAAGAAATGACAGCTTAGGTTTCTTGCCAAACCACAATTCATATGGTGTCATCTCAACAGATTTAGATGGTGCCTTATCACTACAAAAAAAGACACATCCGTGACATTTTGGGCCGAACGGATTTTTTTATATCATGCTTATGACGATAGTTGTGACAAAACCCGCTATCATCATAGATGTGGTGGGGTCCTACTTCTATGACAAAAACTCATGACAGAAAATGGGCTTTTCATCCTGGGAGGGCCGGAGACGCAGCTGCATGACATTCTTTGGGCCGTCCATGATGGAAAAAACCGTGGTAGAAGCGAGGGCGAGGAAAATATCGGGGGAGTTCCTGATTACAGTGGGTGGTTGGGGGCCGAGCAATGCGCGTTTCTCTCATATGTGCGCGCGTGTGTGTGAGGCATTCGGCTCTAACTGAACCCGAGTGAGGCATTGGGATCTAACTGAACCCGAGTGATTGCACTGCAGGCTATGCGTTACTGAACCCAAGTGATCGATCGATCCCTTGCTGTTAACTGAACCTGAGTGATTCTTTCGCTACTGCTGCTAACTGAAGCCGATCGATGCTGCCTCTGGATGAACAGTGAGCATTGTTGGGGGGGGGGTTGGATGAACAGTTCCCGGTGGGGGTTTGGATGAACAGGACCCCGTGGTAGTAGAGGTTGTTGCCGCAGGATGAACAGTACCCCGATCAAATGAGCCGGTGGATGAACAGGACCCCGTGGAGGGGTGGATGAACAGGACCCCGTGGAGGGCTGGATGAACAGGACGACCCCGTGGAGGGCTAGTTGAACAGTAGCCAGTGGAGGGCTGGATGAACAGTAGCCCATGAAGGGGTGGTTGAACATGATCCCGTGGAGAGGGCTGGTTGAACAGTAGCCGGTGGAGGAGCGCGCGGTGGAGGCTGGATGAACAAGAGCCCATGGATGAACAGTCGCAGGTGGAGGCTGGAGGAGGTCGATGGTGGATGAACAGTAGCCCGTGGAGGCAGTCGACGGTGGAGATGAACAATATCCTGTGGAGTCCCGTTTTGTGGTACGCCACACCCCTCCTGATGAACAGGACACCTGTTTCGACCGCAGCGCTCCAACACAAGTCTGTTTCCTCTGTTTTGTGGTACGCCACACCCCTCCGGATCAATAGGACCCTGTTTCGACCATAGGAGGTCTGTTTCCTTCGTTTTCCGGTACGCCAGCCCCTCCCGATGAACAGGATCCCGTTTCGACCGTGTCCGGTCGAACACAAGGCCGTTTCCTCTGTTCTACGGTACGCCAGGCCTCGTTTCCATCGGCTGTTCCATCCAAGCCGGTTGGCTCCCGATGAATAACACATGTTCTGTTGCCTCCCGATGAACACGACACCGTTTCTCCGTTCCGACCCAATCAGTTCGCTGCTCGATGAACATGACGCCGTTGCTCCCGTCCGCTGCCTTTCCATGTACATAAGCCCTGGCTGTCTGCGAGTATGTGCTCGAGACCCCGCCCGTATGTATGTACATGGCCGTATTTTTTCCCTGTGGCTGTACGTACGTGTACAGGACTTAGACGGGACTGCGTGAACTGCTATGTTGGGTGCTCTACAACGACACACGTCCCGCTACTTAGTCGGCCACGGTTCATACTTGCAGAGAGACCGATCGACCAATATGTACATACACATTCGCGACTAGAATGACCACGCTACGTACGCTTCAACTAGGTGGGTCCAGACTGTCAGACACTTCCTTGCATGCGAAGATGTAGCTGGTGGGTCCCAGCAGTCAGGGGGCGAATCGTTTCTTTTTGCTCGTAATATGGACACACGTCCTTGCATGTGAAGATATAGCTGGTGGGTCCCAGCAGTCAGGGGGGAACATTTTTTCGGGAAATACGGTGGCCTGTCTGGTGGGTCCCTGCTGTCAGGTGGAGGAATCATTATTTTCGCGTAATAAGGAGGCACTTCCTTGCTGCGGCCGTGGACCCAGCTGTCAGCCTCTCCATATACAGTACTCTTCCGATGGAAGTCATTCCTTGACCACATTGACCGCTCTGCGCCGAGAGCACTAGGGCGGTGGACGATGGCGAGGCCTAAGAAGGGGACGACGCGGAGCCGGGGAAGACGCGTTAGTGGAAGCCCACATGGACAGGAGTATGAGGGTTCACTGGTTCGGCTGCGGTGTGAGCCCGCCGTCGCCGCAGGGCCTAGCTAGCGGTGGGAGTAGTAGGGGGCGGTGATGCCTCCGCGGCAGCACAGCTGGCCATGGGAGGCAGGAGCAGGCGACACGACCGGCGCTGCTTTGGGCGGCTGGACCAAGAATACCAGAGGTTGAAGAAGCACTACGACCGTTGGATGGACATCGTACGGTCACTAGAGCCAGAATCGTTCATATTGACTAAGTTGACAAAGCCCTCTGTCCCCGTCAACTTAGTAGGCCCACAAGTCGGCCTCCCATTATGTTGGGTCCCAGCTAGCAAGGGGAGTATTCTTTTTTTTGTGCGTAATAAGGAGGCACTTCCTTGCGTGCGAAGATATAGCTGGTGGGTCCGAGCTGTCAGCGGCGGGAACATTTTTGTCGCGAAATACAGAGGTCCTTTCGGTGGGTCCCAGATGTCAGGTGGAGGAATCATTATTTTGCGCGTAATAAGGAGGCATTTCCTTGCGTGCGGACCTAGACCCACCTGTCAGCCTCTCCACGTACAAACCACTTCAGATGCATGTCGATCATTGACCACGCCACGCCGAGAGCACCAGGGCGGTGGACGACGACGAGGCCTAGGAAGGGAACGACACGGAGCCAGGGAAGACTCGGCAGTTGTTTCCCATGCGGAGGGGAGTACGAGGGTTTACTGGTTCGCCTGCCGTCGCTCGAGAATAACAACAGGTGTGGGTGAGTAGAGGGATGGCTAGGCCAGCGATGGGAGTACGGTGGGGCGGTGAGGCCTACGTGGTAGCACAACCGGCAGCCGGAGGAGGGAGCAGGCAGTCCCACCGGCACTTTTTTGAGTGGCTGGGGCAGTAAGAACAGAGATTGACGAAGCACGATGGCCATTGGATGGACATCCAACAGTCACTGCTTGTGCGTCATCCTTTTTTTAGGAAAGCCTCAAATCTGTGGAAAATAGCATACAAACCATCTGCCATTATTTCTAATAATTTACAACCCATTTGCTAATTCTTAAGGTTTTCTTGGAGCTCATATTCTTTTCGTTAGCATTACAGCCCATATTGTGGCCACGATTAAAAAATTATACGAAATTTAGCATATTTCGGTGCGGTCCGAACTGTTTTTAATCCCGAAATTTCGAGTCACATTCATACTAATTTAAAAAATAAATGTATATCAATATAAAATCCAACAATTTGTCCACGCATAAAAATCAATGCAATTTCAAATCTTGAAATGAAAAAAAATAGAAATTTGAAACTAATTATCGGTTTGATGTGTTTTAAAAATGTACAACCCATTTCTCATTGCTGATAGGCCATTTTATCGGCCAGCCGAATGGAGCTCTCCTCGTCTTGAAAGATTTGCAGCCCAACAGGCCTGACAAAGCGACTCACTTGAAAAATCACAAAAAAACTGGGCTAGCCATTTTCAGAAAGAAAGAAAAAAACTATTGGGCTGGTCTGTGGTAAACATAAAAGAAAAGGCTGTCTAGATAGGCCAGAGTGCCCCACACAGCCCAGTTGACACCCTGCTTCTATCTCAAAAACAAATTATATAAATACCACTCCAATTATGGCGATTCATAAAAATGCCACAGCAATTTCCAAACTTTGAAAAATGCCACTGCAATTTTTGCAAACTTTGAAAAACGCCACTGCAATTTTTGCAAACTTTGAAAAACGCCACTCCAGACTTCGAAAAATGCCACTGGAAATGGCATGAAATGGCATTTTTCAAAGTTTGGAAATTGTAGTGGCATTTCTCGAAATCACCAGATTTTGAGTGGCATTTATCAAATTAACCGAAAACAAAAATAACTGGGCGAGTGCTGAGTCCCTGGTGCCAGCCGCTCATTGTGCAATTCTCTCGTTTATTGACTACGTTGACAATGGCATGGGACCCAGATGTCAGAAATCCATTAGGAGGAGCCATTTTTTATTGGCTTGATATAAGGAGACACTTGCTTGCGTACTGCCATGACCTTGGTGGGTCCCTGCTGTCATCCTCTCCACGTACAATCATCTCCTGATTATGTACGGGACAACCTAGTAGGCCCACAAGTCAGCCTCTAAACGCGTGGCGGACAAATACAACCCATTTAAAAAATAACAGCCCATCCCATACGTTCAAACGGAAAGTTCAACATTCATAGCAAAGTAACATGTCTGATCCAAATATAAAGTACTAAACTTCCACGTTGACAACCATCATAGCCAAGTTAACTATCTACTCCCACTAATACTCTAGTAGTGTACAAGTACTAACTTACTCTTAGCTAACTAGACGATGCCGGCCGCCATCTGTGATACACGCTAAACGTCGGCACCGGCGTCCTCCGCCTCGCCTCGGACTTGCCAGAGGTGCGATAGGGCGTGTTGCTCGCGTGCGTTGGCCCTTTCCATGCCGGCATGGTCCACCGTAGCTTCGGATTCTAAGCAGGAAACCCACTTGACGAGCTTGTAGTAAAATTCGGCATCGCTAATGCGTGCGTTCCCGACAGCCTCCAGGGCTATTTGTCGGGCCCCGGCCTCCATGTAGTCGGCCCAGTTGCGGGTGCTTTGCTCGCAACTCAGAGCATTGGTGCGCTGCTGCTCCATGTCCCGTTGGCGGCACAAATCGGTGATACGCTGCTCCTCCGCCAGGCGGTCGCGCTCCAACAACTCCTCATACTCTGCATTGCCATCTAAAGACCGATAGAATGCCTCCTCCCTCCGTCTGCCTTCCGATGAAAAACCGAACACTAGTTCCAGCGGTGACCGCCTCCGGCGTCGCCTATCGCGGACGAGTGGGGGCATGGCGGACGTGGCGAGAGCGAGGATAAGTGGCGAGCAATGTCGAGCCGATGGGGGCTTATGAGGATAGGGCGAGTTGGGTGATGGTGCCATCGGAGAAGCCCGGGAAATAGTAATTATAGGTGGAAGGTAGGCAAACCAGCGTGTCACGGGAAACACGACGGTCATCGCAGTCATTGGAATTCAATGCATAAGTAGGCATGGCTTAGTGCGCCAGCTTGCCGTGGAAAACTAGAAAAACTGAAATTATGACTACGCCGTCCCGTCAGTGGTGCGTCCCGTCCGTGCTGGGTCGCACGCCGGCATGACGGTCAAACGAGTGCACTCGAATCATCCAGATGAGGTACTCCCTCCTTGTAAAAAATGATTCCACCACTCATCATCTACCTTGGTTGGTGAGATTTTTCAAATAAGCCCTGCAAACCGGAAGGAGGTAGTACATGCGTGATTCCCTATTTATTCGTGTAGGATCGAGTAGGTCATTTTTTGAATTGAGCCCTTCAAACCGGAAAGGAGGTAGTACGTGCGTGATCCGCTATTTATCCGTGTAGGATCGAGTAGGTCGGATAGTGTACGTGTAGGATCGAGTAGGTTGGATGGTGTATGTGTATGATCGCATTAGCTGATGAACGTTCGCTGGGAGATAGGGCATTTGCGAATGTTTTTGTTGGCAGTTTCTTTAGATTCGCATGGCATTTTCTTCAGAGCAGCTTGTCCATTTCTTCAGGGGTAGGCATTTTTATTCAAACAACTGCCACTTCGGATCTTGCTTCGCAACTAAAACTGCCAGGAGCGCATTAGTAGGCTAGCTAGTGATCGATCAGTAACTTGTAAACACTGAGCGAACAGAAATAAGGAACTGTTAGTAACTTGTAAACACTGAGAACATAGAAATAAGGATCATGCTGTGCACAACAGTAAGAGCCGGTCCATTCAAAATATTCACACAAGACTCACAGGCCTGGCATTGTAATATGTTCACATTAGTAGCCCAAATTCAAAACCAACTAGTACGATTCCCATACATAAGACCAACATGTTAATGCATCTCAATGATTCACAGATCATATACAAATATGTAGCTCCAAAAGCAAAGATCTAGAAAAAAAACATCTGTTCTTCCTACTAACATGGATGCTTCTCTTGGCCAACATTCAATATAGATGTTTTTTGCTTTTGGAGCATTACTATCTAATGATAGTACAAAAAGAGTAGCAAGATAGTAGCAAACCATGTACCTTCGTAATGAACAGCTCATAGTGCCACCAATTGGATATAAAGGTTTGGAAGAAAACATGCTCCTAATGTTGAACCATTTGGACTTATTGTGTAGTTTCACTAAAAGCAAGCACCCCTCTTTGCATAGATATTGAAAGTATGATTACTATAAAAGTGGCACTAGTTGAAGCATAGACTCACAAATATAAGCATTCCAATTTCTTAATGGGAAAAGGTAGCAAGACTATTTCTAACCACCTGTTTAAAGGAATAAATAAGGCAACAGTGGATGATGCCAGGAAGGCCTACATAGTTGTTTCTGAAAAATTGAGCCATTCCTGACCTTTCCTCTTCTTTTAAGCATATTTTGTGCAGTTCAACTAAAATAAAATGCCATCACTACCTTAACAATTTAGTGACACTATGCAAACGGAAATGACTTAACATTACATCATGATGTCAGGTATGTAGTCGACATGCATTAGAGACAAACATACAGACCTCCTCCGATAACATAATGACCATTAATTTTAACAAAGGTGTGACTAGCTTTACCGGGATAATTTGAGTGAACTCCACACCCTCTGTTCCTTAATATAAGACATTTTTGCAATTCAATTTAAAGTACCCAAATGTCTAGTATTTAGAAAAATAGGTAGTAGTTTTCTTGAGCACATATCAGGGAAAGCTTGCCACACTTTATATATTTTCATACGCTAATGCAACACCATTTGAATAGTACAAATATACACTAATCACTACAAAAAATACACTTCCGTGATGATACGTGTTTGTCACAGTAGGTCGCTTTTTTATCATGCATGTACATCCATGACAAATTTATGACAGAATCAAGATAGTCATACCTGTGCTGTCGTAGAAGTGTTCCATGACATTACCAAAATTATCATCACGGAAGTGTCCACTTCCATGACAATAAATCGCGCATCACAGAAGTGCTTTCATCAAGGGTGACCAACACGTGGCATCCACCGTAACGGAACATCGTTAAGCTATCGGGTCGGGTTTTGCATCCGATAACCCGTTAACAGCCCCGACCAATGGGAATTTTCCACGTGTAAAATCATCATTGGCTAGAGGAAACACGTGTCGGCTCATCGTTGGGACAGATGTCATCCACTCACTCGACAGAAGGCGCCTATGATACGTCAACACGTGGCACGGCCCAACAGTGGCCCATTCCCGTGAAAAGGCCGGCCTATTTGACTTGGTCAAAAGCTGGCGGGCCGGCCCATGGAAAGCCTGTTAACGGCCTGTTCGCATATAGCCCATTTACAGCCCGCTAACCCAAGGCCCGTTACGCCCTATCCGAATTAGGCCCAGTAGCGTCATCTAGGTCGTCCAATAGATTCCATCCCATTTTCACTTCTGGCCCATGTATAGCCCATGACATCTTTCGGCCCATATGAGGCCCTTTGTAACTCTTGGCCCATTAGCGGCCTGTGCTGAACTGGCCCGTAATGAACAGTGTATCACTTTACACCCATTAACGGCCCATGGTGAAACTGGCCCGTAATGAACAGTGTATCACTTTATACCCATTAACAGCCCGTTATTTCGTTGGGCCGTCTCCAGCCCATGTTATCTTTCGGCCTTCTCAGAGCCCATTTATTCTTGGGCTCATTTCCAGCATTCATTTACTTACGGCCCGTTACTGTCATTTTTTGCTTGTGGGCCAAATTCAGCCCGTGGTTACAGTCGGCCCGTTTGTGGTTCATTAATACGTTGGGCCATTTTCATAGCGTCATCAAATACGGCCTTTTAACGATGGCCCATTATGGTCGGCCCATGAACGGACGATTCCAACTCTAGCCCGTTTACGGCCAGAATGCGGTCTGTTTGGCCCATGTTTGGCCAATCGATCATACGACTCGTATAAGGCCCATTGATGATACGGCCCGTAGAAGGCCCATTGATGATACGACCCATAGAAGGCCCATTGTTTCTACGGCCCGTAGAAGGCCCATTGTTTCTACGGCCCGTAGAAGGCCCACTGTTTCTACGGCCCGTAGGAGGCCCAATGTCACTACAGTAAATATTAGCCCATGGTTATTGTGGCCTAGTTTTAAAAAAAATAGGTTATTGCAGCCACTAGCAAACCACAGAAAAAGAACTGCACTGACTACAAGCAAACACTACAAGAAATCTGTTAATACATGACGGATTTCTCATGACGTTCCCAGAATCCGTCACCATTGATGACGGTTTCTTTTGGTTTGTCATGAAAACTGTCATGATGAGAATTCACTCCAAAACAGTAGCATAGAGAGACCGTCACGAAAACTGTCACGGATCGGGTTGGGCCTAGCCTTCTTTCTTTGTACATTTTATTCGGACCGTCATGGATGGTTTGTGCTGATGTGGCTTGGGTGCCCTTGTTTGCTTGGCTCGGCTCGTGCTAAGCTAAACTAAAATGAAATCTTTTTTTGCAGGTGAATTAAAAAGAAATATGTCAAAACTACGTAATTAACAAGGTAATTAGGCCACGTTTCTCTCAAAAAAAGTAATTAGGCCACGTCAGCCCGCCGGGGTTTGGTCGCGATGGACCTTATTCAGCGGCGGAGATGCATCGGCAGGCCACGGGGCGACGATTAAGTCTACTAGGAGGAAGTCGTCACTCGCGCGAGCCTAGGAAACCAAGCGGGGCACTTGGGGTTGTTTTGGAAGAACGCCGGTGATGAGATTTGCGGCAGCGCTCTCGCGGCCAGGATGCAGAGGAGGCTACAAGGCATGGGAAGGCTAGCTAATGGGCTCAGAGGAACCCTGGGAGGACTAGGAACTCGAATTCGTGCTCGGTTTCGACAGCCACCGTCCCTAGCAACGGCAGTGACATGGCAGGCTGTGGTAGAGGCCGTGCAAGACACCGTTGAAGCGCTCTGTTCAAGGCAACAGAGGTCGATTCAATCTTCCTGGAGGTTCAGCACGCAGTAGCGGTGCTCGAAGAAAACACGGGGCGGCGATTTGAGATCTTTGTCGACGCAGGTGGAGGATGGTGGCGACTGCGCACTCGCGGACACGCTCAGGAACACAAGATGGAGAGCGGGATGAGGTCGAGAATGTGAGGGGAAAGGAAGAAAGGGCCGAGAGGGATCCAGCGCGGATGGGGCGGGTAGGGGGGGGGGTCGGCCATGTCGAAGCAGGAGCTGGCAACCTCCGCATGCGCGTGTCACTTTATCTCTGCCAGAGGTTGAAGACGACCCCAAGCAGGTCGGGCTGGGCCTAAACTACTAGGCTAGGTGAGCAGTTATTTCTATTTCTCTTCCTCTTTTATGTTTTCTGTTTAATTTAATTCACACCAATTTGAAATTCCAAAGTGATTCAAACAAGTTCTAATTCTTCTGAGTATTTAAATGTAGCATATTAAATGCTTTCCAAGGTTACATGTTATTTTCATGAATTTTAAACTTATATTATTTATACTATGTATATAATCCAATCCAAATACATTATGGATTAATTGTAGAGTCCAAAGAATTTCCTTTAAAAGTTCCAGAAAACTAGGCTGGGACCCGCAATAGTTTATATGGGCCCATGCCTTATTCTTAGTGTTTTAGAAAGGCTTTCTGGATTTTTTGGAAAATATTTAGTGGTTTTTGCTTTAATTAAAATAATTGTTTGAATTAATAGCCCATTCAAATAATAAATAATCCATCTTTTCACCGAAAAATGGATAAAAAATAAAAAAATATTTAGAAGAATGTTCTCTACGTATTCTTGTGATTTGATTCATAAATATTAAACTTTAAGTGCATGAAAATTTTGGCAGAAATGTGTTCAAAATTCCTAGTTGTGCCGATGAGTCTATGTTCAGGAATTATCTGAGCAAATAAGAAGTCCAAGCACCAGGGTGCCAAGATTCAACCCATACATGGAGCATAATTGTTTTTATTTGTACAAAATCCAAATTGAGTCCGAAAAATATGAAAATTGGTATGGTTTCATGATATGGCCCCTAGTTATTATGGTAAAAATTTGAGAAGATTTCGCAATTTTTTGGTGTACATTGCTTGGAAAATGGAACATCTGTGAGTAGGAATCATGGTTGCAAGAGGGAACAAGTCGGGTTTGAAGATGAAGTGTGAGTTGCCATTATTTGACCTTGAAACCTTTTATGCACTCAATAGAAACCATCACATGTTCCATGTCAAAATTTGGCATCTGGGGGGTTTGTTTGCTATATTTAAGTCATTAAGTGCATTTCTACGTATTTAACGAATATAATTCAAATTTGAACAACAACTACATGGAAAAGTTGGCAAAATGAGTTCATATCCTACTTGTGCCAATGAGTATATGTTTAGGTATTATGTAAGAAAACAAGAGGAATTCCAAACACCATGGTGCCAAGACTGGACCCCCCACATAGAGCATAATGGGTTGAGAAAGTCTGTTGGAAGGCTCAACTCTGGATGAAAATCTCGCATCAACCTTGTCGATGCTAGCAACAATGGCGTCTGTGGATGTCGTTATCCTTCTTGAAGGAGCTGTTGTGGATCTTGCTATACCTCGGCTTCTCGGGTCTCATGGTCTTTGGGTGAAAACCTAATATTTGGCTATGACAAATTGGGTGATGGTGGTGTCTGCGACATCGCTTCCTCCTTGGAGGCGTCACTTTGGAGACCTCGACGACTCCCTTCGAGGGTGCGCCTGGCTATAGGTGGAGCTTGGGTTTGTGTGGTTATCAGGGGAGTAGCTGGTAGCTGGCCATTGGCCAGTGGTTGCGACTTGTGGTGCTCATGACCTAGTTTAGCTAGTGTTTTGCCCATTTGTTAGGATTTTAGCTCAGTTTTCCTTTAATTAACAGAGAGGTCTCTTTGTACCATTTCTCTCTGATCAATGAACATAACAGCTCTCCTACTATCGCTTGAAAAAAACATAACAACCATCAGCGATGGCACTGAAGGATAGAAGTTGCACTTCTCAGTATGGATGGATCATTCTGGGCGTGCGAGGATTTTTTTTCAGCCATTGCAACACACATACACATTTGCTAGGTGTAGGCCATAGCTAGGGAAGGGCGGATGTCACGTCCAGCTCCAAGAGATCTTTACCTACTAATAAAGCGACTATCGCTTCTAGTCATCCGTCATTAAAATTACCCTCTAAGTTGGTAAAAATTACCCACCAATGCCACCCATAAATGGGAAAACGATTCAAGTTTTCGGACCAAAAATCACCGCCTCCTTTGTGGTCATATAGGGGCGCGACGAGAATAAGTCACAAAACAATGAGCAGCAGAGTGGTTGGCCGATCCCTCCCGTAGGGATGAGACCAGGGTTTGAATCCCAACTTCCACAATTTTTGGGTGTGTTTGGATCGCTTCCTGGCAATTTATTGCCTGGGTTGGTGTGTGCCTGGAGATTGTTTGGTTGATGGCCTGGAGATACCTCAATTTTTTTAAAAAAATGTTTTTCAAAATTTGTACCCCAATTTTTTTAAAAAAGTTCGTCAATTCAAAAAATGTTTGTTGAGTCAAAAAATGTTAATGAATTCAAAACCAATTCATACATTTAAAAAATTGTAAACAAAACTAATGTTCATGATTTTTTTGAGAAAATCAAAAATTTCAAAACAAAACTGTCGATTCGAAAAATTGTTCACTAATTCAAATTATTTTATGTCCAGGACGGAAGTCTTTATATATGTTGGCATTGGAAGTAGTTCATGGTCAATGAGATTTGTTTTTAAAGTTTTAAACGTTCCCTTGCGCAACATAATGATAAGTGTGGCGTGCACTAGCAAATTCATAGCCTTGGAATTTACCGCGGAATGCATTGTGATCACATGGACATCGGGACTATCATCGGCTAGGGTGAGAAAAATTAATAAATGGCAATATGGTGAGCCACTATGTTAAAATAGAGTATGCTCATACATCAAGATATTGAATCATACTTATTTGGCGAGCCATAATTTTTTGTCTCCCGTTGTAATGCATGAGCATATTTGCTAGTAAGTTATAAAACTAATAGGCAATGACTTGCAATGGCATGGTTGAGTGGCAATTGTGTGTTGTGGCCGAGGTCATCCTCACCTTGGCATTGAACATGTTCAAGGGCATTACGGTCAGGTGAACATGGTGACCATGACAACAAGGATGAGGCGCTATGTTCAAATAGATCTTTATCAAACAAAAATGTTCAAATAGATAGCATGAACATGTGGAAGGGACTTGCGTGGCGTTTACTGTATTTGGAGCATGCAATTTTTTCTCCCATTCTGAACACGGACGTGTTTACTAGTTAAAACCCGTATTCGGATTTGTCATAATAATTTTTGAGATCTACTCATAATTAAAATGTCAAACAAAGAAATAGAAAAGAAATATGAAAATTAGTACTGAGTAGTACTACTATAAGAAAACAACAACAGAAAATAAAAGAAAATAAAAAACCTTTTGGACCATGCGAACTTCGGCACTGGGCTGAAGGCAACGAAAGTCCACTAGGGATAGACATTTGTATCCAGCGTAGTACAAATCCTGCGTTCTGATTGGTCCATTGGACCCTCCCACGGATCGTAGTGTATCCACCGTTGATCCCTCCAAGATCCAACGGCACACACTCATCCCCCTCACTATCTTCTTTCTCGCCCCACCCCCGCCGCTGGCTCGTTTTCCATGGACTGCCTTCCCGATCTCCGTGCTCCTTCTCTCCACCCCTCGGATTGCAATAGAAGGCGGCTGGCGAACTTTGTGCCGGTTCGCCGTAGTAGCTGCAGCCTGCGCGCCACTCTCCTCTTCCCGTCACCGTGGAGCTTCCCTGATCCGTCGCCGAGGAGCTGAGCCGACCCGTCACTGAGGACGCTGCGCCGACCCGTCGCCGGGGTGCCGTGTCGTGGTGGTTGCCAAGACAATGGGAACAAGGCCGGCGACGTCGAGGCTTCCGCCGTTCTGTCCAGTGGTGCCGCACTGAGCCAGCGAGGCGCCTGGTCAAGTTGAGCAGCGGCGGCTGGGGGCTACCTCGTGCTGGGCTGCTGCTGCCCACCCGTCGGCACAAGGCCCGTGTTCATCTCCTTTGCTGTCCTCGCCGTTACATAATTCGTCTAGCTCGACACTGTGAGCCGTTTGTCGATTCAGATTTGCCCCTTTCATTTTTACTTCGGATTATCCCCTCGCTTTTGCTTCTGATTATGCAAGACCTCTTATTTGCAGGCAACGGCTGTTCCATGGCGTCACTATGGGTGGAGACGGTCACTGAACAGGAGCATTGGTCGAGTCAAGGCCATTGTGGATAGTGGATACGGCGTCTCCCTCTGAAGATTTGAGCGGATACAGGCAGTTATCCGGCCAGCAAAGTGTTGAGATGAACCGTGGTGGTTGCAGTGTAGTATAGCTCTGGGTCTTTTTTCCTTTTGTGGTATTGTGATAAGTCTGTACTGGGTCTTTTTTCCTTTTTTCTTAATTTTTTATTTCCTGACATGTTTATGCAATTTCCTTTTTTGTTTAATAATAAAATTACCAGTAAATTTTTCTTATTGACTCCAAATTTCCATGGACAAGAGAAATTACTTATGGGCTAATTTCATGGATCTAACTACTGGGGCTTGGCCCAACTTGGAATTTAATGGGCAAAACTTCTTATGGGGCTAATCACAACATGGGCCAATAGTCTTGGACAAAGCTAAAACTTAGTGGGCCAAAGTTTGAATTGGGCTGACTATTACATGGGCTGCCATGTCAGATCCATGTTGGTTGCCATGTCACATGATGACGTGGAATGTATGATTAACGTCGTTATCTAACAGGAATCTATGACAGTCAAGAACTGTCATGGATCCATGACAGTTTTGGCAATCCGTCAAGGAGTGCATGGTGGTCAAATTATGACGCGATATACATGACGAATTTCAGGTCCGTCATGGACAACCTACCACGACGGTTTTGTGCACATATGTGACATCTTGGTTCCGTCATGGATTAACACATTTCTTGTAGTGAAACAAATAAACAAGACAACACAAGGAAATAAATAAGCAAGCAACTTACACTAGGCTATCACGGCTATTACACATATTACATCCACTGGGCATCAAAGTTCGCCACCAGTGCAAATATAGGGAATACAACAACATATAAATGCCGCAGCAAAACAAGCCTAGAACTGAAACCACTTAGAAGAGCTCAAGAAACAATATCCTGGGTACCCATAATGCTGCAAGATGCTTAGCAAGCTTATCAAGTTTCTCTTGTTTGGCGCTTAAGTCCTCCAGCGCTTGCTGTTGCACCAGAAAGTATGCATTTAAATTCTGCAGGGACTTCCACAGTCCTTCGGCTTCTTGTCGCATAACATCTGATCGATGTCTTTCAACTTGAAGTTGAGACTCAAGAAGCCGAACTGATTCAGGCAATGAGTTCGAAGAGCTGGTGCCAGCAGTGGTAGCCAGTAACTTGAACACTACATCAAGACAGGACTTTGGGGTTGTCTCAGTGTCTTCAATATAGTTTTTATCAGCTTTCTTGGAGACCAACAGGGATGTCTCACTATCTTGAACCTTATCTGCATTACTTCCTTTACCATTGCATAACAGGGTACTCTTCTCCAATATTTTATCCGTGTTCTAAAAGAGAAACAAACAAACACATCTCAGGTTTACAATGTAGTATATGAAACTCATTTTGGTAAACCAGTTCAGTAGTAAGGTGGACAGGATAACATCATGAAACAAACATATATCTATGTAGTATGGTCACTGTATGGTCTATATCATTCTAGTTTATGTTGCCAAATCAAGATAGATACAGTTCAAATCATATCTATTTAAGACAAAGCAGCATAGACAGAATATAAGTGTGGGAAACTACACAGCAATAACAACACTTGTAATGTGCATGGCATGAGAACATAACTGTTTATTCAATTGAAACTGAAATCAACATAGAGCAAGTTACAACAGCAAACATCCAAACACATTGAAGAAACAGGTTTAAAACATACCTGTTGTGCCATTGGAGTTTCAATTGCATCCTTCAAATTTGAAATTAGTTGGTATCAGTAAATACAGTGATGCAAGAGCAAAGTAGTATGAACCATAGCTACGGAACCTGACCTGAGAACAATTCTTCTTCTGCTTTAAGCGTTGACTTCGGGTTCGGAGTGGTGGTCCTCGTGATTTGGGCACTGTAGTTGCCTTACTATCTGCTCGTGTTTGGGTGCTTTGTGGTGGAGACGGTGCTGTGTCAACGGGAACTGGGTGTCTATCTACTGGGGTTGGGGTTAGAAGGGGTGTAGCTGGTTCTCTGTCCAACTGGGTAGGGGTACAATCTGCATGAGTGTGGGTTATGTGTGGTGGGGCTGGTTCTTGGGCAAGTACAACCGTGGTTCTATCTACATCAACATGTAGCACGATCTTTTCTGAAGACCGTGTTTTTACTCCCACAGATACTGCCATCACTCCCTCCAATTGAAATGGCTGATAAACAAGAAAAGTAATTGAATGTACATACATTGTAAGATAGGCATGTGCAATGGATAGTAGGGAAGAAAATAGGGCATGAAATATTCACATTTATGTTGTCTAAGCAAACAGAATAGCAGGACATAATTTCACATATATGATGGCTAATTAAACAGGATAGCATGACACAATTTCACATGTATGATGGCTAACTAAACAGGATAGAATGACATACTTCAAAATATGATGACTATGTAAACAGGATGACATGATATAACTATACGATATGTCTATTAAAGTGGTTGGCATGCCATAAATCACAAACATGCCGTCGATGGAAACATGATGGCATGATATAATTCATGGATAGAATGACATAATTTAAATATGATGACTATGTAAACAGGATGAGATGATATAACTATATTATGTCTTTAGAAAATGGGTTGGCATGCCATAATTCAGATACATGCTGTCTATGTAAACATCATGGCATGACATAATTCAAATATATGATTTATATACTAAGGAAGTGAGCAGAGGGCAATCGCATATATGATGTGTCAACTAAGGAGATGGCATTCAATATTGTGTATATGATGTAAAAACTAAGCATTGCAATACAACATATGCATTATATGAGTAATATAACCCTGCCAAGTTTGAGCATACACCTCAGGGGGATAATAGGACTGGTCATCTGCCTCTGAATCCTCCTCTGAAGAGCTATCTGTAACCAGCAATATATCTGCTTCAGCAGGTAGCATTGTCTGCTCTGAAGACCTTGTTTTCACTCCAGATTTCACCATCACCAATTCAAATGGCTGATGCACAGGAAGAGCAGTTGAATATACAAACATTGTCGACAAAAGCAATGAGAAATACAAAAAAATGATGGCATGATATAATTCACATATATGACGCTTGCCTAAACACCATGGCATTGCATAATTCACATACATAATGCCTTGCAACAAGATAACATTGCATAATTCACATATATAATGTCTTGCAACAAGATGGCATTGCATAATTCACATATATGGTAATTAGACACTAAACAGGTGGCATTCACACAAAGCATGTCTAAACTAAGCAAATGACATAGCAATGCAAGATACCATATGCACGATATGAGCAACATAACCCTGCCAAGTTAGGGCATGCACCTCGGGGGGGGGGGTGATATGACTGGTCATCTGTCTCTGAATCCTCCTCTGAGGAGCTATCGGTAACCAGCAAGACATGCGCTTCGTCAGATAGCATTGTCTGCTCTTTCCACTCCAGATTTTTCCATGACCGTGCCAAATGGCTGATGCAGAGGAAGAGTAATTGAATGTACTAAAATTGTTGACAAATTTAACGCGTAATAAAAAAATGATGGCATGATATAATTCACATATAAGATGACTGGCTAACCAGGGTGGCATTGCAAAATTCACATATATGATGCTTGGCTAGACAAGATGGCATTGCATGATTCACATATACGATAAAGAAACTAAACAGATGGCATTGACACAAAGCATGTCTAAACTAAGCTGTCGGTGTCAAAACCGGCGGATCTCGGGTAGGGGGTCCCGAACTGTGCGTCTAGGCCGGATGGTAACAGGAGGCAGGGGACACAATGTTTTACCCAGGTTCGGGCCCTCTTGATGGAGGTAAAACCCTACGTCCTGCTGGATTAATATTGATTATATGGGTAGTACAAGAGTAGATCTACCACGAGATCAGAGAGGCTAAACCCTAGAAGCTAGCCTATGGTATGATAGTATGTTGTGGTTGTTGTCCTACGGACTAAAACCCTTCAGTTTATATAGACACCGGAGAGGGTTAGGGTTACATTGGCCGTATTGCCTAGCTTGCCTTCCACGCCAAGTAGAGTCCCACCTGGACACGAGACGAAGTCTTCAATCTTGTATCTTCATAGTCTAACAGTCCGGCCAATGGAGATAGTCCGGCTGTCCGGAGACCCCCTAATCCAGGACTCCCTCAGTAGCCCCTGAACCAGGCTTCAATGACGATGAGTCCTGCGCGCAGTATTGTCTTCGGCATTGCAAGGCGGGTTCCTTCTCCGAATACATCACAGAAGAATTTGAATACGAGGATAGTGTCCGACCCTGCTATATAAGTTCCACATACCACCGTAGAGAGAATAATATTTTCGCAAATCTAATTTGCTGACTTGTTTTGATAGCATGATGTTATGTCATGTCTCGGGGGTTATTCGAACCATTTCCTTTAACTAGCCCCGCACATAACGCGAGGCAGTTTTTTGACACATCTTGTCAAAGCAGAGATCGTGTCCCCTTATTACGGGATTCTCATCAATACGGGCGTGGGTAACCCTACCACGCCATCGATTACGACGCTTGGGGATAAGCGACTTTTACCAGGCTAGTGGGGACGCTTAGTTTCGTCCGCCCATATAAAGGGATAAGGATTCACCTTTCTATCCACGCCTTCTTCCTCCTTCGCTCATCCGTTTTCGCACACTCGAGCTCTAGCGCCCAAGTACGCACTTCCCACCTCATCCTTCTCCAACCATGTCTAGAGCGGGAGGCAAGTGGATGGTCTCCTCCGTCACGGATGGAGACATCAAGAAGCTGAGGTGAGTCGGATACCTGCCCGACGACATCGCGCACCGGCTCCCAGATGAGGAGCAACTCATCCCCACCCCCAGGCCCCATGAGAGGGTAGTGTTCCTCACCCATTTCCTCCGTGGACTGGGATTCCCTCTCCACCCATTCGTTCGGGGGCTCATGTTCTATTACGGCCTGGATTTCCACGATCTGGCCCCGAACTTCATCCTCAACATCTCGACATTTATCGTCATGTGCGAGGCCTTCCTCCGCATCAAGCCCCACTTCGGCTTATGGTTTAAGACCTTCAATGTCAAGCCAAAGGTTGTGGGCGGCCGCCAGGCGGAGTGCGGAGGCGCCGTGGTGGGCAAGATGCCCAACGTAACATGGCTCGAGGGCTCCTTTGTGGAAACCATAAAGGGGTGGCAATCGGGGTGGTTCTACATCACCGAGCCGCGCGACCCTGCATGGGCAGCGGCCCCCGAGTTCCGATCTGGCATCCCCACGCGACGTGGCTCACCTCCTGGAAAGAGAAGGGCCTGTCCTGGGGTAGTTTGGGAGAGCTGACCAGACTCCAAACATGTATTCAAAACATGGTGAACAAGAAGCTAAACTTGTCAACGTGGTCCAGGTCATGCTCCACCGCCGGATCCTCCCGTGCCAACAACGGGAGTTCAACTTGTGGGAGTTCTACCCAGCTGAGCACCGAACTCTGAACATGCTCTTCGACACAACTCACAAAGATGCCTGGAGGGTGCTGTTGAAAAGTGCTGAGGTCCCCCCTCCCATTACTGAGGATCGCGGATTCAGCGCGAAGCGCCAAACCAGTGCGGTAAGCTGCTTTACCTTTCACAGGATACTTATTTCTTATAGATTGACTCCATGCGGGATCTAAACTCCCGTACCTTTGATAGGACTGGCAGGAGACGGCTAGACAGATCGACTGTCCGGCTCCTTTGCCCGAAGGCCCAGCAGACGCTCTTCTGGCGAAGATGCTGACTCCGGCCCCTTATACGGTGCCGGAGAAGGCCAAGAAGGCCAAGGGAACCCAAAAGAGTTCCCGACGCTAGGCATCGTCGGACTCTCCGTCCGATGACTTTGCGGTGCACTCCTCCCCCGAAGACGAGGAAGAAGAAGAAGATGCTCCCCCTCCAGCTGGGGGAGATAAGAAAAGGAAGGCCGCCCCAACTGGGGGGGGGGGGGGCGAAGGGTCCAAGAAGGGAAGGACTCTCCTTCCGGACAGTTCCACCACCGCCGACGAAGGCGAAGACGAGTGGTTGCCAGGGCCAAGCCCCCGGGGAGATCATAAGTATTCGGATACCAGAGTAACTCATAGCATTCCTTTGTTGCACTGCTTTCCCTAACG
>NC_041382.1:602191032-602227006 GCF_002162155.2 Triticum dicoccoides | reverse complement strand
AAGGGAACCCAAAAGAGTTCCCGACGCTAGGCATCGTCGGACTCTCCGTCCGATGACTTTGCGGTGCACTCCTCCCCCGAAGACGAGGAAGAAGAAGAAGATGCTCCCCCTCCAGCTGGGGGAGATAAGAAAAGGAAGGCCGCCCCAACTGGGGGGGGGGGGGCGAAGGGTCCAAGAAGGGAAGGACTCTCCTTCCGGACAGTTCCACCACCGCCGACGAAGGCGAAGACGAGTGGTTGCCAGGGCCAAGCCCCCGGGGAGATCATAAGTATTCGGATACCAGAGTAACTCATAGCATTCCTTTGTTGCACTGCTTTCCCTAACGCCGAACATGATTATGCAGGCCACCACGAGCCAGTATTGATGTATCATCGGACGGCTCCCTGGGCTCGTCGGACATGGATAGCGATCCAATCCCGACCGCCACCTCCCCTCATCCTGCCGACGATGCCGAGGTGCTGTCTCAAGAGGCACCGAACAGAGGGGAGACAGTCTCGGAGGCGCCTCAAGGCGACCTTCCGGACTCCGGGAGCCGAGGGGACGGGGCCCTTGAGAGCTCCGAGTTCGGCCCTCAGCCGAACATCGCGCCGGAACCTCCAGTGGTTCCAGGCTCGGGCAGGCGGCTTCCTTCTAAGAGGGGCAAGACGCCTGTGCCGGGGACCTCTGTCCATCCAGAGGCGCCAGACAATCTGCTAGAAGCGCTTCACAGCGCTTCCATCGACGAGGAGCACCGTACTGTTATGAGTGCGGTGGTCCAGAAGGTTCAGTCCTCCAAGAGCGGGTTGACTGAAGCATGTGCCAGCCTTCTAACAGGCTTTGAGGTAAGTGTTTTAAAATGTAGTAGAAATATTACCGCATAGACAGTAGCCCCTGATGCTTTGTTCGGTATTCACAAAGAAAAGCCGAAAAGAGGATCAAATAATATCGCAGGAGTCTAATATAAGTATGTCTATATGCGTATGCAGGCCTCGCTGCTGGCGTCCGCCACACTGACTGCGGAGGTAAGCAGGACCTCGAGGGGTCCAGGAAAGAGCTCGGCCTTGCCAAGAGGCAGCTCGAGGAGAACAAGGGTAAGTAATACCCTGTCTATAGATATGTATATATAAATGAAGACGCGATTGCAAAATGACAGGATCATCGTATATTTGCCAGGGGCCACGACCGAGGTGGCGACCTTGATGCAAGCGCTAACCAAGGCCGAAGATAAAGCGTCCAAGGAGCGCACCGAGCGAGAGAAGCACGAGGCTTGGGTGGGCGAGGTGCAGCAAGAGCTCCAGTCTCTCGTGGCGAAGCACGAGGCATTGGAGCTTGACTCAAAGACGCGGGAGTCTGAGCTTGCCACGGCCCTCGAGAGCACAAAAATGCCAAGGCCGAAGCCCAAAAGGCCCTCCAGGAGATCGACGCAATGAAGAAGATAGCGGCGGGTAAGGCTTTCTATATGCAAAGCAAGCATGTAAGAGTAAATTACCGATTACTTACCCGAATCCGTAGCTCTTCAGGAGCATTCGCAGATTTTCCCCGCAGCATGTCCGATGCCGCACAATTTTACCAGGCCGGGGATGGAAGCTCAACGGAGAAGCTGTTCTGGTTTCAGTATGCTGAGGCCGAACACCCGGTGCCAATGAGCGACCAACTGAAGCAGATGGTCGAGCTACATAAGGCGGCCGATCGGGCCATGAAGAGCTTTATAGTCCGGCTGTGGCCTGGTGACACCCTTCCGAACAGCTTCTTCGGCCTGGTGAGGCAGCTTGTGGATGCCTATCCACGGCTGGAGGTCGTCAAGTGATCTGTCTGCATTGAAGGTGCACGTCGGGCTTTCGCTCGTGTGAAATTGCACTGGGTCAAGCTAGACGCCGTGAAGCTGATCAAGGAGGGGCCGCCAGAGGGCAAGGAGCACCGCCACCCCGAGATGTACTACGAGGGTGTTCTGCCGGGTGCCCGTCTCATAGCGGACGAGTATTCCAAAGATGTAATATTTGAGTGAGACTTGCTCGTTTTATCCTGTATTTATGAAAACTTGTTTCATATGCGCTATGCAATGCTTGTTTGAATTTAAAATATTGCCTTATGTTTGGCTATTTATCCAATCTGAGAGATG
This sequence comes from Triticum dicoccoides, assembly GCF_002162155.2. Lineage (NCBI taxonomy): Eukaryota > Viridiplantae > Streptophyta > Magnoliopsida > Poales > Poaceae > Triticum > Triticum dicoccoides. The sequence continues at coordinate 602,224,908 of NC_041382.1, read as the reverse complement.
GCTAGTCCTCGGCTTCTGCCCCCATGCCACGAGTACTGGGGTGTTCGGGATAAACCTGAGCACTCTTGTTCCCATGTTTGGGTCCTTCGAGGGAGGTGCTCAGCACAGCGAACAAGGCAGCCGGACTAATAATGCTTTATCACTCTCACTTAGCCATAGAATTCTATAATTTTAAATTTCGGCGAAGCCCCTGGTATTCGGAAGGCCGAATTCGGGGCGTGATACACGCCTTTAAAACGGATAGGGCCGGCCCCTCGCTCTAAGCGGCATAAGTCTTTAGGGACTCGAAAACCTCACCGAATAGCGACCAGTCTCTTGCCTTATCATGACAGTCAGTTTTAGCTTTCTCTACTGAGGTGCTGAACCCAGCAGAACCGGGGCACAATCACAGTAGTTCTCCTAGCGCTACCTTAGCCGATAGAGCGGAACGTAAGGTACCAAAACATAGGAGTCGGGCAAACCCAACATTTGACCAAAGACATGATTCGAAGCTGATGCATATAATGCTATAAGTTCGGGGTGCCACACTTGTGAAAGTGTTCGGACTTTTCACACCGTATTGTGGGGTACGTAAGCCCCTGGTGTGTTGGTCGTACCAAAGTGTACGGTTGCAAGGCGTCATTAATTGAACACATGGATATATATATATAACAGGAATGCAATAATAGTCGTAATGTCATGCATTGTTTAGTCAAAAGATTGTGTTAAAGCAGAGTGATATAGGTAGTGCGATAAGCAAAGAGTAGGACTATGTCCCTTCCAAGGGCAAGCTGAGGAATGATATGCAATCGAATATTTCGCTCATTACTGTAATCCACCTGGGAATTCCGTGGTATGACGTAGCTAGTTGCCTCCTTGGTTGCTGCATCATGTGTTCGGCAATAGTGCTGCGGACAGTGTTTCCAGAGATTAAGGTCCTGAAAAAAGAGAAAAATTACAAAACGGGAAGCCCCTAGTGCGGTTAAAGCCGCGTCTTGGGGCGTGCCGCAGTTTTGCCAACCCTCCCCACCTGTGCCCATGGTATTTTTAGTGCGTAATTATGTACGCGTGGCATGAGTTTTGCCGTTGGGCTGGGATTTGGGTGGGCGCCGTATTGCTACACGAGCTCAGATCGTGCCAGGCGGTCCATTTGCCGATTGCTCCAAGCGCACTTGAAGGTGTCCGGGCTTTGAAGCACCGAACGGGTTGATTGCCTTGAGAGGCTACTTTGCGCTTCTGTAGCGAGGGCCGCGGTGTGCTCCTCTGTTTGGAGAGAGAGATCTGTGTTTCCATTGACTGTAATAACTCCGCGAGGTCCTGGCATCTTGAGCTTGAGGTATGCATAATGTGGCACCGCATTGAATCTAGCAAATGCGGTTCGCCCGAGCAGCGCATGATAACCACTGCAGAACGGGACTATGTCGAAGATTAACTCTTCGCTTCGGAAGTTATCCGGGGATCCGAAGACCACTTCCAGTGTAATTGAGCCTGTGCAATGGGCCTCTACACCTGGAATGACACCTTTAAAGGTCGTTTTTGTGGGTTTGATCCTTGAGGGTTCTATACCCATTTTGCGCACTATGTCCTGATAAAACAGGTTCAGGCTGCTACCGCCATCCATAAGGACTTGAGTGAGGTGAAATCCGTCAATGATTGGGTCTAGGACCAGTGTGGCGAATCCACCATGACGGATACTAGTGGGGTGGTCCCTGTGATCGAAGGTGATCGGACAGGAGGACCAAGGGTTGAACTTTGGGGCGACCGGCTCCAACGCATATACGTCCCTGAGCGCACGCTACCGCTCCCTCTTGGGGATGTGGGTTGCGTATATCATGTTCACCGTCCGCACTTGTGGGGGAAACCTCTTCTATCCTCCGGTGTGTGGCTGCCGTGATTCCACCTCGTCATCGCTATGTGGCCCCTTGTCTTTGTTTTCGGCAAGCAACTTGCCGGCCTGCTTGAACACCCAACAATCCCTGTTGGTGTGATTGGCTGGCTTGTCTGGGGTGCCGTGTATTTGACACGAGCGATCGAGTATACGTCCAAGCTGGACGGATCCGGCGTACTTTGTTTGATTGGCTTTTTCCGCTGACCGGGTTTAGAGCCTTTGAATCTGGCATTGACTACCGTATCCTCGGTATTTTTGCTGTTAATGCGGCACTTATGTTTGTTGCGACGTGACCTGCTATTGCCGTCCTTGGTATCCGAGGTACCATGGTTCTTTGATATGTTATTACTGCAAGCCAGCCAGCTGTCTTCTCCCGCACAAAAGCGGGCATGAGCGTCATGAGAGCTGCCATAGATTTCGGCTTTTCCTGACCAAGGTGCCAGGCTAGCCACTCGTCTCGGATGTTGTGTTTGAAAGCCGCTAAGGCCTCTGCATCCGGACAGTCGACGATTTGATTTTTTTTTGTAAGGAACCGAGTCCAGAATTGCCTCGCCGACTCTTCTGGTAGCTGAATTATGTGGCTCAAGTCATCGGTGTCTGGTGGTCGCACATAAGTGCCCTGAAAGTTGTCGAGGAATGTGGCTTCCAGATCTTCCCAATAGCTAATGGAGTCCGCTGGCAAGCTGAAGCCAATGCCGTGCTGGTCCTTTGAGCTTTAGTGGGAGGTATTTGATGGCGTGTAAGTCATCACCACGGGCCATGTGGATGTGGAGGACGAAATCCTCGATCCATACCGCGGGATCTGTTGTGCCGTCGTATGATTCAATATTTACAGGTTTGAAACCTTCTGGGAATTGATGATCCATTACTTCGTCTATGAAGCATAGGGGGTATGCGGCGCCTCTGTATTGGGCTATATCGCGACGCAGCTCGAATAGGTCTTACCCGCTGTGTTCGGCCCGACCAGATTTGCTTTTACTGTATCCGGCATGACGTTTATCGTCTCGCAGAGTGGTGCGCCTTCGTGATCCGTAGATCGATCTTGCATGCTTTGCTTTGTCCTCCAATATGTCCCATAGGTCTGGCGTATCTCCCCAGGCCTTTTTATGTGAATGGCATCGGAGTGGAGGCTAAGTTTTTGGCTAGAATGCCTCTCTATCGCGGCCACGAGGTGGCCGATCAGCCGTATCATACGCTTCCTCCTCCAGTCGGGGTAGTAACCTGCACTTTGGGTAATTCTTGGAGGGGCGCTCGAGTTTATATTCCTCAGCCGCGAGGACTTCAGTCCATCTGTCAGCTAGCAGATCTTGATCAGCTTGAAGCTGCTGCTGCTTTTTCTTGAGGCTATTTGCCGTGGCCATAAGCCGGCGCTTGAACCGCTCTTGTTTGATGGGATCCTCTGGTACGGCGAATTCATCGTCGCCGAGGCTTGCCTCGTCTTCGGAGGGGGGCATGTAATTGTCATCTTCCTCCTCTCCGTCTGCCGCTCTCTCAGGAGGGCTGGCTTCTCCATCCTCCTGCTCTAAATCTTGCTGGAGGGGATTGTTGTTGCCTTCGGCACTATCTTGGAGTGTTATTATCTCCTGTGCCGGTATCACCACTTTTGCTTTGGAGGGACTTAGAGCGGCGCCGCTGACGTCGACGCTTGGGTTGCTTCTTGGAGGGGTCATCCTCCGCTATCTCATTGCCATTGCCTTCTTTGGGTGTATCCACCATGTATATGTCATATGACGAGGTGGCTTTCCAGTGCCCTATAGGTGCTGGTTCATGTTCGTCTCCTACATCGTCGTCCATACCGTCGATGTCTTCAGAGTCGAAGTCGAGCATGTCGGTTAAATCATCGACAGTGGCTAGGAAGTGGGTGGTGGGTGGGCGTCGATTTTCTTCGTCGTCCGCATCCCAATCCAGTTGGCCATAGTCCGGCCAGGGCTCTCCTGACAAAGAGAGAGACCTTAGTGAATTCTAAATGTCGCCGAAGGGAGAGTGCTGAAAGATATCCGCGGCGGTGAATTCCATGATCCGCATCCCAATCCGAGTGCTGAAAGACTGCAGCCCCTGAGGCGGTGTCTAGCCACCCGTCCTCGATTGGCGCAGTTGGCTCCGAGCTAAGGGTCAGAGCTAATGCGGGCGCGGCCTCTGGGGTACTGTTCGATGGCAGAGCTAGGTCATACCCATCGTGACAGTGCGGCGCGCCCGGCTGCGGCTCGAATCCGTCGAAGATCAAGTCTCCGCGGATGTCGGTCGTGTAGTTCAAACTTCCAAATCTGACCTGATGGCCAGGGGCGTAGCTTTCAATCAGCTCCAGATGGCCAAGCGAATTAGCCCGCAGTGCAAAGCCGCCGAATACGAAGATCTGTATGGGGAGAAAAGTCTCACCCTGGACTACATCCTTGTTGATGATCGGAGGAGCCATCGAGCCTAACGGCGACGACACAGAGGAACTCTCAATGAAAGCACCAATGTCGGTGTCAAAACCGACGGATCTCGGGTAGGGGGTCCCGAACTGTGCGTCTAGGCCGGATGGTAACAGGAGGCAGGGGACACAATATTTTACCCAGGTTCGGGCCCTCTTGATGGAGGTAAAACCCTATGTCCTGCTGGATTAATATTGATGATATGGGTAGTACAAGAGTAGATCTACCACGAGATCAGAGAGGCTAAACCCTAGAAGCTAGCCTATGGTATGATTGTATGTTGTGGTTGTTGTCCTACGGACTAAAACCCTTCGGTTTATATAGACACCGGATAGGGTTAGGGTTACACAAGGTTGGTTACAAAGGAGGAGATATCCATATCCGTATTGCCTAGCTTGCCTTCCACGCCATGTAGAGTCCCACCCGGACACGAGACGAAGTCTTCAATCTTGTATCTTCATAGTCTGACAGTCCGGCCAATGGAGGTAGTCCGGCTGTCCGGAGACCCCCTAATCCAGGACTCCCTCATAAGCAGATGACATCTTTAATGTATACAGTAAGAAATGCAAGGCACCATATGCATGATATTACCAATATCAGCATGCCAAGTTAGAGCGAAGACCTCATGGGGTAAATAGGAGTGGTCTTCTCCTTCTGAATCCCCCTCATAACAGTTATCTTCCTCTTGATTACGATCCGAAATGGGTAGAGAGGGGACTTCCTTTGCGCCCACCATGGAACGATGTCTGCATAAATGTTATTGCCACGCAAGGCTCGTCTCTTTTGCTCTACATGATCAGTTCCATTGTGTACAATAACTGGCATGCATAGGAATAAAACATAGTGAGATTATGTAAGGAGAGCATGCACAAATCCAGAGTGATGGTAGCAAACTGTGGATAGACCCAAAACCAATGATAGCAGGCAGATAATAGCTTTAGTTAAAAAATACAGATAATGGCTCCTTTAATGTTTGTTTGCACCCAACATGAAACTCATAGTAGACACCGGAGATTAACCAGATAGTAGACAGATAGTACTGATTGCTGCCCCAATATGTACCCCACAACCATTTAAAAGCTCAAGTTTCAGCATTAGTTTGGACCTGACTCGGAGTCTAATAGGTGAACACGACGATAATGTAGCATGTCATAATATTAAGCGACGCATAACATAAGCAGACACGGAAGAGTGCGACCTCTCTTGCGGACACGTGTAGTCCTCAAGGTCATCTGCTCAGTTGATGATGGTAATGCAGTTGCCGTGGCTGTCGGCGGCGGGGAAGAAGATCTAAGGCGGCGAAAGACAGTCTAGAGAGCGGATCCCTGCTGTGGTGAACCCTTCCGTCATTGGATCAGCTGAGCTGGGGTGGAACGCAACGCCGCATGAGCAGGACAAACCACACAAAGTTTTCTTTGACACATATCTGTAACAGAAGTAATTAAGTAAGGGCTTGTTTGAATTTGAGGATTGTAACAATGCAGGGATAGGAAATAGACAGGAATATGATAGGAATGCACGTGCAAAACAGAGAATTTAAAAACATAGGATTTCTGCCAATCTGGGTGTTTGATTCACAACAATTGGAAGATCACAGGATGCAAAAAAGCATGGTGAGATTAAGTCAAACCACAAGAAAATGTATGATTATAATGCTATTATGCTACTATCTCTTAGTCTTGTGCTTGATGAATAGGAATATGAAAAGGAGGAGAAGTGGAAATGAGAATTCCTACGGGTTTTCTTTCAAGGAGACACTAAAGGAACAAATCCTACAGTTTTCCTTTGCTCCATTCCTTTGCACCAAATTCATGAAAAGTAGTACCATAGGAAACTTTCCAATTCCGATGTTTTTCATTCACTTTTCCTTTCAAGTACTGGTGATTCTAGTGGGCAGGCTTGAGCAAGGAAAATTCTACACTAAAAAAATGTTTTTGTGCTACTTATATTACTTTGGACCCAGGCCACCGCCATACTAGCTCAACTCCCAGGCCCATCGACAAATGCACAACTCAAACGCGCAGAGATAAATAATGATGGTGTTCAAGAGAGTCCATCACAGATAGTTAAGTTGCCTGTTACCTCACTGCTTGTCATATAGTAGGATAAAATAATCGTATTTCCCATTACTACGAGTGCTCAGTGGACAATATATATAACATGTAGAGTAAAAAGGAGATGTAACAAGTGTACAACCTCTTTGGCGAAGCCATGTCGATCTCAGCGTGATTGGGTTGGCCGGTGAGGATGCTCCGGCTGACTTGGTTGTCGGAGGAGGGGAAGAAGATCTTAGGCGTCTGGAGATGGAGCCCGAGGTACTGCTCCGCTGTGATGGAGGGTTTCATCGTTGGAGCAGCTCTGGTGAGTTGTACGACGCCGGGGCTGAAGCAGGACAAGAGAGACAACGAACAATGTTAACCTGAGTGGAATTCGAATAGCAACTCCAATACATGACGTAAAATACATAAACACAAAGTGCTAGATGTAAAATACATCAGCCGCTCATCTCTGAACTTAACTGTCGAAACTGAATTTAACTGTCAAAAATGAACTTAACTGTCGAAACTGAACTTAACTGTCGAAACTGAATTTTGCTTTTGAAACTGAATTTTGCTGTCGGAACTGAACGCACTAGCAAGGTGAGGCTACACATCGGTCGACTGACTTTTTCATCTCTGGTCAGTCAATTTTGCAGCCGTTGGATATGAAATCAAGGGCCTGCGGTTCATCTTCAACCTCCACCCCCTGAGCCGGCCAAACAGCAGCCCCCCGCCGCCCGCGGCCGGCGGTGCGCCGCCCCGCCCGCCCCAAAAACACTCCCCACCGCCGGTTCGGCGCCGCCCCGACCATCCCTCTAGGCCCCCCGTGCCGAGCTTTTTCTCCGGTGATCCCCACGCCACCGCCCCGCCAACGCCCCGCCACCGCCGGCGACCACCGCCCCCATCCTGAACCCTAAGATAGATAGTGGGGTACCTCTCCGGTGAGCCCCCTCCCACTGCGGCTGGTTCTTCCTTCACCCCGGCGGCATCGGAGTGAAGTGTAGCTAAATCAGAGAAGCATCGCAAGCAAGAGCAAGAGTAGCAGCGCGAGCAAGAGCAATAGCAAGAGAAGACCAGGAAGGGGACCAAGAGCAAGAGTAGAGCAGCAGCGCGAGTGAGAGCTAAAGCAGCAGCAGGTCCTACTGATGTGGACGTCGCCGCTGAGGGAGCAACACCGTGGAGGAAGTGGCCGGTGACGCCGCCGTGGATGGAGCCGCGCCGTGTCGGCTCGGGACCGAGCGCCGGCAGCACCGTGAGATCGAATCAATAAGAAAATGCGGCGATTAGTGTACAACCTCTTTGGTGGCGCCGATTAGGCCGCATCTTCATCCGAGGAAACGGTGATGATGATGCTCTTCCGGTGGTGCAGGTGAAGACGGCGGTGTGGGAATGGAGGTGGTGCGAAAGACGAGGGGAACGTCGGGGCAGCTCCTTGGAGGTGGAGGACGGTGTGGCTGAACCGGCGGGACGATGTGATCGACGACGGATCCTCATCCGGTATGGTGGATGAGGGACGTCGAGGTGTTGCTGTGGACGACATCGTCAGGGAAGAGGCTCCGGCTGGGTGGCGGACGGAGCAGGGTGTGGGGTTTCGTCATGGGTTTTCGCGGCCTCGGTGTACGAATGGGTGGGCGGATGGGTTGGCAGTGGGGAACCATGGCTTAGAGACGCGCTTGTCCGAAATGTGGGGTAAGTTATGAAAGTACCCCCACCGATTTGAGGCGGTTCTTTCGGTTCAGGGGTACCACAGGCATTTCGCGTGTCGGGATTTCACAGGAGGTGGGAGTTTTCGCGTGCGTTATAATTTCGGAATAGCAAGGCGCGGGTTGAGATGGAGGGAGTTGTTGGAGCACAACGAGACAAAGATATATCTTCAATATTTCGGGCTAACAAGGCGCGGGTTGAAGAGGCGGGAGTTTCCCAGCATGATAGACAGAAACGCTAGCTTGAATTTTCGGCATAACAAGGCGCGGCTTGAAATTTCGGAAGAACAAGCTTAACATGTACCCAAAAAAAGATAATTTGCACCTCAACACGCACAACACACACACAAACACCATTTAGACTAGAGTAAGGTACACGTGCATTGCACGCATGAGATTTGGCAACCAAATTATGAATAAATACCACATTATAGCATGCAAGATTTGAGTCATATATGCATGATGTAGATGTTCGTTTAATTCTTATAGTTCATTTCATTCAAAATCATCTAGTGTTTATAAGAAAGCTAATCTATTTTAAGATTCATGGAATTGTGCGTCGTAAGACATAAAGTAAAAATAAATAATGGCAAATCATGTAGAAAAACATTTGGGCAATTCTGATACGGAAGATTCTAGAACAAATAAGAAGTGCTTGTGTTTTGATGTTTGTGCATTATGCTTAAGTTCAACCATGGAGTCTTCTAGATTATACATGTGGCGAAATCTGGTGGAATCTAGATGATATCCAATGACCAGTAGTGCTCAAATTTGCCATCTTTGGACCATCGGATTCGCCTCATCCAACGACCATCTTTCAAAGTTAAAGTTACCTGCACACAATATAAAAATATATAAAATATAATATATATAGGGGTATAGATATAGATATGTGATGCAAAATCCGCCCATCATCTCCAATTAGAATAGTGTGTCCATGCACGGATGCGATGTGGCCAAATGATGTCTGCCATCGGTATCTCAAATTCAAATCAGTCTGACCTTGTTCAATGTGTATACATTACAACATGCTCGTTTCAAAACCACACCGCGCAGATCTCCGTTATATTCATGCATGCATGGGTTTCAAACATCAGGATCTCTTATTCAAATATTTGAATTCAACTTTACAATGATTGTGACCTCACCTATTCAGCTATTCTTTTACAGCCACATAGTAGTCTTCTCTTTATAATTGTACCACTAACCTTCTCTCGTGCATGCATGCACACACAATACCAGTCGGCATTATCCATCGCACGCATGCAATCTTTTTCTTCAGGTCGGTCTCCCATGAAGGCACACACCAACACACATCCCCCTCTCCATCATACCAGGCATTCTTTATCTCTCACGCGTGCATGCGCAACGATCGATGTTCCTCTATGTATGTGTGTATATAGCTAGGTCTTTCATAGTTTTCCACACAAACCGATCAATCGATATATCCAGTGAGGTCTCACCCTCTTTCCCACGTCCACATCAATCAATCTATACCTCTCTATATAGGATTAACATATATAGCTAATACACCCACATTAATTATGTATCCAACGTCCCCCTATCATCATCCATGCCTTCCGCTTCATCTCTCAGACGCGTGCACAATGGAGAAGATAGGGGGCAGTAAGGGCCCTGCCCCCCTCCCCCCTAACATCACTATATATCAAGGCTAATATTGAGCAGTGTAGTAGTACTTGAAATTTATGTTCCGCTAAACTCATCAGGAGCCGTTTCGGGCCTCGAAACCAAAGCCATCAATTAATCTTTACCTTGTTCCCATCACATTCGAAAGCCTGCTCACATCTACTAGTAGTACGTACCAAACCTGAACGTGTTCCCACTATGCAGGTATTAGTACTAGTGCTAGTACTTAGGTTATAAAAAGGGGAACTACCTAACCGAAAATCACTCTACCTTTCCTCCTCATAAGTGCTTCTTCTTCGTCCGTTGTTGCCATGGCCAGTGAGCAGAGCTCTAGGTCGAGAACTACTCGTAACAAGGGAGTGGCAACCAAGGCTGCGGAAAAAAAGAGGGCTCGATGCCACGCAGAGACCTTGAAAGATCTCTCACGGGCAGGCGATGGCTCCCAGGAGCGCCCTAGCCGCGGAGGTGAACATGCCGAGCCGGCGGAGCTGGAGTCGTTATCCCTCGACGACATGCCCGATCAGCTCAATATGCAGAAGGAGTTCATCCAAGGCTTGATGGAGTTGCTGAAGGAGAGCCTCGATGACATGCCCGCTGAGCTCAATCAGCAGGGGTAGTTGACCGCCGGCTTGGTGATGCTGCTGAAGAAGAGCATTGCCTCGGATAAGAAGGCGACCGGTGAAATCCTGCGACTTCGGGAGGACAATGCAAAGCTCTGCCACGAGATCGACCTGTTGAAGGAGAAGAACGCCGGCTGGAAGAAGCTGCATGAGAATAGTAGTTCCTCGATGAAGATGCTGCAGGCCCTCGCCATGGAACATAAGGAAGAGTTGGTGAAGCTCCGCATCAAGCACTCGGCTGCTGTCAAGGTACGTAATATGGCCGTGGAACAGATGATGAAGGCTCGCGTCGAGAAATGCCGCGTCATGGACACAATTATGAAGATGGCGGAGGAGACGCGCAAGGAGATGGAGGTCGTGGAGGTGATGAAGAAGCAGTTACGACTCTGCGGCGAATTAGATCATTTGGGGTGATAATCTTCCTTCTTCTTTTGCTCCTGTGTTTCATCTTTTGCTTCGGGTGTTTCGTCGCACGTGTCATGTTCTCTGCGAGGCATGAATAGAACAATGTTTTTTTGAGGAAATGGATAGAACAATGCTGACAATGAGATAACTAGCAAATTAGATCATTTTTATCGCCATATGGCACTAGGCTGCCGTGTTTCGTGCTCCTCCGTCATAGTACTACTCTAGTGGAAAACTTGAGTATACCACACGGTTCTTTGCTCCTCCTCGATCAGGTCGTCCGCGCATTTATACGAGCAGTCAAATCACAAGGCCCTGCCTTCCAACAGTAATGAGCCGTCAAATCACAAAGGCCCTCGCCTCTCGTGAAACTGACCAAGCTAGACTGCCCCGCCCTCTAGCCTTTTAAAAAATGTATACTTTTGTACAGCAGTAGTATCGATGGATTGCGCCATGGAGCAAAACTTGAAATTAAAAAAAAGGTGGTACATATAGAGAGCGCTCGTCACCAAATTATGCATGTAGTACTATTAAAGAGGCTAGTCGCAATAATGGTGTCCAGCACAACCCACCCCTCAAATAAAACTAAGAGGGTGCTTGGATACGTTTTAGTCCCATGACTAAAAGTAGTGGGACTAAAACATGCTAGCCTCACCCATGCTTGGATCCAAATACTAAAAAGGCTAAAATCAAGTTAATGAGCATTTATTATCCTCCAAACCCTCCAATCCAGAACTCGCCTATGTTAAAGGAGAGGAGTTAAATGAGTAGAGGGAGGACTAATCCACATTTTAGAAGGGGTACCCCTGACTAATTTTTTTTAGTCTCAAGACTAGTTTTAGCCCCTCTTTAGTGAGGGGTGCTTGGAACTTTAGCCTCTTAAAGAGACTATTTTTAGTCAGACTAAAATAAGTCCCTTGGATCCAAGCACCCTCTAAGCATCCTGGAATTCTTTGACAAAACTAAGCATCCTGAAATTCTCTGACAACTAAACTGCTGGCTATATGATGTTGGCCATATATATTGTATGTATATAATGTGAAGAAATGAGTGGTAGTACTATACCAACTAAAAGATGAAATGTAAGAAATACTAGTATGTACGTACTAAAGAGTTAAAGTAACAAGAAGAAACATAACATAGTTCTGCTGGGGGCTCAGCATAACACACCCCTCAAATTAAATTAAGCACACCTGAAATTAAACTTTGCAACTATTCCGGTAGACACTGCATTAGAACTACCATGAGCAACAACACTTCCACCTTACTCGGAGTCCTCGTCCACGTCCTCGACTTCGTCCTTGTCCCTCTTCCTCTTGGCCGATACTTCTTTGCTTGAACCGCACACTTGGCCGTTGCTCTTCATCCAACCCTTGTAGATATTGAAGCAAAGGTAGCCATCCATTGCAGCGTAGTGGATGTGGTCTATATCTAGTATATTCCGCTGCCATGCATGACAATGAAACGTGTATGGAGGTTTCTCCAGTTTACCGTACGAAGGATGAACCATGGCTCCTGCCAGGGTCAGCATTGAAGGCTGACGAGTGGACACCAGCCGATTCTTCTAGAGGTCGAAGGTGTTGCCTACAACGAGGCCTATCCGATGCTGGAAGTCTTTGTCGTTACCAAAGTCTACAGTAACGAATTTGACTAGGTTGCTCTCGAGGAAGTCCTTAAAATCCTGGCACTCAATGTCGGCATGGCATATGTGGTAGACCAAGCATAAGTCATGCATGCAAACCTGGATCACGGCGGGCTTCTTCCTCTCTTCGTCCTTTAGATCCTTCTCTCATCCCAGGACTGTGGTGTACTCAACATCTAGCCCAGCGACCCACTCATCATCTGAGTCTTCGAACATGCGTCTAAAGCGAGAAAGGCATCCTTTCACCGTCGCGGAAGAACGGGTGTAGATGACGTCAAACTCATCGCCGGTGATGGTTCTAACCTTGTACTCACCGCCGATCGTGGAGATTTGGGACGCCATGGATTTGGGAGGAGGGTTAGGATTAGTGGAACTGCCGTAATGTGAATGGACGGGACGACTAGGAGCAAACTGTCGTAGTATTGAAGGACGTGCAGGGACGAGTAGGAGCGAACTGCCAGCGTGCGAATGGAGGGTAGTGGCTTTCCATTCTCCCATGATACGGGCTTCCGAGAGCCCTTGGATCTGAGATCGAACGGTTGCATGGCGTGATTCTAGACCTATGGGTGAATATCCTATCCTGGAGGGTTATTCTGCAAATTTTCAGCAACTTAGCATGCGACCATTTGATCTCAGATCCAAGGGCTGCCAGCAGCCCGTATCATGGTCGCACCTACCACGACCGTCGCGTCGCTCGCGCGGCCGCGCCCTTGGAGATTTAACACGATGCGTTAGGCTATCTGATGTTAGCATGTCATACATAGTCATCACTTAGTCACTCATACTACAACAAGGTTGGCTATAAGTGTATTTTTTTTACTTCTCTCTATCTCTTTCTTCGCACTCAAGGAAGAAACGGTGCTAAGCGCGTGTATTTATTCCATTTGCCAAGGAGTGACCTCTTCCAATGAAATGGTGTTGCTAAGTTTGCTTCATTTAATTAGCTAGACTCAAAATTGTCTTTTCACCTAGGTACACGCGCTTAGAACCGTTTCTTCCTTGGGTCACCAAACTAGTCTCTCTCTTCTTGATTAACTTGCCACATCAGACTTTATGCTTATGTGGCAAGCTTAAGCACCTGTAGGAGGAAGTAAAAGTAAGTAGAATAGTGCGCTTTACATGGCATTTTTGCATATGTGGTGGAAAGAGAGGCAAGGAAAAAGTGGAGAAGTAGGCTCTCATGCAAGAGCCAGCCTCTACTACATGGTGGAGCATTGGGAGAGCCACCTGTATGGAGGTGGTCAGGAATCTGGGAGACTCACACCAGTCGTAGCGCCGCAGTTAAAATGATAATGGCAAGTCAAATCACGGGGCCCCACCTGTCCAGCAGTAACTCGATGTCAAATCACACAGCCCTACTTTTGTAGCAGCCTACTCCCTCGTCTTCTCGTGCCTGTGTCGAACCGACTAGGCGGAACTGCCCCGCCGCCTACCGTGCAGGAAAAGCCCCGCCCTCGACTTTTAAATACAACTACATCCGCTTAAGAATCCAATGATATACTTTTTGTGACATAGTAACTCATATTTAGTTAGTCAAATGGATGACCTAGAACTACGTGCAGGCCCTATAAACCGAGACGCCTAAAAATAAAAAAACCGAGACGGAGAGGGTAGTTCAGCACATATCTTTTTAGATCAATATAGTCGGGATTCACCAAGGAGCAAAACCAAGTGGTAGGCTGCTCCTGTCGTGTTGGCGTAGCAACTCAAGCAGGGTCAGTCCGCACACGAAATGGCGACACACTTAGCAGGACCCCTTTGGCCGACATGTGGCTCATCCACCGTCTTGTTCCATGTGCGATGCACCAAATTACAGTTCGGAGCAGCGGTTGGAATTGGAGGCACCCCAGTCGTAGCGCCACAGTAGTAGAAAACGAGCAATGAGGGTCAAATCACAAAGCCCCACCTTTCCCACATTAAGCTGGACGGACGAAGCAACCATCATTTCACTCTAGGGCGCAAGAGCATAAAGAAAAGAGAAAACAATGATGCGTGCGGCAGCTACCTAGGGCACCCTAGGGTAGGGGTCTCCACTATAGATCCTTTTTTTGAAAGCGCCTCCACTACAAATCGGCTTCTCCCTCGTCCTTTTGAAGAAAACCGATGATGGGTGCAGCGGTAGGGTTTGTAGGAGTACTACGGCGTGCGGGGCCACGTCGTAGTAAACGGGTTCGAGCCAACGCCTTAAATATGTGTGGGCCGCTTGGTTTTACGGGAACGAGGTAGCATTTTGGGTTCGGGGACTAGTGGAGATATAGTACGTACAAAAAATTGTGGACGTAGGTTCGACCGAAAGGCAATGATGCATGGGCCCTGCATTTTGATATACCCGGGGCCGCGTGAAATTTTCTACTCTACTCAAAACTAGTAAGGTACACATGTATTGAATGCATGAGATTTTGAAACCAAATTATGAATAAATACACACTATAGCATGTAAAGCTTTGAGTCATATATGCATGATGTAGATGTTCGTTTAGTTCTTATAGTTCATCTCATTCAAAATCAATAACTTTTATAAAAATGTTAAGATTCATGGGGTTGTGCATTGTACTCCCTCCGTTCCAAAATAGATGACCCAACTTTGCGCTAACTTTGTACAAAGTTAGTGCAAAGTTGGGTCATCTATTTTGGAACGGAGGGAGTAAATCATAAAGTAAAAAAACAAATAATGGCAATTCATTTAGGAAAAAATAATCAATTATGATACATAAGATTCCAGAACAAAGGAGAAGTGCTTGTGTTTTGAGGTTTGTGCATTATGCTTAAGTTCAACCATGGAGTCTTCTAAATTGTACGTGTGGCAGATCTGGTGGAATGTTGATGATATCCAATGGCCAGTAGTGCTCGGATTTGCCTATCTCTGCACTGTCGGGTTAGCTTCATCTAGCGACCATCTTTCAAAGTTATTGGCACACTATATAGTTCTTGTGCCATAGTTGCATGTTTTGGAAAAAAGCTACTAGTGGGTTGTACTATCTATTAGGAATAGAAGATGTATACATGGAAGTTGTAGGGAAAGAGATGACATGGAGCATCTCAATTCCTATGAGTAGGGATTGGAAAAGAGATGTCATTTGGTTCACATCATAGGAACTTTTCTATTGAATCTAGAGATGACATGTTTCTCAATTCCTATGAGGAGGGATTAGAAAAGAGATGTAATTTGGTTCATATCAGAGGAACTTTTCTATTGAATATACGCTAATGTTTATTTTCCTTTGAAATTAAGTGAGTATAGGAATCCATTCATATGAACCAAGTGGCTCTAAAGCTATAGAAATGATATCATGTTTATTTCCTTTCAAATGTGGAGTATATGAATCTATTCCTATGAACCAATTGGCTCTAAAGGAAAAAATCCTATAAATATCATATCATGTAGAGTTCCTATGATATTCCTCGACACTAAAGGATGCTTGAAATTGTTGCGGGTGATACGATGGTCTTTCTTTGTAGACTCCTCACCCAACTTTATAGTTACCTCTCGAAGATGAATGAAATGATATATACATGGTATTCTACATGTGCAATTTGGTACACAAAAACTCGGTAAAAGTTTGTGAGGTTCGAATTTTCAATAAAGCTATATGCACTGCATTTCGGAATGGAGGGAGCATACGGCAGTTGCTAACACTCACGTGGAAAATTTGTGTGTAGGAGGAGTGGCTGTTCTATTAAATGACATGGCAAAATTGACACGGTCGGATGCCGATCTAACGGTCCTTACGGCGTTCGTCAGGAAAAGGCTTGTGGCGAACGTTTGTTGGATAATAATTTACGGACACATGCATTGCATTGATACGTGCCCCCCTATCTCTCACGCACACGCACCCTCACGAGTCACGACTCTCCTGAGTCCTCTCATAGACTCGCACATCGCACCCATCGTCTATCTGCAGGTAGATGTCACGCACATATGTGCTCTTCACACCCTACCCTCAGAACTTCTAAAAGACAAAAGACGGCGCGCACATTTATTTTAGCTCACACGTCACACACTTGTACTATTACTCTTGCGGCGAACATTCTTTGGGCATAGTATATTGTACTCTCACGAAGAGAAGCGGTGCACGCACGCACTAGTTCTCTCACACCCACTCGCGGGTACACGTAGGAGCGCATTTTTTTGAAGCTGGTACAACAAAATCACTCCACTATATATAAAAGCAGGAGCCTTAGCGCTTGCTTTACTAGGGTTCCTCTCGTTCACTCTCTCATGCTCTCCAGATCTCAGCAACACATAGGTGGCCACACACTCTCTCAGCTCACGGCTGGTCACAAATCCGGCCGGACAACCTCGACTGGGGCAGGGGTGTAGGTGCATCGTTCACGCTGTCATCGGCGGTGAGGGAGGAGACCAACGGCTGCCCGCGCGCCTGATCGGCGGCCGTGTCATTCTCTCCGAGAGAGCGCTGGCTCGGGAGGGCCTCCGACACCTTCTTCCTCCCTGCGGTATTGTGGCCAAGATGCGGCCTTCCTGACACCGTCTTTGCGACATGCCGACGACCCTCAGGTATATATTCCTTCGAAACCTGCCTTGCTCTACTACCCCAACTCCCTTCGTGTGGATCTTTTTCTACTTTAGTCCGTTGTTCCAAAGCCACCTAGACTTCTACTAAGGCACGTGCTTTGCACGTATGTTCTGTATGATAGATACTCATATACCTTCTTTTTAGAGAGAGAAATGGGTACTTGTATCTTGAGTAGATATCATAGTGTGTTTTTTTGCATGATCTAAGGACTACTCTGAAATAAGAAGCAAATCACTTGCACAAATCAAATTGAGTTCCAAGTAAGAATTTGATTACAAGATAAAAGTTGTAGTTTTATTATATGCTGTTTCCTGGGTTCCACTGATGTATAGTTCCAGAGTTGTTTGACGGTTTACATGCATGTTTATGGACTATTTTGTGCAACTAAATAAGTCATTTAGGTCTGACAGACACTCATGTCTTGTATTAGCTTGAGGTATAGCTTATGTATGACTGAAATAAAATATTACACTTTTTCTGCGAATAATAAAAATATTACATTTCTCGATGAAGCAGAATAAAACTTTAGCTAGCATCAGCCATGCAATGTTATGTTATGTGAACAGTGTAAACTTTGCAGTATAGCGGCATCTAAAAAATCCATTTTTACAGTAATCTAAAAAAGTAAGTTAGTAGTAGAGTGTTTATTTCCCAGGTGACAACGGGGAACCAAAATGTGCTAGATATTTTCCAACTTGTCGTACTTGCATGTGAGGAGGTGGCAGCAGTTTCTTGACATTTCTCAACTTCAGTAGGTGCAATCCGGATTCAACGGGGACTTCTTTATTTGTTTACTTGGAGAGCAGAGTCGGCCATGTGCACAAGGAGCGGAAGTGAATCCGGCAGCTCTTAGCCGTCAGATCATGTCATCCTTTGTTTGATGGACGGCAGTGATATGCATGAGAGGGGAAATGAACGGTGGATTTTGAGCCAATGCTTGTTTGAGCGGGAGAACCGAAGATGGAGTGGTAAATCCAATTTCAAAACTGCCGCATTATAGTAGTAGTAGATTAGAAGTAAAGCTATTTCATACAGTCGACTCAAAGCGTTGGTTCAAACAGGGAAGAAAGTGGGAAAGCTATAGCATGAATCTAGGACTTGGTTCTAAGAGGAAACAGGGGAAAGTAGTAATATCTGTCACTGTTTAAATAACCGTATTTCTTATTTGCGCAAACAGGGATGTCTGTCTCCATATCGTTTCGGGATGTCTGTCTCCGTATCGTTTCTATCCGCGCAATCAAAAGCACACACCTTAGTTTTAGTACAACTGCGCAAAATGAGATGGCTATCCCTTGCTGTCGTCGTCTAACCTCCCGTCTTCAAGGTATCCCTGCATTGGTAGTAACTAAGGTAGAATGACCAAGGCAATCTAAAAGAAGCTAATTCGTACGTTTTACTTCCTGATTGCGGTGCAGGGACGAGCGAAAACAACTGCATTCTAGTCCGGAATGCACTTTCTACTAGTTCATCCATGGATCAAGGACTAGCTGGCACGGCTGCAAGGCGGTTTTTTGGACAAGTGCGTAGACAAGAGGCATTGTGGTCTGCTTATTTCTGCAAATAGTGGTGCTTAAATTTAGTGGAATGCACAAGCATTTCAGTTGGTCAGTACACTACATGGTTCAGTTCAGCATTCCAGCTGAGACCACAATTATAATTGGTTATTCTAGAATGAGAGAACCTAACCCTGAATGGTGGCAACAAGAAAAAACCAGAGTGAACTCCAGGAAATTTAAGCCTGCCGGGAGGCCCTTTGCTCAGAGATAAGCCTTGCTTATTTTTTCATGATTTGTAAACCTTCTCACAACTTTGTCTTTTGCTGTGAACTAGTATATGTTTGTTATGTTCTATGAATCATTGAGATGTATAAAATTTCTTAACTTATGCTTTTCAAGTTTTTTATGAAGACGAGTTTAATGTGAGTGTTCCACATGAGCGCTGGACTAGCGTGTGAACGTTTGGAATTTATTACATTGTGGCCTCAATTAACTGCATGAACCACTGTAACAAGATAAATAGTTGCTTATATGTCAGACAGCAGATTGTTGATTGTTAGCTGGTCGATAGCCTAGTGTTGAAGCGAGCTGAGCCAATGTGCCGTGTTTTGCACAACTTCTTACAAGTGGGGTAGCACCAACAGTGTTTACAAGTACTTATTTATACGTCGGCGCATGGTTCTCGAACGAGTGCTCTATTTCATCAAAACACACACTGCTCGTATGATAAACCATGACAACTTATGTCTTACCATGCCATATTCATGAAAAAACTAGTGAGGACGCATCTGTTTCGGCAACAATTACGATGGTTCTCACATGATTCACGGGCACACAAAAGTAGCAGCAGTTCCCATAGACGGATTCAAACAGAATACTAGCCCAGAGGGGTCGATAACAGGCAAGGTTCGGATAATTAGACACAATCCAAACTACTATTAAACACTAGCTGGGGCAACTATTTCATGCCTCGATCTAATTTGGGTTGGACACAAGACGGACCTTGCCATGAACATCATCGAGGACGTCCCGCAGCAGCTCAATCCAGTGAACCTTCATGAAGACAACCTGTTGACACACGAACACGTCACGTGTACCCTCGACGCTGGGGGTGATGCACGGCAGCTCACGTCGAAGGAGACCCGACCGACAGCGCGATACGTAAGACAGTTGACGGGCGCTTTTGCAGACCCGAAAACCCCACACCCCCGGGAGGGACCCCGTCAGGGAGTGCGGTGGCTATGGACTGCCCTAGGTCGATTCGCTCGCCCCTAGAGACTCGGGATTCGCAGCTCTCAAACACGAAGAACAGCGAAGAATGAGAGAGAAAAACGGTGAAGAGATAAAACGTAGATGAAAAAGTAGTATATTGATTTGTTCGATTGTGTGTTGTTCAATCGGCCGTCACCCCCAACATATATAAGAGGCGGCTGGACTTTCCGTACAAGTAAAGGATTCATCTAGGCTTTCCTTACAAGAAAATTTACATCAATTCACGTCCTAGAGTCCTAATTCTATTCCAACTCGGATTTAGTCTGAATCTGGCCCAAACTCTGTCTTCCTTCTTGCGCGGGCCGCCGGTCTTGCATATGATCTCCGATCGAGATGGCCCAAATATCAAGCTTTTGTGCCTCGACGATACGAACAACTCTCATGTTGATCACTTTTTCAAATAAGGCCATCTTGAATACTTTTCGAGGTCATCTTTATCTTCCAGTCGGACTCGGTCTTGCAGTAGACTGGATTATCCGAGTCTCGTAGTGAATTTGTAGGCTATATATTATCTCTGATGATGATGATTCTAAAATCAAAGTTTACCGTCTTGATGATACGCACAACTTCTGTATTGAACACTTCTTCATCCAAGGTCATTTTGATAAACTTTCGAGCACATGTTCAATTTCACTCGGACTTGAGCTCATCCACTCGGATATTAGATACTTTCACTCGGATCGTCCGATTGGACTTTTTCACTCGGAGGACAATCTTTCACTCGGATGACTATATTTCCACTCGGATGACTATATTACTACTCGGAAGGCACTATCTTATTCAATCGGCAAGTTTTCGTCCCGATGGTAATCTTTTCACTCGGAATATTTTCACCTGGACGACAATTTCACTCGGATAATCATATTTCCACTCGGATGACTATATTTCCACTTGGATAATAATAAGTTCATCCGGTCAGCAAACTTTCACTCGACCGGTAAATTTTCACTCGACCATAAACTTTCACTCGGATGGTAAACTTTTCACTTGGATTTCCGATTGAAAACATAGCCCGATCTTGATTTGTCTCTCCAGGCCTCATACGACCTCGGATTGAGATGAATTATATATGAAAATCAATCGGCTCGACGAGGCGAAACTTTTCCGCGTTGAAGGTTTTTCGATTCAAGGCTGTCTTGATGGCCGAATTACTCGCGCAACCTATCAGACAAGTGTTTGGTACCTCGCGCCATATTTCCGTTAAGGTTCGGTCTGCAGTGTATTGCCTCTAACTTTTGCATATGAACTCGGATTGAGATGATTTATATATCAAAATCGATTGCCTCGACGAGACGAAGACAAATCCTTAAGAGTGCTCCTTCATCTGAGGTCATCTTGAAGACGTGATTGACCAAAAACCACTCGGAACATTGAATTATACCACTCGGAGTATAGTTTCGGTCCGTAAGATAAAGTCTAATGAATATAACTCAAACATCAAAGTGGCTCCACTCGGCGACGTGAATCTTTTCATGCTGAAAACCCGTTCACTCGAGACCATCTTCATTGCAATCTGTACCTTGCCAAAATCAGGTGTCAACACATGCCCCCCTGTTTTCGGCAAAGCTTGCACGCCGAAAAATAATATGCATAGTGTTTGTTCTAAGGACGATATCAACACTCCATCAACCATTTATTTTTCTCAGGGCGATAATTATGTATCGGCCATGTTTGTGCTAAGGGCGATAATCGTATATCGGCCATTGCCTACTTAGGCTTCCTGCCACACACTCGGGTGGTACTTCTTCAAATATTTGCCATTGAGAGCTCGAGGTAACAATGCCCCTTGTATTTATTCCACCAAATATGAATTTCTGGGAACAACTCTTGTAATTCTAAAAGGACCTTCCCAACTTGGAGACCACTTCCCGAATTTTCTATCTCTTGAACCAATCGGCAGAATCACTTTCCAGACGAGATCACCAACTTGAAAATTTTCCAACTTAACTTTCTTATTGTAAGCTCTTGCAACCCTCAACTTGTCTCTCTCTATGGACTTCAAAGCAACCAAACGTTTATCGGCAACCTCAACAATATTGTCCATCATCAAGTTATAAAAGTCTACTGCCGATTTAGTTTGTTTGGCTATTCTCAAAGCATTCAAATTTACTTCCACTGGTAAAACAACCTCTTGACCATATACTAGCTCATATGGGGTCATCTTCGTAGCACCATGCCTCGAAATTCTATGTGCCCAGAAAGCTTCAGACAACAACTCATGCCATCTCCTTGGATTATCTTCAATCTTTTTCTTGATGAGTTTGATTAAAATTTTATTGCTAGACTCAGCTTGTCCATTAGCTTGGGCATAATATGGAGAGGAATTGAGCAACTTTATGTTATAAGATCCGGCAAACTCTCTGTCGGTGTACTAGAATAGGGGTACCCTAGTATGCCGAACTTGTGCACGGGCAGTTGCAGCACCCCGCGGCAAGGCTTGCCGGGCGAACGCCAAGACCCTCCAAGGTTCCCTTGGAGCCATCCAAGAGCAAAGTATATAAGCTAAGGAGACAAGACCCCGGCAGGAGGAGCTTGCCGGGAAGGCCAACCAAGGCACACCAAGGGACTTGCCGCGACGCGCCACGCGCTCCGGCAAGGCGACAAGGCCCCGGTAAGAGGAGCTTGTCGGGAAGACTAAACAAGGTACCCCGAAGCCCGGCGAGTGACAAGCCTCCGGGCCCGACAAGATAGCAACAGCGGCAAGGCGCTTGCCGCGGCAGGCGGTCACTCTGCGTCCATGCTCCAGCGCATCCACCAACGTGTCGCTCTCGGGGCCTCCCCGGGCGCGCGTGGCAGGAGGCTGTGCAGCCAGCGGTGCGCAGTGGCATGCGAAGCTGACAAGATTGCCATCATGGCGAACGGTGGCGCCCCTAACGGTCCTTTTCTGCACTGTTCGGGCGATTCAGACGGGCATTTAATGCCCTTGTCCCCTGCCGTCAGGGTTAGGTAGGGTGCACTGTACAAGCAACTGTATCAACTACCTCGCTTTTTACGTTTTTACCCTCCTCTGCGTTGCCACCTGTCGGTGACCCCTTTAGCATATAAAAGGAGGCCCATGCGCAACGTAGAGGGGGTTCGGCTGATAGGTTCGAAGCCTCAGACAGTTTGCTTCGATCCATCCGTAGCCCAGAGAACATCACACTCTCGCTTTGGAGAACAAGAACACCAGATAATACAACCAGACAAGCAGCAGTAGGAGTGTTATCTCTCTGGAGAGCTCCAAAGCTGGGTAAACTGCTCGTGTGCCTCGCCTCGATCTGCTCTTCGTGCGATCTCCGCCCCCTGCCGAACTGAAAGGGGCCCGGTCCGCCGGCCCCATAGGTGTTCGAGGATCAGTTTCCCCGACATCTTTGGCGCGCCAGGTAGGGGGCGTCGAGATTGTGTGAACCTGATCAGGTGTTCACACGAGCTAGATCTTCATTCCCTTCATCAACATGCCACCGAAGAAGAAGACTTCGGCGGCAGCCGCTCCGTCCACGTCATTTCCGCCACCGTTGGAGCAAACGGGTGGTGGAGTGGACGCCGGCGGAAGAACAGCTGTCGATGAGGGTGCTCATCGTGCTGCCAAGTCCAAGGACAAGGCTGCACAAACCTCGGCGACTGTACAAGTACCGCGCCACTCTCAAGAGGCGCAAGATCAACAGCATCATGGCGCTCGCAGCACCATGCGCATGTTAGACCAAAGCCAAGCTGGTGGATCTCGGGGCGCTCAAGACCAGCATGCACGCCAACATGCTGGCACGAGCGGGGCACGGTCGCCTGGAAGGGATACTGCTCCTTCTAACATAGCTAGAAGTTCGAGCACGTCCCGCTCCTCGCGCCGACCGCCACTGCCACCCACCACTCCAGCAGAAGCTTTGGCGCGAGCTCAACTTCTCTTAGATTACGCTCCAACATCGGACAAGATCGACGAATGGAGGGCCACCATCCAGAGTCTCATCGGCTACGCCAACGGCGACACTCCACGGCGGCCGAGCGTGTCGCCGCCACGGCAGGACCGCCGAACGCGAGCCGGTGGCGACGAAATGGGCGGAGGTGCAACTACCATGCAATCACCGCCCCAAAGACCAAGATCGCCGACTCGCCGGATCCACCTCGACAGCGACTCCACTGCATCGTCGGATCCATGAGCTCGTCGCGATCAGCGCCAAGTTCTTCATGATCGACAACAAGAAGACGCTCGAACCCGCATCGAGCGCCGAAGAGAAGCGCGACGTCAATCCGACAAGCGCGCTGGGCCCTCTGTTGACATGCATGCGCCAGGAGAACCAGGCGATCTGCCGTACGCGGTAGGTTGTCCTGCGTTCACTCATGAGCTGCGGCAAGTCCAGTGGCCCAGTACAAAGAACTTCAAGCCAGACGTACGGAGAAGTACGACGGCAAGACGCATCCGTCAGAGTTCCTCAGCATCTACACCATTGCGGTGCAAGCTGCCGGGGGACGAGATGACAAGATCCTTGCCAACTACTTCCCGCTGGTGCTCAAGCCCAATGTCAGATCCTGGCTCATGCACTTGCCGGACAACTCCATATCCTCTTGGGCTGATCTGCGCCATCAGTTTGTCGGCGCCTTTACAGGCGGACACAAACCTCATGGCCAGGAGAGTGATCTTCATCTGCTCGCCCAGAAGGAAAGAACCTTTGCGCAAGTACATCCAAAGATTCAGTAGTGTGCAGCACAACATCCCAGACGTCCACCCAGCCGCGGTGATCAGCGCGTTCCATCAGAACGTGCGGAACCACAGGATGCGGGAGGAAATGGCGATGTGCAAAATCAGGGACGTCAGTGAGTTATATGCACTGGCCGACAAGTGCGCACATGCTGAGGAAGGGAGGAGACTCCCCGGAGAAAATATAGGAGCAGGAGAATCTGACAGTGAAGATGCTGCCCTGACAAGGAAAAACCGGCGGCGGAACAACAGAAGGAGGAAAGGCAAAGAAGTGCTAGTTGTTGAGAAGTCCGGCAACGGTGGCGGCGCCAAGGAAGCCAAAGCTGGTGACTCCGGCAAGGAGGTTGCCGTGGAGGTGGCGGTCACCGACAAGCAGGACGGCACCAACAAGCAGTATTGCAAGATTCACTGCACCAAGGGCCATGATCTTCAGAACCGCAAGAGGGTCGAGCAGCTCATTGAGCAACAGAAAGCTGAATACGAGCGACGCGACAAGGAGAAGGCCCAGGAAGGAGCTGGTGGATCCGGCAAGAAACGCCCCAGCCGAGGGGGACGCCACGGCAAGGCCAAGCAGCGACAAGGAGACAAACCTCCTCGCGGCCGCGACAAGGATGAAGATGACGGCGACGATGAAGATATGGATGATGAGGAGACCGATGAGCAGGAGTTCCAGAAAGCTACAGAGGTCCTGTGCGTTGACGGTGGTGCTTCTCTGCATGCCTCGCACCGCCAGCTCAAGCAGTGGATGCGGGAGGTTAATGCAGCAGAACCACCTGTCGAGTCACGCAGGCCTCTGAAATGGTCCAGCACGCCTATCATCTTTGATATTGAGGACCACCCGGATCGCATAACTGCGGTCGGGTGCTTGCCGATGTTGGTTTCACCAACAATCCGCAACCTCAAGGTCACTAAGATGCTAGTTGACGGTGGGGCCGGCTTGAACCTGATCTCTTCCGTGGTACTCCAGAAGCTCCAGATCCCTGACAGCGAGCTCGAAGAGACCGGCACGTTTCAAGGAATCAACCCGGGTAGGAGCAAGCCAAAGGGAAAGATCATGTTGCCGGTAACATTTGGCAGTGAGCTGAACTTCAGGACTGAGAGGATCACGTTTGACGTTGCTGACATTCCATTACCTTATAATGGAATCCTGGGCCGTCCAGCACTCGCCAAGTTCATGGCAGCCTCTCACTATGCATACAACATACTGAAAATGCCAGGGCCAATAAGTGTCATCTCTGTCCTTGGCGACAAGAAGGATGCTCTTATTTGTGCCGACAAGATCTACCGGGAAGCGGCAGCCGCAGCAGAACGGAGGACAATTGCCGCTGAAGCTCCCGGGGGGAAGAAGAAGACCAAGTCCGGCAAGAGCTCTGATGCCCACTCCGGCAAGCGCACCTCTTCAGAGTGCTGCGCTACCGTCGAGGACGCACCATCGAGCTCCACCGGCAAGTACAAGAAGGCAATGGCAGCTCCACCTGAGACTAAGAAGGTGTCCGCCAAAGAGGATGGCACTGGTGGTACCTTCACCATCAGCGCCACTCTTGACCCCAAATAGGAAAGCGCGCTCGTTGCTTTCCTGCGGGCGAATATCGACGTGTTTGCGTGGCAACCGTCTGATATCCCCGGTGTTCCCAGGAAAGTGATTGAGCACCACCTTGCCGTCTGTCCTCATGCGTGGCCCGTCAAGCAGAGAGTCAGGAAGCAGGCAGTTGAGCGCCAAGAATTCATCGCAGAAGAAATCAAGAAGTTGGAAGCAGCATGCCTTGTCAGAGGAGTACTCCATCCCACGTGGTTGGCCAATCCTGTTGTTGTGCGCAAAGCTAACGGGAAATGGAGACTTTGTATTGACTTCACTGATGTTAATAAAGCTTGTCCCAAAGACCCATTTCCCTTGCCGCGTATTGACCAGATTGTTGACTCCACAGCCGGATGTGATTTGCTTTCATTTCTTGATGCATACTCAGGATATCATCAGATCTTCATGGCAGAAGAAGATGAAGAGAAAACCGCATTTATCACCCCGTGTGGCACATACTGCTTCATACGGATGCCTTTTGGTTTGAAGAATGCTGGTTCAACATTCACAAGGGTAGTTCACCATACTTTTGAGCCACAAATACACAGAAATGTGGAAGCTTACATGGATGACATAGTGGTCAAGAGCAAGGACAAAGCAACCTTGATTCAAGATTTAGATGAGACATTTGCAAACCTGCACAAGATTAACCTCAAGCTTAACCCCGAGAAGTGCGTGTTTGGAGTCCCTTCCGGCAAGCTTCTCGGGTTCTTCGTGTCTCAGCGGGGAATTGAAGCCAATCCCGACAAGATCAAAGCCATCGAGCAGATCGAAGCTCCAAAGCGCGTCAAGGATGTACGAAGGCTTGCCGGTTGCGTGGCTGCTCTCAGCAGGTTTATCTCCAGATCTGCTGAGCGCGCCCTGCCATTTTTCAAAATTTTGAAAAAGGCAGGTCCAATGAAATGGACTCCGGAAGCGGAGGCTGCGCTGCAGGACTTGAAGAGATACCTGTCCTCCACTCCAACGCTTGTCGCACCTAAGCCGCAAGAGAAATTGCTGCTGTATATAGCAGCAACCAATCAAGTGGTTAGTGCTGCGTTAGTGGTGGAGAGGGAGGCAGATGACGAGCCAGCAACCACGGCAGATCCATCCAGCGACAAGCAGGGGGCTTCGCCGACAAGCTCTGGTCCCGACAAACATGGGTTTGCGCAGGAACATGATGAGATGCCAAGGAGAATGGTGCAGCGCCCAGTTTACTTTGTCAGTTCTCTTCTGCAGGGGGCTAGATCAAGGTACTCTGGTGTACAGAAGTTGCTTTTCGGCCTCCTTATGGCCTCGAGAAAGCTGCGCCATTACTTCCAAGCACATGAGATCACAGTCGTCACTCGCTTTCCGCTGAAGAGGATACTGCAAAATCCAGAAGCAACAGGCAGGATTGTTGAGTGGGCGCTGGAACTGTCAAGCTTTGGCCTCAAGTTTGAGAGCACCTCAACTATCCAAAGCAGAGCATTGGCAGAGTTCATAGCAGAGTGGACGCCAACCCCAGATGAAGAAATTCCAGAAACGAGCATCCCCGTCAAAGAGGCAAGCAAAGAGTGGCTGATGTACTTCGATGGAGCCTTCTCGCTGCAAGGCGCCGGTGCAGGTGTGCTGCTTGTCGCACCCACCGGAGAGTACCTCAAGTACGTAGTCCAGATGCACTTTCCCAAAGAGCAAGCAACCAACAATACTGCAGAGTATGAAGGATTGCTTGCCGGTCTCAGAATCGCAGCAGACCTTGGGATTAAGAAGCTCATTGTCAGGGGTGACTCACAGCTTGTCGTCCGACAAGTGAACAAGAACTACCAGAGTCCGTTGATGGAAGCTTATGTCGATGAAGTGAGGAAGCTAGAGGAGCACTTTGACGGCCTACAAATGGAGCATATCCCAAGAGCTCAGAATGATATTGCTGATGGCCTGTCAAAGTGCGCCACACTAAAGTTACCTGTGGAACAAGGGATCTTTGTGCTTAAGTTGACTCAACCATCCGTAACACCATCAACTGGACAAAGCAAAAAGAGGAAGTTGGTTTTCGGTGACTACTTTCCGGCAGAGCTCCCCGAAGCCGCCGCCAAGAAAGTCCCCAAGATCAACACCAAGGATGCTGAGGGGCAGTCTGCTCCGGCAAGCCTAATAGTTTGTTCCGTTGAAGCAGACGCTCCCGACAAGTTTTGCTCCGGCAAGCTTGCCGGGGAACATCAAGCTCCGGCAGGGCCGCAAGTCCCTGCCGTAGAAGCAGATGTTCCCGCAGCAGAAGATGTGCCTTTAGTCCTTGTTGTCGAGCCACAGGCTCCAGTTTGGGCACAACAGATTGTCCGTTTCCTTCAGACAGGAGAACTTCCCGAAGAGCAAGAAGAAGCGGAAAGAGTAGCCCGGCAGTCAAGTATGTACCAGTTTGTCGATAGCATACTGTACATAAGAAGACTCAACGGTGTGAAATTGAAGTGTATTCGCCGGGAAGATGGACAAAAGCTGTTGGCAGAGATACATGGAGGCATATGTGGCCACCACATAGGCGCAAGAGCACTTGCCGGCAAAGCTTTTCGGCAAGGTTTCTTTTGGCCGACAGCCCTCCAGGATGCACCTGCACAAGTAACCAAGTGTGAAGCGTGCCAGTTCCACTCCAAGTAGATACATCAGCCAGCTCAAGCTCTCCAGACGATCCCTTTATCCTGGCCATTTCCGGTCTGGGGGCTCGATATCATCGGCCCCTTCCCCCGAGCTGTCGGGGGCTTTGAGTACTTGTACGTCGCAATCGACAAGTTCACAAAGTGGCCGGAAGTGCAGCCAGTGAGGAAGGTGACAGCACAGTCAGCAGTCAAGTTCTTCAGGTCAATTGTTTGCCGTTTCGGGATCCCTAACAGGATCATCACCGACAACGGTACACAATTCACGAGCCACACCTTCATGCAGTACGTCCAAGACCTTGGCGCCAAGGTCTGCTTCGCTTCTGTTGCTCATCCGAGAAGCAACGGTCAAGCAGAGAGGGCAAATGCTGAAGTGCTGCGCGGGCTCAAGACCAGAACTTTCGACAGGCTGCACAGGTGCGGAAGGAACTGGATCGAGGAGCTGCCGGTGGTTCTTTGGTCGATCAGAACAACGCCAAATCGAGCCACTGGCCAGACACCTTTCGCTCTAGTCTATGGAGCAGAGGCAGTTCTCCCCACGGAACTCGTATACGGATCACCTCGAGTGCTCGCTTATGATGAGCTTGAGCAAGAACAGCTGCGGCAAGACAATGCGCTGCTCCTTGAGGAAGATCGTCTTCAGGCTGCTGTACGAGCTGCTCGATACCAGCAAGCTTTGCGCCGCTATCATAGCCGCAAAGTTAAAGCCAGAAGCTTCGAGGAAGGCGACCTTGTTCTTCGGCGCGTTTAGTCCGCCAAGAATTCCAACAAGTTGACGCCGAAGTGGGAAGGCCCTTATCGGGTGAGACGAGTCACAAGGCCTGGCGCTGTCCGCCTTGAGACCGAAGATGGCATTCCAGTGAGCAGCTCCTGGAACATAGAACATCTTCGTAAGTTTTTCCCATAAGGCGCGATTGCCGGAACCCGTTCCGGCAACCACCTTTTGTACAAGTCTTGCCGCTGTTGCATGTAATCCTTTGTACAAAGCCGGGCGCAGATCCCGTGCATAAGTAAAAACCCATGTGCTCCGCACAGCTTGTCCATTTCATGCATTAGTTCCTTTCTTGCATGTGATTATCTGACACTTTGTGCAGCACTTACATCCGGTAAGCAGTAACGAGCCGAAGTGCTCCATATTATTATTTTCTCTTCTTTCTTTTTCTTTTAAAGGAAAAGAAGGTTCTCTCGCACACAAGTTTGCTGGGGGAAGGAGAAGATTGTGGTGTGGGCCAGGCGTCGTTCAAGCAAAGACTTGCCTTACCGGGAAGCAAATAACAGAAAAGCTAAGTTGCCAAAGTTTGAGCAATCACCTTTTTTTTTAAATTTTTGAGTTATCTTCCTCGAACGACCCTGCTTTGTATGGAAAACCTATGCGCGGAGGAACCAACTCGTGGCTAGTTGCGCCCTTACTTTGTTTCGAGTCCGCTCAACAACTTAAGCGTGCTGCATCTAGTCACGACAAGGTTTCTTGTCGGAAGCAGCGCCGCCAGCAGGCTGCTGAAGTTACGCACTCAGTGCTCGCGGCTCGGGCGCCTGCGCCGACAAGTTCCCTAGAAGCGTAGGGTGAAAACATACAAAGGGAGGAATCTAGTAGAGGAAATAACATTGCAATTGATAGACAGAAATAAAGTTATATTACAAAGATAACTTGTCGCAGCTCTAATAGACTGTTTTCATGACATGACTAGCAGCGACAAGGGTAAAGAAGAAATGGGCGGCCTAATCTACGCGCCCGCCCTCGACTCGCTTGATCTCACTCACCTTGTCCACAATGGGTACGACAAGGGCCTTGAGTGCGTCCAGATCGGCGTCAGGCGGCAAGGATCGGAGGACGTTGGTGAAGCTGAGGCCTGGGTTGCGGAAGGCCACCTTCATCAGCACCTTCTGGAGAACCCCAGCGCAGATTTTGCGCGACTCGCTGGCCAGCTGCTTCGGGATCCTCTCCCGGAGCCGCTGGAGTGCCGTCGCCACGCCCTTGAAGAATAGACTGAGCTTGGCGCTGGGTTGAAGGCTCTCGTCGGAAGGATACCCAAAGTCATCCATCCCCAGCTGCGCCAGCTCCTCGTTGATGACGGCGACAGTGTTCACCAGACCCTCGGTCCAGTGCTCCACTGTGTCTCTGAAGGAGTTCTGGGTGACTGCAATGCTCTCCAGCAGTGCCGCGTCAGCCTTGACCTTCTCCACCAAGGTCTTCTCCCGCTCCTTGGCGGCCTCCAGCGTCTGCGTCAGCGTGGCCAGCTTCAGCTCCAGATCTGCTTTGGAATCCTTGGCGGCGCTGAGCTCCTTGCCCCTCTCAGTGAGAAGGCCTTGCAGTTCACCATGGGCGGCAGCATCCTTCTCGCGCTCACGCTTGAGAGCGGCAATCTCCTCGCCGCTCTTCCCAATATCGGCCCCCAGCCGCGCCACCTTCTCCTCTAGCTCCTTATTGGCGGCCTCTGCAGTTGCCGCGGCATCCTTTGCCTCCTTGAGCGCCCCGCCAAGTGCTCGCTCGCGCTCGGCGAGCTCTTCCTCGTAGCTGTCGAGGTGGGCCTTCCGCTGCACTAGCTCGCCTTCCCGCACGGACTGCTTCTCGGCAGCAAGTCTTTGTTCCTCCTCAGCCTCGGCCTTCTCAAGAAGAAAAGCCGTGCGCTCCTCGTCTACTCGCTCCTGCTCCTGCGCCAGGGATCGAAGAGCTTCTTGATTTTGGCTCCGGAGCTCCTCCGCGCGCTTCTCCATGTCAACTCCCGCCTTCGCGACAAGTGCTTCCCGGGAAGCCAGCTTGGCTTGCCGGGTGCGGTAGAGTGACAGCAGCTTCCGCAGAAGCTGCTCCTCCTCCGGCTCGCCACTGCTGCTGCCGGGTGCATCAACCAATGACAGCCCAGCAGAGGCGAGCACCTCCCCGTCGAAAGTCTCCCCCTCGACTGGCGCCCTGGAGCTCGACGCCCAGGGTAGCTTGATGAAGATGTTGTCACCGACCTACAAGTAGGCGCCGGGCTGGGGCTCCTCGGAGCCCGGCTCCACGGAAGCGGCAGAGGGTTCGACGGTCGGTGCAGCGCTCGGCGCTCCTGCGGCCTCAGGGTCGTCAGTGCGATCGCCCGATCCCTCGCCGGCTTCCGCAGCAGCAGCCCCGGCGGCCTCCTTGCCGACGGTCTCATCAGCACCGGCACCTTCCTCGCCGGCGCCCTTTGTCTCCATTGGCTCAGCCGAAGATGGGTCTGAAGAACGAAGAAGGGAGGAAAATCAATCAAAAATTCAAGGAAAGAAAAACAGAAGAAGCAGAACCCAAGGGAAAGTTTCTGGGCAAGTGGATTACCTGTGCCAAGATCTTCAGTTGCGGCCTCGGTCACCGCCGGATCAGCAGTGCCGTCCCTTGCCGGGGAGTCCCCCCTTGCCGGAGAACGCTCCTTGCCGGGGACTCCTCCCTTAGCGGCGCAGTCGAAGCAGGTGGCACTTCGGGACCAGCCTCCGGGCGCTCCTGATGAGGCTGCTCTGCTCCTGCACAAGTCAACGAGCAAGATGTCAACAAAGGAAAAAGCACTCAAGCGCGCCCGGCAGCAGAAGGTTAAACTATGAACTTACGCTGGGGCCTGCGCTGGGGGCTACTTTGAGGAGTGATTGCCGGGTCCGTCAAGGTGATCTCAGACCCACCCCCTATCGACAAGGTGGGGTCATCCTCGATGACGATCACCGCGGCCTTGGCCCTCTTCGCCGCTCTCTAGGCCAGCGTCCTGAAAAGAAAGAAGCCCAGATTGGAGCAAGTCAGATACAAGATATAAACAGCAAGATTGAAGGATTATAAGAGCATCAAAGAAACTCACTCTTCTTCCTCCTCGTCGGAGCTGAGCGCAGAAAGATCGAAGTCCGGCCCTCCTCCGGTGCGGCGAGGTGGAGGAGTAGGATCCCTTGCCCGCTTGGCGGGGGCAGTGGCAGTGGCCCGGGAAGATCCCGCTCCAGTTGCCGCTGCTGCGTGAGGCGCTCCCGCGGCAACATTGCTTGCCGCGGTAGAGCGCGTCGCGCGGCTCGGTGGCTGTGGAGCCGGCTGCCGCCCTGCTGCGTCCCCGGCCCTGCGAAGGCGCCTCCTTGGCGGGGCCGGGGGCTCCGCCTGCGGCAAGCTCTCTGAAGGTTCAGCCTCCTCCTCGCCGGCCTCGCTCGACTCGGCTTGGGAACCGGCAGGCTCCTCCTCGCCCATGAACTCCGCGCGTTCGGCAAGGTTTGCCGCCTCTGCAGCCTCCGCCTCCTCCACAGTGAACCCAAACACACCCGCAGCAGCTGCGGCCGCAGCCTCTTCCGCCCTAGTAGCGATGAGTTGCAGCTCCTTCTCGGTGGTGTCACGAGTGAGGCTCTTCTGCTCGTCGGCGCGGACTGGCACTTCCTCCAAGGTGTCGAAGAACGCTCGCACAACGTTCGCAGGCTCTTGCCAAGTTGGGACGATGCCGTGTGAATCGCACAGCGGCATCATGGCGCGGATCCGGTCGAGCGAAGAGTTATTGCACAAAGGAACTACGCCCCTCGGCAGTGTGAATGGGTGCTGGGGGTCGCGTTTGAATAATTCCAAGAGCATTGAGTCCAACTCCAAGACAGTGAAGTTGTAGTTGAGGCCCGACCGCAGCCTCATGATATCCGATGAATTCTTGAATTCCCAGGCGGGCCTCCTCCTCTCCTGCAGGGGGGCAATGCGGCGACAGAGGAAATCTGCCCCGACAGCACCTACGATGAGCCCGGCAAGCCTGAGGCGAAGAATCCTAGTGATGGCGATCTTCAGCCTCTCGTCTTCCGGGGCCATGTTGCTCCAGTCATTGCCGCGCACTATTGGAGTTTGGCGCATGGCGGTGAAGGGCTGCGGATCCTCCTCGACGATCCAACACCACTCCGCTCTCCACTCCTCCCACTTGCTGCGAAGCTCACCCTCCAAGTACGCCTCTTTCTTGCCGACTCTCGAGACCCAGGCAATCCCTCCGGCAAGCGGCTCTCCTCTCTCTACCCGAGGTATGAAGAAGTGGCGGAAAAGGGCTACACTAGGGTGGACTCCGACAAAGTTTTCGCACAAGTGTGCGAAAACTGCCATGGTCAAGACAACATTGGGGGTGAAGTCAAGGAGGCGGAAGCCATACGTGTTCATAATGTCACAAAAGAATTCCGAGAAGGGCGGGCAGAGCCCGCAGTAGAAGAATAGCGGGAAGAACGGGTACCCATTTGGAGCCGACTCCGAGGCAGCGGCCGAGAGTACCCTCGTGCGCGGATGCGCACGCGTCTCCGTCGCCCAAAAGAGGTAGAAGTACTCCCTCAGCTCCTGCACGCCGAGCTGGGGGGTGAAGATCGCCCGCTCCTTCCGTAGCACCGCGAGCCGCTGCGCCTCGGCCGACTTCACGCCCTTTCCCTTGTCGGCTTTCGGGGCCATGGCGGAGG
>NC_041382.1:602166949-602190761 GCF_002162155.2 Triticum dicoccoides | reverse complement strand
CGGCGTGGTGATGCTGGTGGCAATGGGGGGGGGGGGCGGAGCGCTGCTCTCTCGGCTTCGAGAAGAAGGGGGGAGCGGCGAAGTTTGTGAAGAAGGAGTAGCAGCAACCAGCGAGGGGGAATGAACTGCCCCTGTTTCCTCTGCTTATAAAGAGGGACGGGGCGGACGTTTCGGCCTTCCGCTTAAACAACCACCCACGATCTCTCCCACAATGCCGCATTCAACGCGTGCCGTTATGGGAGAGTGCGGTGGATACGGAACAAGATTTGGCGTGGCCCAGCCCGCGTGTGCCCGTGCCCTGTCTTGGGCCTGGCCCAACAGCGCTCGACACCGTGTCTGGCCCGGGCCCGGGGGCTCCTGTCGGTGTACTAGAATAGGGGTACCCTAGTACCCCGAACTTGTGCACGGGCAGTTGCAGCACCCCGCGGCAAGGCTTGCCGGGCGAACGCCAAGACCCTCCAAGGTTCCCTTGGAGCCATCCAAGAGCAAAGTATATAAGCTAAGGAGACAAGACCCCGGCAGGAGGAGCTTGCCGGGAAGGCCAACCAAGGCACACCAAGGGACTTGCCGCGACGCGCCACGCGCTCCGGCAAGGCGACAAGGCCCCGGCAAGAGGAGCTTGCCGGGAAGACTAAACAAGGTACCCCGAAGCCCGGCGAGCGACAAGCCTCCGGGCCCGACAAGATAGCAACAGCGGCAAGGCGCTTGCCGCGGCAGGTGGTCACTCTGCGTCCATGCTCCAGCGCATCCACCAACGTGTCGCTCTGGGGGCCTCCCCGGGCGCGCGTGGCAAGAGGCTGTGCAGCCAGCGGTGCGCAGCGGCATGCGAAGCTGACAAGATTGCCATCGTGGCGAACGGTGGCGCCCCTAATGGTCCTTTTCTACACTGTTCGGGCGATTCAGACGGGCATTTAATGCCCTTGTCCCCTGCCGTCAGGGTTAGGTAGGGTGCACTATACAAGCAACTGTATCAACTACCTCGCTTTTTATGTTTTTACCCTCCTCTGCGTTGCCACCTGTCGGTGACCCCTTTAGCGTATAAAAGGAGGCCCATGCGCAACGTAGAGGGGGTTCAGCTGATAGGTTCGAAGCCTCAGACAGTTTGCTTCGATCCATCCGTAGCCCAGAGAACATCACACTCTCGCTTTGGAGAACAAGAACACCAGATAATACAACCAGACAAGCAGCAGTAGGAGTGTTATCTCTCCGGAGAGCTCCGAAGCTGGGTAAACTGCTCGTGTGCCTCGCCTCGATCTGCTCTTCGTGCGATCTCCGCCCCCCGCCAAACCGACAGGGGCCCGGTCCGCCGGCCCCATAGGTGTTCGAGGATCAGTTTCCCCGACACTCTCTGACTTGGTGTGACATGAAAGATGAACCTTGATCTGTTGTTAACGTTTGAGGAATACCGAATCTATGAATAATGTGCTCGGTTATGAATTGAATTACCTCTGTATGTGTCATGTTCTTGAGAGGTACTGCTTCAGACCATTTAGTGAAATAATCAGTTGCCACCAATATGAACCGATGCCCCTTTGAGGAAGATGGATGAATTTGCCCAATAAAGTCTAAACCCCATCCTCTGAAAGGCCACGACTTGATAAT
Organism: Triticum dicoccoides; assembly: GCF_002162155.2. Lineage (NCBI taxonomy): Eukaryota > Viridiplantae > Streptophyta > Magnoliopsida > Poales > Poaceae > Triticum > Triticum dicoccoides. Next base: position 602,189,159 of record NC_041382.1, on the reverse strand, counting down.
AGGATGCAACATAGCAGCAGGAGTCAGTTGAATATCACCAAATTTTTGACAAGCTTCGCACCCTTTATAATATCTGAAGCAATCATTAATCATAGTCAGCCAATAAAACCCACCATGTCGCAATAACCATTTCATCTTGGGAGCCGACTGGTGAGTGCCACAAATGCCTTCATGTACCTCTCCCATAGCAACTCTTGCCTGGTCCTCATCCAAACACTTTAGAAGAACATCATCGACTGTTCGGCGATAAAGACCATCATCTCTCATTGTATACTTGAAAGCCATACACCGAACAGCCTTGTCCACCCTTTCACTCAGATTGCACAAGTAATCAACAATGGGCTTCCTCCAGTCGGGATTGTCACCTGCACTAGACTTTTTGTTAATGGCCGAATCAGTGGATTCAGGTTCAGCCTCTCCCATATTGGCAAGACAAGACATCGGTCTTTGAGAGATATGAAACATGCCATGATCAACATGATATCCGGATGCTTGTTGTGCCAATTTATTTGCTTTCCAATTGTCATGTCTAGATATATGAGCAATGCTAATGCAATCCAAAGTAGAAATTATATCTAGACATTTATCAAGATAAACATTAAGTGATTCGTCCAAACACTGAAAGACTTTGGATATTTGCTGCACCACTAGTAACAAATCACCATAAGCCTCAATATGTGTAACACCTATAGCAAGTAACATCTCTAGGCCGAATAATAATGCTTCATATTCGGCTTGATTGTTTGTACAAAAATATTCTAAGCGGCATGAGGCTTCAAAAACAGCACCATGAGGAGATATGTAAACAATACCAACACCTTGGCCATTGGTACAAACTGAATCATCAAAATATAATCTCCATGGTACTATTGAGACAAGGTTTATATCAACATCATGCTTGTCATCAATCCGATGTTCAACAATAAAAATAGCAATGATTTGGCCTTTCATGGATTTTAGAGATTCATAGGCCAAATCATATTCAATCAAAGCATAAGCCCACTTGCCAATTCTACCACTAAGAATTGGTCTATGCAACATGTATTTAATGACATCGGTCTGACAAGCTACTATGCAAGCACTCGGTACTAAATAATGTCTCAATTTTGTGCAAGCATAATATAAACATAGACATATTTTTTCAATAAATGTATACCTTGTCTCTGCGTCCAATAGGCGGTGGCTCAAATAAGTGATGGCATGCTCTTTTCCTTTGGTCTCTTGAGTTAGAACAGCACCAATAACTCCTTCCTCTGCTGCAATGTAAAGTCTGAAGGGTTCCCTATGCTTGGGTTCTTTCATCACTGGAGGAGTGCACAAATAATTCTTGATCATATCAAATGCTTCTTGCTGTTTTGCCCCCCAAGTGAAATCAGCATCATTCTTTAACCGAAGGATAGGAGTAAATGCATCAACTTTCCCTGATAGATTAGCTATGAACCTTCTCAGATAATTGACCTTGCCAAGAAACTTTTGCATATCTCTCTTGCATGTTGGAGCCTCCACTTTATGTATGGCCTCTATCTTTTTGGGATCAATCTCTATGCCATCTTCATGAATAATAAAACCCAAAAACTTGCCAGCTGATACACCGAATGCACACTTTAAAGGATTCATCTTTAGTCCATACTTTTTCATTCTTTCGAAAGCTAAACGCAAATCGGCCAAGTGAGATTCAAAAGCATCCGATTTGACAACAATATCATCAATATAAACTTCAAGTATGACACTGAGTAAATCATGAAAAATTAAATTCATAGCCCTTTGATACGTGGCTCCAGCATTTTTTAATCTGAATGTCATCACTATCCACTCGAATAAACCAAGGAAACCAGGACATCGGAAAGCCGTTTTGTACATGTCCTCTTCGGCCATAAAAATTTGATTGTATCCAGCATTACCATCTAGAAAGCTAATAACCTTATGTCCAGAAGCATCATTAATAAGCATATCGGCTATTGGCATAGGATACTCATCTTTGGGTGTAGCCCTATTCAAATCTCTAAAATCAATGCACACCCTCAACTTGCCAGATCCTTTCTTCTCTACTGGGACAATGTTAGACATCCACTCGGCATACCTGCAAGGTCGAATGAAATTAGCTTCAAGCAGTCGACCGATCTCTTCCTTGATCCGGTCATATGTTTTCGGATAAAATTTTCTGGCCGACTGTTTATAAGGTCTAAAACCGGCCTTTATAGGAAACTGATGTTCCACTAGCTCTCGGCTTAACCCTGGCATCTCATGATATTCCCATGCAAAGCAACAAACATATTCTTTCAATAGCTCGATTAACTTAGCCTTACAATTGGCTTTCAAATTTTTGTTTATAAATGTCGGTCGAGTGACTGAACCATCTCCAATATCTACCTCTTCTAACGGATCGGCTGATGTAAAACCTTGTCCAAGTTTATCCATGTCATCTAATTCCTCTATAGACTCAAACATATCGTTCTCATTGGACCGATACTTTACAAGACGTTTTTGTAACCACTCGGAATTAGGATCCATTTAAACATATCATACCTTGGAGCCGATTGCATTCACTCGGCTTTAAAGAAACGGGCACAAAACCATTCTTGGTCGCGCTGAGAAAATCAAATTCTGATAAGTCACGCCCCGTCAAGCAAGTAGCATTGGGATGTTGCCAATCCACCGATGCATCGGCCAAAGCAACACAGGCCGAGTTATCCACATGAATAACTTCCACTTCATCATCAACCCACTGAATCAAAAACTGGTGCATAGTGGATGGCACACACTGGTTTGCATGAACCCAACCGCGGCCTAGTATGACGTTGTAGTTACCTTGCACCTCAGCGACAAAGAATGCAGTAGCCAAAGTTTTGCTTCCGACTGTAAGCTCCACATACATCACACCTTTGGCTTCAGTTTTCTCTTTGCCTTCAAATCCGTTGAGCACCATATTGGTCTTGACAATTGTCGGAGTAATGGGCCATGGGTAGGCCAACCCGAGTCCCATGACCCTTCAAGACATTGGGGCAGGCTGCGGCCCTCAAGACCTCAGGGCGAAGAGCCGTCTCCTGAGGAGTCGACGGCAGGGTGGTCGACTGCCCGCTCACGGCCGAGTTCCAGGGACGATTTCCAGAGAAGTCGGCTTTGGGGAGTCGGCCGGCGACTCCAGCAAACCCATGACCTCATCAAAGGGGACGAGGCAGAGGCGTGGCTACAGTGAAGCCCACTCCCGCCCCTTACCAAGGGCAGGCATGGCCGCAGCACGCCGTACCCGGGAAGATCTCCGTGCGGCGTGGCACTGTTGCTCGGCCGGCCCTGACATCAGCACCACAGTACCAAGTCCTGCGCCCACGACGGCTTGTCTGTACGACCAGGAGGCAGCGGGGCCCACCAGTCAGCGAGACCTCGGGAGACGGCGGGAGAACCGCCAGTCGGACCTGTCGGGAGTCGGCCCGAGGGAGTCGGCCGATCCCTCCCCCGGGGCCCACGCACCATTAATCAAGATGAGATGGGGAGTAGCCACAGTGATCGCCCGCTAGGCGGCGGGGCTGTTGCCACGACCCCATGACCAAGACCGCGTCATCAGAAGCACGGCTACAGTAATCAGCGGCCGACAAGACCCTCCCGCGGTGGACGCGGCCTGTTGGCTCCGTACCAGACCAGTCGGCGGGGCCCACCAGTCGGCGGGCCCCAACAGTCGGCGGAGAAGTCGGAGGTCGGAGGCACTGACGGCTGGGCCCGCGCACAGTCAAATTACCATTATACCCCTGGGGGTAGGCCTATATAAACCCCCCAGGGAACCCATGCAAGGGGTTGGATCCCAGTAGTTCTAGACCATACCAAATAGAAGGAGAGAGCTAGCCTTGCCCTCTTCTACCACCAGAAACAGCTCGAGGAGCCACCGTGTAAACACTTGGCCATAGTGATCATGCGGAGACCCCGCAGAGCAGCAGTAGGGGTATTATCTCCCCGAAGAGCCCCGAAGCTGGGTAAGATTCACCGGCGTGCATGTCCTCGCCTCATCCCGTTTCCAGGCACCGGCGACGTTCTACTCGCCACCACCATGATAAGCCATCCGTTGGCATATGTCGCACCAAACCCTCGACATTTGGTGCCCACCGTGGGGCCTGGTGCACCACCGTACGGAGATCCGTTCTGGACGGGAACCCTTTTCCTCCCTGGCGAGCGCAGCCAGCCAGGCACGCCAGGCGAAGTATGCATCGACGCGCTGCACGGCGTTGAGATCGCCTGCGCAGCCAGCTCCTTGGCCGAACTTGTCGGCGAGGTCCGCCTCTCTGATGAACCTGCGTCCGACGCAGGCGCGGGCGGCCCCGAGAACCTCCTCGCGGGCCTCCTCGATCAACTCCATGTTTCCGGCGAGCCTGCCGTAGACTTGGAGTCCGTAGGCTCCACCGACCCGATGCTGGTCGACTCCGACACCGCGTCGATCGACGCGTTACCCACCAACGTGGTGGTCTATGACGAACCTCTCCCCCACGTAGAGAGCGACGGAAGCACCGTCACTAAGGTGCTAGTCATCAGTCATGACGAGTTCCCTGGCGGAGGGGCGCCCGACTCACTCGGCGCGACGCTGCAAGACCTAGCTGCGCCCATTCCGGAAGATGCTGACGCGGAGATGCTAGAAGCGCACCGCCTTCAGCTTGTTGAAGGCGCAAAGAAGCTGGCCAGCATGAGACGCTTGTCAGAAGCTTAGCAGCGGGAGATGGATCGCGCCGTTGGCGGCTCGCCGGCCCCGGCAGGGCCCAGCTGCCTTGGCGCGGTCGAGCAGCGCGGCGTAGCCACCGCCAGCCTGTTTGGGGCTAGCCGCCCCGTGTACACTACGCCGGTGGAGAACATCCGAGCCGCCCAGGCAGCGGCGGATGAGCTGGACAATTTCGAGGGCGAAGAACACCGCCTGATGATGGAGCGAGTCTAGCGGCTCCTCGACGCGGCTGCCGCGCAGAACGAGACCGGCTGCCGCACGGAGGCGCCGCAGCAGCCAAACGACGACCCGCACCGAGATCAAGGCGCGACGTCTCGGACGCCGACTGGCGGCGCCCGAGGAAGAAATGACAAGGAGCCGGCTGTCAGCCACAGTCGGACTCACATTACCATAGAGCGCGGCCGAGATGGCCACCCGAGGGCAGTGGAACGGCGGGACGACTGTCCGGATCCCCCTCCCCGCAAAGAGACGCGAGTCTCCCCGCCGCCTGTTGACCATCCGACTCTCGGTGACCGCCTTGGCCGCCGAGAGGGAGTTGGAGAGAATGACGCCCGCCACCGGATCGACCGACTTCACCGGTCCCTGGCGCTGGAAGAAGAAGACGAGCTAGGTCTGCCTTGTTTCGGGCCCCGCATTCGGGACGAGCCCTTTCCCAGAGGGTTCACGCTCCCAAGAGACACGCCCAAGTATACCGGCTCCGTGAAGCCGGAAGACTGGCTAGTCGACTACTCCACAGCTGTCAGCATAGCAAACGGCAACAAGCGTGTCGCCGTAAAGTACGTTCCGCTCATGCTCCAGGGCACGGCCCGGAGGGCACGGCCCGGACATGGCTGAACAGCCTAAAGACCCGCAACATCAACAGCTGGGTCGACTTCACTGAAGCGTTCGTCCGCAACTTCACCAGCACGTACAAGCGTCCTCCCAAGCCTCGTCAGCTCTCCTTGTACGTGCAAGGTCCTAACGAGTCGACTCGCGACTACCTCACGCGTAGGGCTGAGCTCCGGAACTCCTGTGAGGGCGTGCACGAGGTGCAGGCCATCGAGTACTTCACAGCCAGGTACTGAGAAGGCACCCTCCTCAAGCACAAGCTCCTCTACGATGAGCCAGAAACCCTCGACGAGCTGCTGATCATAGCGGACAAGTACGCCACGGCTGACTCCTCCATGAAGGCGGAAATTCAAATCAGCACGACTGGCAAAGTAGCTCCTCAGGCTCCAAGAACTCTGGCGGCAGACGCCGGCCGGCGACAACAACAGGGCGACAACAAGCGCAAGGCCCCGCAGCTGGCTTTCGGCAGCCGGCAGGTCGCGACCATTGAAGCCCAGCAGCCAGAAGAGCAGCCTCCGCCCAAGCGACAGAAAGGCGGCAAGCCGAACTGGTTGCCGACCTTCTCCTATGAGCAGACCTTGGATGGACCTTGCAAGTTCCACAGCGGCGCGAAGCCGTCGAATCACACCACCTGGAAGTGCCACTGGCTCACCAGGATCACCAAGGGAGACGGCCTCCTGCCACCCCCGCCTGCTGGGCAGCCGCCTCTGCCTCCGCCCCAGCAGCCGACAGTCAGGCTAGTCGGCGCAGTACAAGACGAATACCCTGAAGAGCATGGAGCCTATGTGGTGTTCACCAGTGTGGCTGATGATCGACGCAGCAGGCGGCTGCAGCGACAAGAGGTGAACGCAGTAGCCTCAGAGACGCTAGAGTTCATGCACTGGTCTAAGAAGCCCATCAGCTGGAGCAGGGCTGACCACCCAGAAGTGATGCCGAGTCCGGGCTCCTACGCCTTGGTCCTGGACGCCACCTTGGAACGGACAAACGGGCCGTGCATTTCTCGTGAGTTCTGATAGACGGGGGCAACAACATCAATATCCTGTACAAGGACACCATGGAGAAGTTAGGAATCAAGCCAAGACAGCTTCAGAACAGCTGGACTGTGTTCCACGGCATTGTTCCTGGCCTTTCCTACTCACCAATCGGCAAGATCCTGATTGACGTCCTCTTTGGGGACAAAGATCACTTCCGAAGAGAGTCTGTTTGGTTTGAGGTGGTGGACCTTGAGAGCCCATACCATGCGCTACTTGGCCGACCGCCTTGGCCAAGTTCATGGCGGTCCCCCACTACGCCTACCTCAAGATGAAGATGCCCAGTTCCAGGGGAATTCTGACTGTGGCCGGCGACTACCGGAAGTCATCCGCTTGCGCGGCCGAGAGCAGTTGGCTGGCCGAGTCCCTGGTGATTGCAGCCGAGAAGCGACTCCTTGAACGAGTTGTGGCGATGGCCGGAAAGCAGCCGGAGATATCGCCCGACCCGAAGGAGTCGGAAGCCGAAGGTTCGTTCAAGCCGGCCAAAGAGAGAAAGAAGATACCCTTGGATCCGGAGCACCCAGAGAGGTGCGCCGTCGTAGGTGCAAACCTCGACAGCAAATAGGAAGGCGAGCTCGTCGATTTCCTCCGTGAGAATCAGGACATCTTCGCATGGTCTCCCAAAGACATGCCAGGTGTACCGACGGATTTCACCGAGCACAAGTTACATGTCCGATCCGATGCAAAGTCGGTCAGGCAGCCCCTGCGCCGCTTATCAGAAGAAAAAAGAAGAGTTGTCGGAGAAGAGATAGCCCGACTCCTAGCAGCCGGCTTCATTATGGAAGTTTTCTTCCCGGAGTGGCTGGCAAATCCGGTCCTGGTGCTAAAGAAGAACAAGCAATGGCGAATGTGTATTGACTACACGAGCCTCAACAAGGCCTGCCCCAAGGACCCATTTGCTCTACCAAGAATTGACCAGGTGATAGACTCCATAGCCGGATGCAAGTTGTTGAGTTTCTTGGATGCATACTCAAGATATCACCAGATCAAGCTGAACCCGACCGACAGATTGAAGACCGCCTTCATCACTCCGTTTGGAGCATTCTGCTACCTCACCATGACATTCGGCTTAAGGAATGCCGGCGCCACCTTTCAGCGTTGCATGCAGAAGTGCCTCCTCAAGTAGATCGGCAGGAACGCCCACGTCTACGTAGATGACGTAGTGGTGAAGATGAAAAAGCGTGGAACACTGTTGGAAGACCTCAAGGAGACCTTTGAGAACCTATGCCGGTTCCAGATCAAGCTCAACCCCGAGAAGTGTGTCTTCGGAGTACGAGCCGGCCAGCTGCTAGGTTTCCTGGTCTCTGAACGCGGCATAGAATGCAACCCAGTAAAAATCAAGGCCATCGAGAGAATGGAGGTACCCAGCCGACTGCTGGATGTGCAGAAGTTCACCGGTTGCTTAGCGTCCATCAGCCGATTCATCAGTCAGCTGGGCGAGAAAGCTCTCCCCTTATACCAACTCATGAACAAGACCACTTTTTTCGAGTGGAACCATAAGGCGGACGAAGCTTTTCACCAGTTGAAGAAGATGCTGACTACTCCACCCGTCCTGGCGGCTTCGACTCCTAAGGAACCTATGCTCATGTACATCGCTGCCACCAGCCGGGTAGTCAGCACAGTCATGGTAGTGGAGCGCAAGGAGGAAGGCAAGGCCCTGCTTGTCCAGAGACCAGTATATTACCTGAGCGAGGTACTGTCGGCCTCCAAGTAGAACTACCCCACTACCAGAAGATGTGCTATGGCGTACACTTTGCTGCCAAGAAATTGAAGCCTTATTTTCAAGAGCATCCAATCACGGTGGTCTGCACGGCCCCACTTGCCGAGATCATCGGTAGCAGAGATGCTTCTCGTCGAGTGGACAAGTGGGCCATAGAGCTGGCTCCTTACATCATCTACTACCAGCCCCGCACCGCTATCAAATCACAAGCACTGGCCGACTTCCTAGTCGACTGGGCCGAGACCCAGTACCTGCCTCCAGCGCCTGACTCCACCAATTGGCGGATGCACTTCAACGGCTCCAAGATGCGCACCGGCTTGGGAGCCGGCGTCGTCCTCACCACTCCTAAAGGCGACAAGCTCAAATATGCACTGCAAATCCATTTTGCCGCCTCCAACAACATTGCCGAGTACGAGGCGCTCATTCACGGGCTCCGGCTTGCCAAAGAACTTGGCATCCGCCGGATCTTGTGTTATGGCGACTCGGACTTAGTGGTCCAGCAGTCATCTGGCGACTAGGACGCGAAAGACGCAAACATGGCGAGCTACCGTTTCCTCATGCAGCAACTCAGCGGGTATTTCGAAGGGTGCGAGTTCCTCCATGTGCCAAGAAATGACAACAACCAAGCAGACGCCTTGGCACGAATCGGCTCTACCCGCCAAGCAATACCACCTGGCGTCGCCCTTCAACGCCTCCTCAAGCCATCTGTCAAGCCTTCACCAGAATCAGACTCCATTTTTGTGCCGGCTCCTCCCAAAGACGGCGGATCCGACTCCAGAGCTCCGGCAGACGGAACGGAGACTTTGGCGGATGACTCCAAAGCTGCCACAGCCGAGCCCGGCCCGGGGACAGCGGTGGTGGACTCGAAGATTCCAGAACTCGGCCCAAGGACTGTGCCAGTCGGCCTGGGGAATTCATCAACCCAGCAAGCGGCTGTTGACTCCAACCCGCCGCCTCCTAGCCTAGCCGCCCTCATCCATGTCGCAGTTTTTGTAGTCGAAGAAATAGCAGCACCCTCATGGGCCCAGCCCATCCTCAAATTCCTGGTGAACAAAGAGCTACCAACTGATGAGACCTCAGCTCGACAAGTACAACATCGGGCGGCAGCCTATACCATAATCAACAGAGAGCTGGTCAGGCGCAGCGTCACTGGTGTCTACCAGTGCTGCGTAGAGCCAGAGCAAGGCCAGGCGATTCTCAAAGACATCCATCAAGGCGAATGCGGCCACCATGCGGCTTCAAGAGCACTCGTCACCAAAGCCTTTCGGCACGGTTTCTTCTGGCCGACTGCCTTGGAAGAGGACAAGGAGTTGGTCCAAAAATGCAAAGGGTGCCAGAAGTTCAGCTCCAAGCCGCACCAGCCGGCTTTTGCGCTCAAGACCATCCCCATTGCCTGGCCTTTCGCAGTTTGGGTTCTAGACATGGTGGGACCATTCAAGACAGCACGAGGTGGTTTAACTCACCTACTTGTCGCAGTGGACAAGTTCACCAAGTGGGTGGAAGCAAAGCCAATTAAGAAACTGAACGGTCCGACTGCCGTGACCTTCATCACTGATATCACAATTCGGTACCGCATACCACACAGCATCATCACCGACAACGGCACAAATTTTGCCAAAGGCGCCTTGGCCCGTTTCTGCACAACACAGGGCATCCGACTGGACCTAGCGTCCGTCGCCCATCCGCAGTCAAACGGCCAAGTGGAGCGAGCAAACGGCCTCATCCTGTCCTGCATCAAGCCTCGGTTGATCGAGCCTCTGGAGGGCTCGGCTGGCTACTGGCTCGACGAGCTGCCAGCCGTCCTCTGGAGTCTACGCACGACTCCGAACAAATCAACCGGCTTCACGCCCTTCTTCCTCGTCTACGGTGCCGAAGCCGTCATCCCAACGGACATAGAGTTTGACTCCCCATGAGTCACCATGTACACCGAGGAGGAAGCAGAAGAAGCACGACAAGATGGCCTCGATCTGCTGGAAGAGGGCCGGCTGTTGGCACTCAGCCGGTCCAGCATCTACCAGCAGAGCCTGCGCCGATACCACAACAGGAAGGTCAGGCCAAGATCTTTCCAAGAAGGCGACTTTGTGCTCCGGCTGATCCAGCGAACAGCCGGCCAGCACAAGTTGTCGGCACCTTGGGAAGGCCCTTTCATCATCAGCAAAGTACTGGGCAACGATTCCTACTACCTGATCGACGCTCAGAAGCCCCGAGCACGCAAGAGGGACGACTCCGGAAAGGAGACAGAGCGGCCATGGAATGCAAATCTTCTCCGAAGATTTTACAGTTGATGCAGTATGTACCATGCTACCTTTTGTATTAAAGTACCAAGACTTCGGGCCCCCCCGAGACGAGCTCGGGGACTGCCCTCTTTTGTCTGTATGATAAAAATTATGCCTACAAGTATGTTACTCTTTGTCATGACGCTTGGCACCGGGCTCGACAAGTCGGCCCGGGGACTTGCCGCCTTGCACTATGAAATGTTTCCTGCAGCTGGACAAGTAGTGTGTAACACCTAAACCGTCTTCTGTCAGAAGCTGCAGCTCGCAGAGCGACTGTACGGTGGGTAGAGGTAAGGTAGAATGGGTGTTCGCATGAAAAATGGCTAAGGACTCAAAGCGTAAAACGTAGCTCAAGATGGCTTCCAGCCTCTCGCAAACCGACTCTCAGATAGTCGGATTGTCGTCTTCTATCCAACTTGCTCAAACAATCTTGAAATTGGCTAAGTACTTGCTTTCCCAAAGTAGCCTAGCACTTGATCCAGCAACAGTCCGCAGAGCGGCTGTCCGATTGGCAAGGCAGGCAACTAAGAGAAAGCGGCAAAGGAAAAAGCCAAAAGAACAATGAGCAAGAAAAGATATATATATATATATATATATATATATATATATATATATATTTACATAACATAGGCCCTTGGCCGAATTGTCGAGCAGAGGTTCAAAATACACCCCGTGGGTGGAATTGTGCGAATTAACAAGTTCTTCAAAGACTACTGAGCAGATAAAATAAAAGATACAGCGGCAGCTCAGGAGGCACCAGACGGATTCGGAGGGTCGGAGGAGGCGCCAGCGTCAGGCGTCGTGGCAGCCGGATGGCTAGTCTCGGCTTGATCACCTCCGGCGGCAGTCGACTCGGTCGCACGCGGCTCGTTGCTGGAGGCGCGGTCGGGCTGAGGCTGGCCGTCTGCTCCGCCCTCTGGTGCCTCCGCCTCGCCCCCATCCTCTGCCTCGTCCTCCTCCTCAACGCTGGAGCCAATCACCATCGCCGAGTCTTCGCCGTAGTTTTGGTTCATCCCAAACCACTCCGGCGGTAGCTCCTCGCCATCTTTAGACCGCTCGGGGACGAAGATGCTGGTGTCGGTGTACTCGGCGATCGCCGCAGCATGTTTGACGAGGGTGTCTTTCGCAGCCGCCAGCTCCGGCTGGGCCTCCGACCGAAGCGTGGCCAACCGGTCTAGATCCAGCCCCAAGTACCACGCCTTGACGAACTCCAAGGCCCGGCGCGCTCCAGCCCGGGCCGAAGAGCCCTTCCAGGCCTCAAGACGACCAGTCGCGATCTCTAGCCAGTTGGCCGTCAGGCTGGGGGTGTGCGGAGCCTGCATATCTGGCCAAAGGGCGGCAATCACCTGGGCACCGACGCGCTGGAGCCGGCGCAGCATCCAGTGAGCCGGCTGGAGGCGAGCCTCGATGCTCAGGATGTGCTCGTCAAGAGTTCGGGGGGCATCAGCGGCGATCTCTGTGCCCTCCGCAGTCCGACCATCGCGGTCAACCTCGATGGCTTGGATGGCGGCCTCCGACTGCCCAGGGAAGAAGTCTGCGCAGACACGAAGAAATGAAGAAGCTAGTCAAAAACCAGGAGTCGGCACGATCTAAGTCGGCAACTTGAAGAAAGAAAATAAAGAGACTCACCATCCATGATGTCTTCAATCTCGTGGAAGCCGGAGGACAGCAGCGCCTCCTTGTAAGACCAGGAGGAGCGCTCGCTCGCGAACTCGGCCAAGAGGGCGGTTTCCGTCTCCTCCGCCTCCCTCTGCGACTTCACAAGCAGCCCTTCTGCTCTGCCAACTGAGTGGCCAGCAGATCGCGCTCTGTGGCGAGCTTGCTGCACTCCTCCCCTTTGGCACGAAGGGCGGAGTTGGCTTCGCTCAGCTGTTGTTGAAGAGCAGTGTTGGCTCCTGAAGGAAAGGAAGAAAGACAACCGTCGTCAATAAAGTAGGTCGCCGGGGAGATCCGGCCCGGCTGCTCAGCAGCCGGCCCAAATCTCGGGGACTACAGCCCGCGGGTGCGCTAGCGCGCCCCCGCAGAGAAGAAAAAGGACTTACGCCGGCTCTCCGCCAAGTCGGCAGTCCACTTGCCCAGCTCTTCAACGTTACGGTTGAAGGCAGTTACGCGGAGGTTGTGCTAATCCTGCGACAAGCATTTCAGACAAAGTTAGTACCCAGAAGTTCATCAATTGGAGTTCCGGGCCGCCTGCTCAGCAGCCGGCCCAAAACTCGGGGACTACACCCAGTGGGTGCGCTGGCGCGCCCCCACAGAGAGGAGCAAGAAAACAAAGACCAAAGGAAAAAAACATACCCGGACGGCTGCCCGCGACGCTAGGAACGCCTTGGTGCAACTCTGGAGAGCGTCACCCTCAGCACGGAGCTTCACCTGGATGTCCAGGAGCACCCGGTTCAGCGGCCCTGTGCCGCCTCCTCGCACCCACCCAACAGGTGCGGCGCTCGTCGCTTCGGCGTCTGGGGCCGCCGAGCTGGCGGTGCCGGCTTCCAGGGGCGGGGTGCCGAAGTCGCCTTCTCCAGACGACGGTGCATTGGCGAGCCGACTTGGAGGAGTAGCCTCGCCATGGCCTCGTCTTCGGTCGGCGGCACCGGAGGGTCCGCTGGCTGCTCGCCTTGCGCGCCTTCAGACGGCGGCGGAGGCGGCAGCGAAACGTTCGCGTCCGGAGTAGAGGGGTCGCCGCCTTCCCTCTCCTCGACGAGGTTCTCCCCGCCGGCTTCTCCAGTTGGCCCCGTGAACTCCGGAGGCGGCAGCGCAGAGTTCAGTGGGGTGACGAGCAAGGCCGACTGGCGGCGTGCGGCTTCCTCAACCTGCTGCTTCTCCACGGCGGTGGCTTCGGCCTCCGCTAGTTTTTTCTTAGCGGAGGCCTCCGCCCTGTCGGCCTCCGCCTTCTCCAGGCGGAGGGCCTCTTCTTCATTGCACCTCTCCTGCGCATTCCGCTCCATCGCCTCTCGGAGGTCAGCAACGGGGTCAATCCGCCGAGTGGTGGCAGACGTCTCCGCTGACCCCATGACGGAAGCGGCGGCGACCCGCTCAAGAGAGAGGGGAGCCCTGAAGAAAGAGGGGCAAGCAGAGATTCAGACAAATCACGAAGAAAGAAGAAAACTTTGAAGACAGAATACTTACGTGGAGACCAACGACAGCTTCTTCACTTCCTTACGGAAGCAGATGGCCTTCGCGGCTGCCTCGTCCTGCCGGGTCGCCGCAGCCGAGCCCTTGGGCTTCTTCGGCTGACTGCCGAACAAGGTCGGCACGGCCCTGCGCTTCTTCCCGCCGCCCGGAGCGCCCGGCGCGGCAGAAGAGCCCGCGCCAGGCTGGTTGGCTCCTGGCCGATGGCGAGGGGCGACTTCTGCCTCGGCGCTGTCTTCAGGCCAGTCGGCGAAGGTAGCCGAGGGCCTGAAGTCGCCTGCTGTCCCTCCTCCTCCCTCGGCGTCGTCTTCCAGAGCCGCCGCCCCTAGATCGGGGTCATCGACGTCGCTCTCCGCCCGGTCAGCGATGAACTCACGGGCCGGCCCCGAGGTACCGGGTGGTGGGTGAAGAAGGGGATTCTAACCAGAGCCGACTGGTCAAAACAAAACTCGGCAAGAAGAAGACAATCTAAAGAAAGAAAAGAAAGGCGACTCACCACGGGCGGGGGGTTGGCGCGGGAGTACGGCTCCTTGCCGAATCGCCAGTCCTCCAGGAGCCTGCTGTCCGAGAGGTAGTTCACCATGAAGGCCACCTCTTCGTGAGGCATGTCCTTGGTGCACATCCAACTCGGGTCGCGGTGCCCGCTCATCTGGCATATCATGTGAGGGCGGCCTTGGAGTGGGAGAACTCAGCGCGAGACGAAGGCGGCTAGCAGGTCCGGACCAGTCAGACCCTCCGACTGCGTCAGCACTCGGAGCCGCGTGATGGCGCCGGCTCCCGCAGGCGTCAGCGACCTGGCCCGATACGACCAGATGGGCAGTCTCCCAGCCGGCGGGCCGGCTTCGAAAGCCGGCAGATTGACCTAGTGGCCCCTCGTGGTGACGTTCCTGACATAGAAATAGGATCTCTGCCACATCTTCCTCGACTTTATCAGCGAGATGGAGGGGAAGGGGTTGTCGGCTCCTGACCTTCGCACGGCGATGAAGGCGCCGCATTGAGCCGGCATGCCCATGGCCTGGGTGCCGAGGTTGGAGAAGAAGAACTCCCCCCAGAGCTCGAGGGTGGGGAGGACTCCGAGGAAGCCTTCGCACAAGGCCACGAAGGTGGACAGCAGTACCACTGTGTTGGGGGTGAGGTGGTGCGGCTGGAGGCCGTAGAACTCCAAGAAAGACCGGAAAAAGCTGCTCGCCGGCAGCCCCAGCCCGCGCAAGCAGTGCGAGCGGAAGATGACCCGCTCGCCCTCCTGCGGGGCGGGGGAAATCTCCCCCTCCGACGCAAGACGCGCCTGCACGCGATCCTTGCCGGGAAGCCGACGGGTCCGGCGGAGGAACTCAATGTGGTCTTCATGAACCTCGGAACCGTCCCAGGTGCCGGAACGCACTGGGGGAGGCGCGGCAGCGGAGGAACAACTCATCGCGAGCTGTCGCCGCAGCGTTCGCCGGAGCTTGGGCGTGCGGCGGAGCAAAGAAGAGAAGAGGAAGGAGGAGTGCGAGGAGCGGCAAGGAGGAAGAGAACAAGGAGTAGTGGGAAGGAGGGGCGCGCGTACCCCCCTCTTCCCCCTACTTATAGCCCTGTGGGCTGCGAAGCCGAGGGGGCGGACGTGGGGATTTACTGCACCCACAACCCCACGACACCCACGATCCACGTAAAGTTACTGCGAGCAGTAACTCCACAGGAATCCCGACCATCCACCGGGGCCGCAGCGGATCCGCTCGGGTGCCAAGGCGCGGTAGTGGCGGGCCCCCGCCTGTGGGCCTGTCTCATCGCACGTGTGGGCTGGCGGACGGCCTAGCCACGTGCCCTCGCATGACAGGCCAAGAACGGGTGGCGGCCTGGAGGCTTAGCTAGCACGCCACTTAAAATCCTGCCGCAACATTCGAAATACCGAGCAAGTTGAAATTAAGTGAAGTCCGAGTTGAGCAAGTCCGACTCCTTCTAGACGGCCCGGCAGAAGTCAATCAAGACCATGTGTTGAGCACATGGAAAGAGAAACTGCTGAGGCTTCTCGGCCGATCGTCTGTGGCGCCTCACCAGCTTCGGGGACTACTGTCGGAGTAATGGGCCACGGGTAGGCCAACCCGAGTCCCGTGACCCTTCAAGACATCGGGGCAGGCTGCGCCCCTCAAGACCTCAGGGCGAAGAGCCGTCTCCAGAGGAGTCGACGGCAGGGCGGCCGACTGCCCGCTCACGGCCGAGTTCCAGGGACGACTTCCAGAGAAGCCGGCTTTGGGGAGTCGGCCGGCGACTCCAGCAAACCCATGACCTCATCAAAGGGGACGGGGCAGAGGCGTGGCTACAGTGAAGCCCGCTCCCGCCCCTTACCAAGGGCAGGCATGGCCACAGCACGCCGTACCCGGGAAGATCTCCGTGCGGCGTGGCACTGTTGCCCGGCCGGCCCTGACATCAGCACCACAGTACCAAGTCCTGCGTCCACGACAGCTTGTCTGTATGGCCGGGAGGCAGCGGGGCCCACCAGTCAGCGAGACCTCGGGAGACGGCGGGAGAACCGCCAGTCGGACCCGTCGGGAGTCGGCCCGGGGGAGTCGGCCGAGCCCTCCCCCGGGGCCCACACACCATTAATCAAGATGAGATGGGGAGTGGCCACAGTGATCGCCCGCCAGGCGGCAGGGCTATTGCCACGACCCCATGACCAAGCCCGCGTCATCAGAAGCACGGCTACAGTAATCAGCGGCCGGCAAGACCCGCCCGCGGCGGACGCGGCCTGTCGGCTCCGTACCAGACCAGTCGGCGGGGCCCACTAGTCGGCGGAGAAGTCAGAGGTCGGAGGCACTGACGGCTGGGCCCGCGCCCAGTCGAATTACCATTGTACCCCTAGGGGGTAGGCCTATATAAACCCCCCAGGGCACCCATGCAAGGGGTTGGATCCCAGTAGTTCTAGACCATACCAAATAGAAGGAGAGAGCTAGCCTTGCTCTCTTCTACCACCAGAAATAGCTCGAGGAGCCACCGTGTAAACACTTGGCCATAGTGATCATGCGGAGACCCCGAAGAGCAGCAGTAGGGGTATTATCTCCCCGGAGAGCCCCGAAGCTGGGTAAGATTTGCCGG
The DNA here is from genome assembly GCF_002162155.2 of Triticum dicoccoides. Classification (NCBI taxonomy): domain Eukaryota; kingdom Viridiplantae; phylum Streptophyta; class Magnoliopsida; order Poales; family Poaceae; genus Triticum; species Triticum dicoccoides. The sequence goes on along the minus strand of NC_041382.1, from coordinate 602,172,410 downwards.
CGTGCATGTCTTCGCCTCATCCCGTTTCCAGGCACCGGCGACGTTCTACTCGCCCCCACCATGATAAGCCATCCGTTGGCATATGTCGCACCAAACCCCCGACATCAATTCTTCATTAGGCAAACCCAATTTCTTGAAGACCGAATAGGGAATAAGATTTACCACAGCACCACCATCAACAAGCATCCGAGTGAGCGACGACCCATTGATATGACCTCTGAGATATAATGGTTTAAGATGCGTTACTGGTTCTTTTGGCTTCTCGAATATTGCATTTTTAGGGCCAAAATCCAGCTGAGCCACCTCCCCTTCTTCATCTACAGCACGAAACTCAGCAGGTAAGTAATACACCATATTGATATCCATACCTTCATGAACCGGCGTAGACTCATAGTCCAATATATCAGCCTCCTCCTCGAGTGCATCCACCGATTCTGAATTTTGTCCGAGTGAAGGAGAAGTAAGAAGTGTCGCAGACGATGTCATATCTGTTGCATCGTCCTCCTTTGGTGATGTAGGTATTGCTGTGATAGATGTAGAAGTTGCTATATCTTGTATTTGTTTAGGCCTCCACACTTGTTTTGGTGGAACCATGGGTCGAGTGTCATTGAACAACTTATCCCTTTGTTTCTCGGCCTCCTGTTCTGCCATCTCTTGACTCCTTAACCTCTGTAGTTTCCTCTTTTGTGTCTTTGTTAGCCCTGGAGGACACCACTTTGGCTGAGTGTATTTAGGATCTCTCGTTTTTACCTGGCTGGTGCTTGCCTCATGGTCATTAGCCGAGTGCTTTGGCGCGATAGCAAGTATCGGCTCAGTCGGATTGCTATGCACAATCGGCTGATGTATGGCGAATGTTTCGGTGCCCAAGATAAGTGAGTCGGCATCCATTTTCTCTTTGCCTTTTCCCAACTCAACTGCTGCAACACTTGGTGATTTAACACGCCATTCTTTTCGACTTTCCAGATGCATGAAATTTCCACTCGGGCGCACCTTTTTACTCTGATGGAATCCACTCGGATGGATATCACTCGGATGGAATTCAGTCGGATGGAATCTACTCTGCCACATTTTTTCACTCGGATAGCTTCCACCTGGGTGCATTCTTACACTCGGATAATTTCCATCCGGTCGCATGTTTTGACCAGCCGACCGATAATTACCGATGTTCAGTCGGCCATTGTATGAGTATTCAAGTCGACCCCAAACAGTTTGCCTTTGCTCTTCTGGAAACAACGCCTTTGGTCCACTCAGTTTCATATACTGACTGAACATATCATCTGATGGTGACCTTGGTCGCTCCAAGTATGATGGCCAGTTAGAGCTGGGACCAGCCGACTAATTAGCATATTTGGATAGCAACATATCAAAAGTTGGCTTGATCCGCTTGCGTTGCACTTTAGCTTCATTCCTATTCCACTTGCCAACTTCTGGACTCTTGGGTTTGACAAATTTAACTTGAGTATTTTCTTGCACTTGCGGTTGCCCCCCGAGTGTAGGATTCTTGATGGTGATTTTGATTACTTCCTTGCCATCGGGCTGCTTATCAAGCACAACATGTCTCCCCAAGACTGTGCTGCCTTCCTTGTCTTTCCTGGGCTCACCAATAATGATATTAGCTTTATTAGCAGATTCGGCTACCTCAGGCCGAATGAGTAGCTTCTTCCCCTCCAAATCCATGGTATTCATTGGAAAAGGTTGTTTATCAACTTGCATCTCAGAAAAGTTCAATCGTCCGTCATTAATGGCCGATTGTATCTGTCATTGAAAAACATTGCAATCGTTAGTAGCATGAGAAAAAGAATTATGATACTTGCAATAAGGACGCCGTTTTAGCTCTTCAAACGGCGGTAAAGTATGAGATATTCTAATAATCTTAGCCTGCAGCAAAGCATCAAATATTCTATCACACTTAGCAATGTTAAAAGTAAACTTCATCTCTTCATCACGATTCTTATGAATCGGTTTCAGATCATTGCAAGTAAAGGGTTTGGCCTTAGATGGCCAAACAAATTCAGTAGCAAAAACATCACCCTCATCGTCCGAGTGATCACTATCATATTCCACCATATTCATCTTTGGACGATCGGCTTTGTATCTATGCACTTCTTTGAGATCTTTGCTTCGGCTTTCGTGAGCCAAAGCCCTTTGTAAGACTTGGTTGATATTTAAGAACTCATAACCTTCTAGCTTTTCTCTAACGGGAGTTCTAAAACCACTCCACACTAGGTCTGCCAAGTCTCTCTCGGTTATCACCAAACTAAAACACCGGCTTTTTGTTTCTCTGAATCTCTTGACGTAATCGGAGACTGATTCATCATGCTTCTGTTTAACCGATGTTAGATGTGATAACTTGAGTTCATTGTCGCCGCTATAAAAGTGACCATGAAATTTTTGCTCTAGTTGCGACCAAACCCGAATGGAACCATGTGGTAAAGAAGAAAACCATGAAAATGCAGTACTAGTTAAAGATAAAGGAAACATACGCACTTTAAACTCATTTAGTGAGCCTGCTTCACCTAGTTGTGCTAAGTATTGACGAACATGCTCCCATGTGGTTTTTGTGCCCTCTCCATTGAACTTAACAAAATCTGGAATCTTATATCCCGGAGGGCACTGGATGGCATCAAAGTACTCGGGGTACGGCTTTTGGTAAATCCGATTCCGAGGTAACTCAACTCCAAAATTCTCTCTAAGCATCTTAGCCATCTCCTCTCTAAAATTAGCTAGACCATCATCCATTAGACGATGAAGCTTGTGGCAGTGACATAGGAAGAGTATGGTTACTAGCTATAGGTAGGAATTGTGGCATGTATGTCGACCCATAATTTGGTAGTGGTCGAGTGGTTGTAGCTGTAGGTAGAGTTTGGTTCGGCGTTGCCACCGAACCTGTCATGCTCATAATAGGATTAACGGGTGTAGCCACAATCTGATTTGTTTGGGTAGGATAATAAGTCATCGGCACGGGAGGCGCCCATGCAATAGGTAAAGCCAGATTAGGGTTTTGCACACTAGCATCTACACCATTATTACCACTAGACGATTGAGATATATTCTTCTGAGCATTAGTATTTTCTATAAAATTTTGATAGACTAGATTGTTACCATCAGCAATACGACTTTCAATCTCAGCCCACTGCTCAGGAGAAAAGGCAGTACTTACAGAGGGTTTAACCTGTTCAGTTTGAAGAGGAGGGAACTTGATTTCTTCAATCGGAGTGATGTTGCCTTGGCGATCTTTCTTGAATTTTGCAAGGAACTCCTGTAGGTCCTTCTCCTCGCGCGCCTTCTTGTACTCCTCATAGACTTGGCGATGATCGGCCGATATCTCATCAAGACTGGGCTTAATGATGTTATCGGCGTCTACCTCAGATGGATTGGGAAGATTGGACATGGTGGATGATGATGATTGATCTTCGATCCCCAGCGGAGTCGCCAAAAAGTGTGTTGACACACGAACATGTCACGTGTACCCTCGACGCCGGGGGTGATGCACCGCAGCTCACGTCAAAGGAGACCCGACCGACAGCGCGACACGCAAGACAGTCGACGGGCGCTTTTGCAGACCCGAAAACCCCACACACCCGGGAGGGACCCCGTCAGGGAGTGCGGTGGCTATGGGCTGCCCTAGGTCAATTCGCTCGCCCCTAGAGCCTCGGTATTCGCAGCTCTCAAACATGAAGAACAGCGAAGAACGAGAGAGAAAAACGGTGGAGAGATAAAACGTAGATGAAAAAGTAGTATACTGATTTGTTCGATTGTGTGTTGTTCAATCGGCTGTCACCCCCAACATATATAAGAGGCGGCTGGACTTCCCGTACGAGTAAAGGATTCATCTAGGCTTTCCTTACAAGAAAAATTACATCAATTCACGTCCTAGAGTCCTAATTCTATTCCAACTCGGATTAAGTCTGAATCTGGCCCAAACTCTGCCTTCCTTCTTGCACGGGCCGCTGGGCTTGCATATGATCTCCGATCGAGACAGCCCAAATATCAAACTTGTGCGCCTCGACGATACGAACAACTCTCATGTTGATCACTTTTTCAAATAAGGCCATCTTGAATACTTTTCGAGGTCATCTTTATCTTCGAGTCGGACTCGGTCTTGTAGTAGACTAGATTATCCGAGTCTCGTAGTGAATTTGTAGGCTATATAGTATCTCTGATGATGATGACTCCAAAATCAAAGTTTACCGTCTTGATGATACGCACAACTTCTGTATTGAACACTTCTTCATCCAAGGTCATTTTGATAAACTTTCGAGCACATGTTCAATTTCACTCGGACTTGAGCTCATCCACTCGGATATTAGATACTTTCACTCGGATCGTCCGATTGGACTTTTTCACTCGGAAGACAATCTTTCACTCGGATGAATATATTTCCACTCGGATGACTATATTTCCACTCGGAAGGCACTATCTAATTCAATCGGCAAGTTTTCGTCCCGATGGTAATCTTTTCACTCGGAATATTTTCACCTGGACGACAATTTCACTCGGATAATCATATTTCCACTCGGATGACTATATTTCCACTTGGATAATAATAAGTTCATCTGGTCAGAAAACTTTCACTCGACCGGTAAATTTTCACTCGACCGTAAATTTTCACTCAGATGGTAAACTTTTCACTCGGATTTCCGACTGAAAACATAGCCCGATCTTGATTTGTCTCTCCAGGCCTCATATGACCTCGGATTGAGACGAATTATATATGAAAATCGATCGGCTCGACGAGACGAAACTTTTCCACATTGAAGGTGTTTCAATTCAAGGCCGTCTTTATGGCTGAGTTACTCGTGCAACCTATCAGACATGTGTCTGGCACCTCGCGCCATATTTCCATTAAGGTTCGGTCTGCAGTGCATTGCCTCTAACTTTTGCATATGAACTCAGATTGAGATGATTTATATATCAAAATCGATTGCCTCGACAAGACAAAGACAATTCCTTAAGAGTGCTCCTTCATCCGAGGTCATCTTGAAGACGTGATTGGCCAAAAACCACTCGGAACATTAAATTATGCCACTCGGAGTATAGTTTCGGTCCGTAAGATAAAGTCTAATGAATATAACCGAAACATCAAAGTGGTTCCACTCGGCGACGTGAATCTTTTCATGCTGAAAACCCGTTCACTCGAGACCATCTTCATTGCAATCTGTATCTTGCCAAAATCAGGTGTCAACACAACCTTGTGGCCTTGCCACCGATAAACTTGTTTGTGGAGGCATGCCACGTCATCTTCCTGCGTAAGCTTGACAAGAACAGTATTCCTCACAAACGAAGGAGTAGCTTTGAACTTCTTGTGCTTTAGTACACCCTGGACAACATGCCTGACAATAGGGAGGCTGGACTACAACTCTTCATTGGTATAACCGCAATGGCTTCCAGGATCCAACAGCCTAAGAACTCTGTTTTCCCAGTGCGTATATTTAGGTCGTCCGCCTCATAGCGAGTGCAC
>NC_041382.1:602158191-602166743 GCF_002162155.2 Triticum dicoccoides | reverse complement strand
CGAAGGGGGAAAACTGCTCCTGAAGTGCCACAGGGGCTGTAACCTCAAACGGGGCGTTGACCATCGCAGTATCTGGGGTCGCCTCCGTGGTTGCCTCCATCTTCTTGGAGCTCTCTATCTCGTGGGGATCAGCCTCCCGGTCTGCTCCAATATCAGCAAATCTTTGCCTGGTTCTCCTTGGTCCATCATGAAACTGACGAATACTAGGAGTCCACGGAAAGGAAAACACAATCGCAATGACAATGAAACAAAAAGAGAGTGAGGATCGGTTACTGCTTTGCAAAAGTTTTTTTCCTCTGAACGAAAATATACCAACATCACAGATCCGCTTACCTTCCCTTCGTTCGGAGAGAAGAACAGTGGCAGATGCAAGTGTTGCCTTTCTTGAAGACGGTGAGGGAGAAGGGGATTCAGCGAAGAGTGAAATGATGGTTGCTTCGTCCGTCAAACTTAGACTGCGGGGAGGTGGGGTTTTGTGATACGACGACTCGTTACTGCCGCACTACGACCGGGGTGACTCTCCGCCTGCATACTGCCTTCTAATTTGGTGGATGGCATTTGGGCCCGCGCGCTGCATGGCCCGCATGTCGGTGAACAAAAGTATAACGGCATTCAGTAGAGGGAGACGTTTCAATGACCTAGGAGGAGCCAGAAGCGGTAGAGTGTCTCCACTGTAATAGTAGTAATTGTTTTTCTGGGTAGCTGTAGAGTGTCTCCACTGTACTAGTAGTAATTGTTTCTCGGGTCCCAAGACAAAACAGCCCATCCACACTAGTAAGTAGTAAAATCAATTCAAAAGCCCATATATTTACTGAATGAGAGGCGCTACACCCACCTCACGTCAGCTCGCTCCACTCGTACCCCCAAATTTCTCACATCACTCCTACAGAAAACCCCAGCTCCCCTTCTTCCTCACTCCTACAGAAAACCCCCACCTCCCCTTCTTCTTCGCTCGCACTACAACTAGGCTCGTCATTCGTTACTCTGCTCAATTCCGTGAGCGTGACGCGACGCCCTCGAGGAAAACGGAGTCGGCTGACCCCAGTGCCAAGAAGATCAGGCTCCCGCCAGCGGCAACGCCTATTGTAGATCCCGCACCCGGCAGCGCGGGGAGAAGCGGCGACCCCACCCCCACCGGATCCTAGGAACCTGTAGAATCTCGGGTGGACCGCATCAGTGATCTCCCGGACGCCATCCTTGGGGAGATCATCTCGCTTCTCCCCACCAAGGATTGTTGCCGCACCCAAGTCCTCTCAATTCGGTGGCACCCTCTATGGCGTGTCGTTTCCCTTAATCTCGACTGTCGTCAGCTATCTCTCTTTAATGATTTTGAAATCCCCAAAGCCATCATCTCCTCCCACCAGGGCTCCGTTCAAAGCCTCTGCATCCCGTCATGCTACCTGAGCAAGCATACCATGCCCTGTACGATGGACGCCTGGCCGAAATCCCCTGAATTCATAGAACTACAACTGCTTGAGTTCTACTATTCCCCTGGAAATCACATACCACATACCGAATGCCATGAACTTGTGCCCTCAGCACCGATGTCCATCTCGGGGTTTTCGTCCTCTCTCCACACCGCCACCTTTGCGCAGTGCTACCTACCAGACAATCTGGTACTAAACCTTCGACTCCCATTTCTCAAGAAACTTTCACTTGTGCGGGTTCGTATATCGGAGGCCTCATTGCACAGCATCATCCACTCCAGTTGCCCTGCGCTGGAGTGCTTGGTGCTTGTTTTCACAGTTAGAATCAGTTGTCTCCAAATAAAGTCGCCTAACCTTGTAAGAATTGGAATTTCTTTTGACGGAAGGCAGCTCATCATCCAAGATGCCCCTTCACTTCAAAGGTTGATCCTTGATTCTAGTTATTCATCGTTGCAAATAACCGTCCTCTCTGCGCCTAAACTGGAGACATTGGGTGTAATACATGATCTCTGTGCTCATTTCAATATGGTGTTTGGCTCCACAGTTCTTCAGGTACTTTATATTATCATCTACACTTGTAACCATAAGCTGCATTTTAAATTTCTGCACATAATTTGTATATCATCTTGGAGTACACATTTTGTACTAATATTATGTTCTATGCTCAATGAAGAGTTTCTCCATGGATGGCCTATCAATGGTGCTGGATTCTGTCAAGATCTTATATATCCAAATGAATAGTTTTGATCTGAACAAGATTATTGGCTTGCTGCAATGCTTTCCATGTCTGGAGAAGTTGTATATAAAGGTGATAATTTCACGCACATTGGAAGCCCGCATATAGTGTACTAGAATTAACCGTTCAGCTGTTGCTCTTTCGACACTCTTCTTTAGACCTTAACTGTTTTCAATCTTCATGTCTATTTAGGCAACATGACGGGGTAAGAAAGTTATAACCAATCGGTGGATTCGTAAGCAGCGGGATTTTCTCACTTCTCATGAGATTCGATTGAAGACAATAACGCTAGAACGATATGTAGCCAACCATGCAAACACAAGATCTGTCACATTCTTCCTGCTGAATGCGAGGTTACTATTGTCCATCAGACTTAAGTTTATCAATAGCATGGTTTTGATGGATGGGTATGTCGAAGAGCAAAAAAAGGAGTTTCAGGTGGGCAAAAGAGCTTCTGAACGTGCCGGGCTTCTATTTACAACATATTGTGGTCATAATCCAGTAAATTTTACGACCCAGGATGTTCATTATATGGACCTGACCGATCCATTTGACTGTGACTGCCGAAAACAGTGCTGGAGTTAGATGTTGTTGCCCTTTTCAATCTGGTTTTTTTGTAAACCTGATGAACAATTAACCCTCGTGCTTTTGTACAGTTTGTAAGCTGGAGTTAGATGTTCCTGCCCTTTTCAACTCGGCAATGACTGTCATATTTTCTTTGAAACAAGGCAAATGGCTTGCCATTCGTTTAATTTAGAGTGAAATATTGTAACAAATCCAAACCAAGGGAAATAACATCACTCTCGCCGGCTGCTTGAGCTCACTGTGCATTATAGAAGCCAAGTGATTAGCCCCCACCAGCACCCACAAACTTATTTCGAACTAGCACATCAAATGGGCTGTAAATTTTCATAGGAAAGGCTACATGACCGTGACAGATTTGGATTCTGACATTTGGGACCCGCGAGGAAATAGCCTATCCAAGGTGGTGTCGACTTACTAGCTAGTCAACAAACGATTCTGCCTACCAGCCGTTAGATTGACATCCAACATCTGTCGTGTATCTTCTATCTCTTGTCTTCTTCTTCCTCCAATCGCCCAAACCAAACCACCCCGTCGGCTCCGCCTGCTCCCGCCTCCCATGGCTGGCTGCGCCTCCGCCGCCCTACCGTGCGTACCCTCCAACGTTGGCCAGTCCCTCCCTCTATTGCCCCACACGTCCTGTTATTCTCCGGCGACGTCAGCCCCAACATGCACCCGCGCCCGAACCAGTCAACCCTCGTACTCCCCTCCGCCTGCGACTGGACCGGCGCATCTTCAACGGCTCCTGTTCGTTCCGTCCGAGGCCTCGCTGTCGTCCTCCGCCTTGCGGCCTTGGTTCACTCGCCGTGCATGCTGCGCCACCATCTTGCGTTGTCAACCTCGTCAACAACCGAGAGGAACAAGGAGATGACTGTACGTGGAGAGGATGACAGTAGGGACCCACCAGCGTCATGGCAGTACGCAAGCAAGTGCCTCTATAGTACAAGCCCAAAAATATGGTTCCTCCTAATGGTTGGACATCTGGGGCTCATGCCATTGTCAACGTAGTCAATAAACGAGAGAATTATACTACGAGCGGCGGACACCAAGGACCCAGCAAGTCGCGCCGTTTTTTTGAGGAACAAGTAGTTGTTATTTATACTAGTTTTAGAGACGGATCATGGTAACAACGGGGCTGTGCGGGGGCTGTGGCCCGTCTAGCCAGGGTTTTATTTATGTTTACCACATCATGAGCCTAGTTGTGTTTTTTTCTTGCTGAAAATGGCTAGCCCAGTTCTATTTTTTTAAGAAATACCCAAACAAGGCCTACTTGCTTTATCGGCCCTGCTGGGCTGCAAATCTTTCAAGACGAGGAGAGTTTCATTCGGTTTGCCCAGAAATGGGTTGTACATTTTTAAAACACATCAAACCGGGAATTAGTTTCGATTTTTTTCATTACAAGATCTTAAATTCCATTAAGTTTTATGCGTGGAAAATTATTTGGATTTTATATTTATATAAATTATTTTTCAAAATAGTTTGAATGTGAATCGATACTTCTAGATTAAAAACAGTTGACCGCACCGAATATGCAAAATTTCGTATACTTTTTAACCGTGGCCACAATATGGGGTGTGATGTTAACAAAAAGAAGATGGGCTCCAAAAAAATTCTTAAGAATTAGCAAATGGGTTGTACATTATTAGAAATAATGGCAGATGGGTTGTATGTTGTTTTCCACAGATTTGAGGCTGACTTGTGCGTCTACTACAGGTTGACGCGTATGCTTTCATAAAAAAAGGTTGACGCACACGCAACGCCCTGTCAACTTAGTCAACACACGAGAGCAGTGACTGTTGGATGTCCATCCAACGGTTGTCGTGCTTCTTCAATCTCTGCTCTTCATGCTCAAACCGCTCAAACAAGCACCGGCGGGACTACCTGCTCCCTCCTCCCACGGCCGGCTATGCTGCCGGGCAGGCCTAACGGCCCCACCGTACTCCCATCGCTGGCCTAGCCATCCCTCTACTCACCCACACATGCTGTTATTCTCTGGCGATGGCAAACGAACCAGTAAACCCTCGTACTCCTCCGTGTGGGACACAACTGCCGAGTATTCCCTGGCTCTGTGTCGTTCCCTTCCTAGGCCTCGCCGTCGTCCACCGCCCTGATGCTCTCGGCGCGGCCTGGTCAACGTGGTCAATGAACGACATCCATCGAAAGTGGACTGTACGTGGAGAGGCTGACAGCTAGGTCCACGGCCGCACGCAAGGAAATGCCTCCTTATTACACGCAAAATAATGATTCCTCCACCTGACAGCTAGGACCGACAGGAAGGGCCTCTGTATTTCGCAAAAAAAAACGTTCCCCCCGCTGACAGGTCGGACCCACCAGCTATATCTTTGCATGCAAGGTAGTGCCTCCTTATTACGCCCAATAAAATGAATACCCCCTGCAAGCTGGGACCCACCATATTGTTGGGCTGACTTGTGGGCCTACTCAGTTGACAGGGACGTAGAGCTTTGTTAACTTAGTCAATACTCCAGTGACCGTATGATGTCCATCCAACGGCCATAGTGCTTCTTCAACCTCTGGTCTTCTTGCTCTAGCCGCCCAAAGCAGCGCCGGTCGTGCCGCCTGCTCCTGCCTCCCGTGGCCGGCTGTGCTAGCGCGGAGGCCTCACCGCCCCCATACTACTCCCACCACTGGCCAGGCCATCCCTCCACTCACCCACACCCCCTGTTATTCTGCGGCGACGGCAGCCTCACACCGCAGCCGAACCAGTGAACGCTCGTACTCCTCTCTGCGTGGGCATCCACTGCCGCGTTTTGCACGGCTCTGCATCATCCCCTTCCTAGGCCTCGCCGTCGTCCACCGTCATGGTGCTCTCGGTGCGGCGTGGTCAATGTGGTCAATGACCGACTTCCATCGGAAGAGTACTGTACGTGGAGAGGCTGACAGCTGGGTCCATGGCAGCCGCAAGGAAGTGCCTCCTTATTACGCGGAAAATAATTATTCCTCCACCTGACAGCGAGGACCCACCGGACGGGCCACCAGTATTTTGCAAAAAAAATTGTTTCCCCCTGACTGTTGGGACCCACCGGACGGGCCACCGTATTTCGCGAAAAAACGTTCCCCCCGCTGTCAGCTCCGACCCATCAGAAGTGCCTCCTTATTACGCACAAAAAAATGAATACTCCCCCGACTAGCTGGGACCCACCTTGCCGGGAGGCTGAATTGTGGGCCTACTAAGTTGACGGGGACAAAGGGCTTTGTCAACTTAGTCAATATGAACGATTCTAGCTCCAGTGATCGTACGATGTCCATCCACCGGCCGTAGTGCTTCTTCAACCTTTGGTCTTCTTGCTCCAGCCGCCCAAAGTAGCGCCGGTCGTGTCGCATGCTCCTACCTCCCGTGGCCGGCTGTGCTGCCGCAGAGGCCTCACCGCCCCTACTATTCCCACCGTTGGCCAGGCCCTGCGGCGACGGCAGCCTCACACCGCAGCCGAACCAGTGAACCCTCGTAGTCCTCTCCATGCGGGCTTCCACTGCCGCGTCGTCCCCTTCCTAGGCCTCGCCGTCGTCCATTGCCGTGGTGCTCTCCACGCGGCGTGGTTAACGTGGTCAAGGAATGACTTCCATCGGAAGAGTATTGTACGTGAAGAGGCTGACAGCTGGGTCCATGGCCACAGCCCAGTTCTTTTATGATTTGCCAAGTAAGTCGCTTTGTCAGGCCTGTTGGGCTGCAAATTTTTCAAGACGAGGAGAGCTTTCATTCGGCTGGCCGAGAAAATGGCCCATCAGTAATGAGAAATGGGTTGTACATTTTTAAAACACATCAAACCGGCAATTAGTTTCAAATATCTTTTTTCATTTCAAGATTTTAAATTACATTAATTTTTATGCGTGGTGAATTTGTTGGATTTTATATTGATATACATTTATTTTTAAAATCATTTTGAATGTGAGTCGAAATTTCGGGATTAAAAACAGTTCAGACCGCACCGAAATATGCAAAATTTCATATAATTTTTTAACCGTTGCCACAATATGGGCTGTAATGCTAACAAAAAGAATATGGGCTCCAAAAAAACATTAAGAATTAGCAAATGGACTATAAATTATTAGAAATAATGGCAGATGGGTTGTATGCTGTTTTCCACAGATTTGAGGCTTTCCTAAAAAAAGGTTGACGCACAAGCACTGACTGTTGGATGTCCATCCAATAGCCATCGTGCTTCTTCAATCTCTGCTCTTCCTGCTCCAGCCGCTCAAACAAGCGCCGGCGGGACTGCCTGCTCCCTCCTCCTCGCGGCCGGCTGTGCTGTCGCACAGGCCTCACCGCCCGACCGTACTCCCATCGCTGGCCTAGCCATCCCTCTACTCACCCACACCTGCTGTTATTCTCGGGCGACGACAGACGAACCAGTAATCCCTCGTACAGTCGTACTCCCCTCTGTGTGGGAAACAACTACCGAGTCTTCCCTGCCTCCATGTCGTCTCTTTCCTAGGCCTCGCCGTCGTCCACCACCCTGGTGCTCTCGGCGCGGCGTGGTCAACATGGTCAAGGAACGACTTCCGTCGGACGTGGACTGTACGTGGAGAGGCTGACAGCTGGGTCCACGGCCGCAGCAAGGAAGTGCCTCCTTATTAGGTGAAAAATAATGATTCCTCCACCTGACAACTACATCTTCGCACGCAAGGAAGTGCGTCTGGGCAAAAAAAAACGTTTCGCCCCCTGACTGCTGGGACCCACCAGCTACATCTTTGCACGCAAGGAAGTGCCTGACAGTCGGAACCCACCTGGTCGAAGCGTACGTAGCGTTGTCATTCTAGTCGCGAACGTGTACGTATATACTGGTCGATGTAGAGGCATGCACGTGTCGTAGTAGAGGCGCGCACGTGTCATAGTAGCGGCACGCACGTACCATGTACATGTACGTACAACAGCCAGGGTGCAAGAAAGAAAATACGGCCACGGATGTGTACATACAGGCAGGGTCTCGAACGCCTACTCGCGCATGTGTACGGCCAGGGCTCGTGTACATGGCTGGGTTGGAACGGAGAAACAGCATCGTCTCGTGTTCATGGGGAGGCAACGGAATGCGTCGTGTTCATGGGGAGGCAACGGAATGCGTCGTGTTCATGGGGAGGCAACGGAACGCGTGGGAGCCAACCGGCTGGGTCGGAACGGAATGCGTGGTCGTGTTCATCGGGAGGGCTTGGATGGAACAGGCGATGGAAACGAGGCCTGGCGTACCACAAAACAGAGGAAATGGCCTTCTGTTCGACCGGCCACGTTGAAACGGGATCCTGTTCATCTGGGGGGTCTGGCGTACCGTAAAACGGAGGAAACGGACCTCCTATGGTCGAAACAGGGGTCCTGTTGATCGGGAGGGGTGTGGCGTACCGCAAAATGGACGAAACGGACTTGTGTTGGAGCGCTACGGTCGAAACGGGGGTCTTGTTCATCGGGAGGGGTGTGGCGTACCGCAAAACGGGACTCCACAAGATACTATTCATCTCCACCATCGACCCCCTCCAGCCTCCACGAGCTACTGTTCATCCACCGTCGACCTCCTCCAGCCTCCACCTGCGACTGTTCATCCACGGCCTCCTGTTCATCCAGCCTCCACTGCGCGCTACTCCACCGGCTACTGTTCAACCATCCCTCTCCACGGGCTCCTGTTCAACCACCCCTCCACGGGCTACTGTTCATCCTGCCCTCCACCGTCTACTGTTCATCCTGCCCTCCACAGGGTGGTCCTGTTCATCTCGCCCTCCACGGGGTCCTGTTCATCCAGCCCCAACCGGCTCGATCGATCGCGGTCCTGTTCATCTAGAGGCAACACTAGGGGTCCTATTCA
>NC_041382.1:602141974-602158129 GCF_002162155.2 Triticum dicoccoides | reverse complement strand
GAACTGTTCATCCAACCCCCCCCCCGGCAACACTCACTGTTCATCCAGAGGCAGCATCGATCGGCTTCAGTTAGCAGCAGTAGCGAAGGAATCCCTCGATTGGGTTCAGTTAACAGCCATCGATCGATCGCTCGGGTTCAGTAACGCGTAGCCTGCAGTGCAATCGCTCGGGTTCAGTTAGAGCCCAACGCCTCGCTCGGGTTCAGTTAGAGCCAACACCTCGCACACATGCACGTACGTGTACGAGAGAAACGCGCATCGCTCGGCCCCCGACCTCCCACCATGTCAGTGGGAACGACACCTATGGGATCACAAGAATCCCTACTACGGTTGCGGGGCGCGGGGTCATGAGAAGAGCGGATCAAACAGATAGCACACGGTTCATTGATCCAGGTTCGGGCCGCGAGGATGCGTAAAACCCTACTCCTACTTTGGTGGATTGTATATTTGTGTTCTTGAGCTAGCTATGGGGCGTGAGGAGCTCCAAAAAGCCGAATCCTCTTCCTGGTCGCCTCGGGCCTCCTTTTATAGGAAAGGGGTTGCCACAGTGGCACACAGGAGGTGGAAAGGGTACAGTGATGCGAGGTTATCCCTCGCATTACATGACAAGGCGCATTTAATGCGTCTTAACCAGTTGTCCTTGCTTTATCGGGGACGGGGGAGAGCCCTGTCTCATCCGTCGCCGCTCCCTCTTGTGTCGACACGCGCCCTGGCCAGCGGCACCCGCAGCGCCATGTAGGTAGGCAGGCAGCTAAGGTGGCGCAGTGGTGGGTCTCCACGAAGATCCGCATGCCGCCACGCAGGTGCCTGCCCAGCTGGTTGGGTCGGCAGCTTCATGCGAATGGCGGTGGAGGTTTGACTAGTGTGGGCCTGATGGTGGCCCTACGGGTGTTCTTGGCAAGGGCCTTGCCGGGGCCCCGGCAAGGGTCTTGCCGTGGCGCCTGCTGTCATCCCCAGCAAGGCTCTTGCCGGGGGCCTTGTGGTCCTCCTTGGCTGGGATCCCGCCAAGGATCATCATCTTCAAAAGGGTGTACCTGATCTTGAATGTCTTCACAAAGATCTGCATGCCACCACGGGGATGTCTCCCGAATCCTTGCCCCATGGGGGAGTGGACTCAAGGGTGACTCACTCCGTAGGTGTGGGGCGAGCTGCCACGGCAAGGGTCTTGCCGGGTTTGCTAAAACCGCCTCCCGGCAAGGATCTTGCCGGGGGGAGTCCGCTTCGTCTCCTTTGCTCTTTGTGGGCTTAGTCTTGGCGTCGTTCTGCTTCTCTCGAGCTTTGGCCTTACCTTGGCTCACCTCCCTTGCCTTTCTCAGTGTGGTGGTGCCCGTGGCTCAGACTGCCCATGCACAGTTATAGGGGTACAAAAAGCGTACCCCTCTTTTTGTACACCGACAGGAGCCCCCGGGCCTGGGCCATACGTAAGCACAATCGCGTCATTGGGCTAGGCCCAAAAAACGGTGCGCGGGCAGGCGGGGCGGATTTTACCGCGGTAAGTCTCTTCGCGCGCTGCGCTTCCCATGCTTCCCGCGCGTGGCGCGGCGTGGGGAGGCGTGTGTGACGTGGGCGGCATGCGTGGGGCTGAGCTCTGCATGCATGCGTCACGTCGTAGTAAAGGGGGCGGTTCGCGCCTTCCCCATAAACGGAGGGAGGCGTGGAGGCGCGACCCATTTACTGAACGGGGCCGAGGCGTGGTCTTCAAGGCGTCCACTCCCCACAATCACGGAGTGGGGAGAGGTCGCCTCACCCGTCGCCTCGGCCTTGCACGCCTGCCATGTGGCTCTCATGCGCTTGGGGTGGCGAACGGCGGAGGCGGGAAACCGGGCCGCCGCGGGCTGGGGCAGTGGGTCAGTCCCAGTTCCCTGCGCCTTCCGCGTCTTGATTGGCTGAGCGGGGCGGCCAAGCCCCCACCCCGTTCCTTTATAAAGAGTGGGAGGGGGATGGCGTCCCGCATTCTTTCATCTCCTCCTTCCTTCAGCTTCTGCTCCCCCCTTCCATCCGCCATGGAGAGAGGGAATCCTGGTCCTTCAACGGTGGCGGCGAGGGTCACCGCTCGACAACGCGTCCCTCCTTCCCCTACACTCGCGGTGGCAGAGCCAGCCGCGAGGGGAAGGGGGAGGGGGCGAGGCTGTGGGCGAGGCTGAGGCGCTCGGGGAAGAGGAGGATGGGGCAGCACGCCGGCCTCGCCTCTGCCAGCAGTTCCTCCCCCCATAGAGGGCCACGTTGGGGATGACCCTTGCGAGTTCTTCGTCAGGCTGCACCGGCCGCCTCGCCGTCGCCTTCGTCTCCCGACTCCATTCGCGCGGGAGATGGAGCTGGATCCGCCGGAGTCGCTGCGGCTGCACATGAGGGGCTGTGGGATCAGCGCCACGCGGGGTCGTGTCGACTTCCCAGCCCCTCACGTGATGTATCTCCGTCAGGGATGGAAGACGTTTGCCCATATCCACCGCTTGACGGAGGGGCGCACTCTCCTTTTTGAGCTGATGGAGGGTGGCCTTCTCTCCGTCAAGGTCTTCGGGTGCTTCGGGACCCGTGCAAGGTGCTGTGTGGAGAGCTCTTCTGACAGCGAAGACTCCTCCTCAGGCGAGAGTGACGAGGAGGACAGCGGCAGCGACGACGAGGGTAGTAGGCGGCAGGATGACGGGTCCGATTATGTGTCGGGCGCCGCTCCGTGCGGCACCGGCGACCCCATCATCCGTGTCGCCGGCTCCCTGAACTTCTCGGGGTCGTCTCCTTGGGCGGCTGGCATTGGGAGGCTGCGGAAGAGGAAGAGGGCGGGCAGCAAAGCCATCAAATTGGAGTACGCGGGCACCGACGCCTTCGACGCGTGTTGACGTCCTGCCGCCTCGTCTTCGAGCTCTGCTTCCGGCGTTGCCATCACCATCCAGCCTTCGGACGGTCACCGAGATGTTCTCTTGGTGTCTTCTGCCACCCGTAGCTCACCTAGGCGCCCCTTTTGCCCTTTTCGCCTCCTTGACCTGCCTCCTGAGGAGAGGGACAAGAAAGGGATTATGGGCACCTTATCTCTTTTTAGTTTGTAATCCTTCGGGCCTTAGCTGAATTTAAAACTTGTAATCCCATCATTCATGTTTTTCATTCCCTATGGACTGTACCTAAGTGGAATGTTTTTAATGAAAAAAGGATGCTTGTCGGGTCATTTGTTTGTGAGTAGAACCCACGACAAGGAGTAAGTCCTTGATATCTTTAAGATAAACATTTCATTGCCCGGCAACAGGCCTTGCCGTCTCCCCACTTCGCTCGACCTTTCTCACACCTTTGGCGGAGGCAGGGATGAGGTGGGTTCAGGCTCCTTGTTTCATCCTCTCGCTGCCGCGACTACGACCAAACCTGGCCCCAGGAACGAGCCCTAGGGCCTAGAGTTAGGGGAGCACGGTAGCTTTAGGAAAAAACAAGGTTTCACATACCTCAGTCCATAAGGGAATGCATGATAAGGGATGAAGATCTTATCTGAAGTTGTAGCCCCCGGCAACTCTGGTTTGTCGTGGGTGAATCTTTGCTCTTGCAGCCCCCAGCAATGCTGGCTTGCCGGGGGCTAGATGCTGGTATGTTCATCTTCTTTTCCTCCCCAAGTGGTTCGGCATGGATATCCATGTGTCCTATGAACCAAAGAAGACAAAAGAAAGACAAAGAGACGCACACTCGACCTCTAAGCTAGGGGTTAGTTGCCGCTAAGCACTATCAACCCTAACCAAGGACGAGACTCGACCTAGCATGCATGCTATAACTTAGGGCGCCAGCGCTTCATTTATTTATGCTCAGGGTCTGCGCATGGCTTTGTACAAAGGGTTACATGCATCATCGGCAATGCTTGTACAAAAGGTGGCTTGCCAGGGGGGCCGGCAAGCCATGCCTCACGGGTAAAACTTGCGAAGATGCTCAATGTTCCAGGAGTTACTCACCGGAACGGCATCTTCGGTCTCCAGGCGGACTGCTCCGGGCCTGGTGACTCGTATTACCCGATAAGGGCCTTCCTACTTTGGCGTTAACTTGTTGGAATTCTTGGCCGATTGAACACGCCGAAGGACAAGGTCGCCTTCCTCAAGGCTTGGGGCATGAACATTGCGGCTATGGTAGCGGCGCAAGGCTTGCTGGTAGCGTGCTGCTCTCACAACCACCCGAAGACGATCTTCCTCAAGGAGCATTGCGTCATCTTGCCACAGTTGCGCTTGCTCAAGCTCATCATAAGCGAGCACTCGAGGTGACCCGTATATGAGTTCAGTGGGGAGAACTGCTTCTGCCCCGTATACTAGGGCAAAGGGTGTCTGGCCGGTGACTCGATTTGGCGTCGTCCTGATCGACCAAAGAACCGTCGGCAACTCATCAATCCAGCGCCTTCCACTCTTGTGCAGCCTGTCAAAGGTCTTGGTCCTTAAGCCTCGCAGTACTTCAGCGTTTGCCCTCTCAGCTTGACCATTACTTCGTGGGTGAGCAACGGAAGCGAAACAGACTTTGCTGTCGAGGTCTTGGATATATTGCATGAAGGTGCGGCTTGTGAACTGTGTGCCATTGTCGGTGATGACCCTGTTGGGTACACCAAAATGGCACGCTAGTCCCTTGAAGAACTTGACGGCTTATTGAGCTGTGACCTTTCTCACTGCCTCCACCTCTAGCCACTTTGTGAACTTGTCGATTGCAACGTACAAGTACTCAAAGCCCCCGACAGCGCGGGGGAAAGGGCCCAGTATGTCGAGCCCCAGACCGAGAAGGGCCAGGAGAGAGGAATGGTTTAAAGGGCTTGAGCTGGCTGATGAAGCTTCTTTGAATGGAACTGACACGCTTCACACCTGGTGACTAGTGTCGTCGCATCCTGGAGGGCGGTGGGCCAGAAGAAAACTTGCCGGAATGCCTTGCCGGCAAGGGCCCTTGACCCGATGTGGGATCCACATATGCCTCCGTGTATCTTCGCCAACAGCTCCAGTCCTTCCTCCCGAGGGATACACTTCAATTTCAAACTGTTCGGCCTCTTTCTATACAGGATGTCATCGACGAACTGGTACATGGTAGAGCGACGGGCTACTTTTTCCGCTTCATCCTGCTCTTCAGGAAGTTCCCCTGTTTGGAGGAATCGGACGGTATGTTGTACCCACGTTGGAGCCTCGGGCTCGACAGCGAGGACTAAAGGCATTTCCTCTGCTATAGGAGCGGCTGTCTCGACGACAAGAGCTTGATGCTCCGCCGGAGCTAGCCGTCCCGTGGCGGGCTTAGTGTCCCTGGCAACATCCTTGTCGGCGGCTCCGGGGAGCTCGACGGGAAAGTACTTGCCGGGTCCTGATTTCCTCCTCTTGTTCTTCTCTGTTGATGGATCAATGGATGGCTGAGTTAGCTGGAGCACAAAGGTACCTGGTTCCACAGGTAGCTTGAGGGCAGCGCGTTTTGACAGGTAATCGGCGATATCGTTCTCCGCTCGGGGAATGTATTCAGCCTGTATACCGTCGAAACGCTCTTCCAGTTTTCTCACTTCATCGATGTAGGCCTTCATCAACGGGCTCTGGTAGTCCTTGTTGACTTGCTTGACGACGAGCTGCGATTCGCCCCCGACAATGAGCTTCTTGATTCCGAGGTCTGCCGCGATCCTAAGACCGGCAAGCAGCCCTTCGTACTCTGCCGTATTGTTTGTTGACACCTCCCTGGGGAAGTGCATCTGGATCACGTACTTGAGGTGCTCTCCGATGGGCGCGACAAGCAGTACGCCAGCCCCGGTGCCGTGTAAGGAGAAAGCTCCATCAAAGTACATGATCCAACTGCAACTTGCCTCCTTGCCGGGGAGAGCAGTCTCTTGGGCTTCTTTGTCAGGCGTTGCAGTCCATTCTGCAATGAACTCCGCCAGGACTCGGCTCTGAATCGTCGAAGTACTTTCAAACTTGAGGCCAAAGCTGGACAGCTCCAGTGCCCATTCCACGATTCTTCCCGTTGCATCTGGATTGTGCAATATCCGTTGCAGAGGGAGGTGAGTGATGACAGTGATCTCGTGTGCCTGGAAGTAGTGACGCAGCTTCCTTGAGGCCATAAGAAGGCCGAAGAGCAGTTTCTGCACGCCGGAGTACCTTGATCTAGCTCCCTGCAGGAGGGAACTAACAAAGTAGATCGGGTGCTGCATCATTTTCTTCTTCGGCGGCACTTCAACTGGCTGTGTCGTCTCTGCATTGGTGGTGTCGGGCTCTGTTACTACCATTACCTCGTCGTCATCCTCTCTCTGCGCCACTAGTGCGGCGCTGACCACCTGGTTCGTCGCCGCCAGGTATAGCAGCAACGGCTCTTGTGGCCTAGGCGCAACTAGTATTTGCGCGGAGGAGAGGTACTTCTTCAAATCTTGCGATGCTGCTTCGGCTTCTGGCGTCCACTCCATCGGGCCCGCCTTTTTCAGGATCTTGAAAAAGGGAAGGGCGTGCTCGACAGACTTGGAAATGAATCTGCCCATGGCGGCGACGCAACCAGCAAGCCGATGCACATCCTTGATTCGCTTGGGTGCTTCAATCTGCTCTATAGCTTTGATCTTGTCCGGATTGGCCTCTATCCCACGCTGTGACACAAAGAACCCGAGAAGCTTGCCGGACGGGACGCCAAAGACGCACTTCTCAGGGTTCAGCTTGAGATTGATCTTGCGCAGGTTTGCAAATGTTTCTTGCAAATCTGGTATAAGGGTTGCCCTGTCCTTGGCTTTGACCACTATGTCATCCATATAAGCTTCCATATTTCTATGGAGCTGGGGCTCAAAACCAATCTGGACCACCCTTGCAAACGTCGAACCAGCACTCTTCAGCCCGAAAGGCATCCGTATGAAACAATACGTACCACATGGGGTGATGAATGTTGTTTTCTCTTCGTCTTCTCTTGTCATGAAGATCTGGTGGTAGCCGGAGTAGGCATCGAGGAATGACAACAGATCACACCCAGCTGTGGAGTCGACAATCTGGTCGATGCACGGCAACGGGAAGGGGTCCTTAGGACAAGCCTTATTGATATCTGTGTAATCAATACACAGCCTCCACTTCCCATTAGCCTTACGCACTACGACCGGATTGGCCAACCACGTTGGATGGAGCACTCCTCTTACCAAACCCGCTGCTTCCAGTTTCTGGATCTCCTCTGTGATGAACTCTTGTGGTTCCAAAGCTTGCTTTCTGACCTTCTGCTTGACGGGCCGCGCATGAGGACAGACAGCAAGGTGGTGCTCAATCACCTCCCTGGGAACACCGGGGATGTCGGAAGCTTGCCATGCAAACACATCGACATTCGCCCGCAGGAAGGTGACGAGCGCGTCTTCCTATTTGTCGTCAAGGGTGGAGCTTATGGTGAAAGCCCCTCCCGTGCCATCCTCATTGACAGAAACCTTCTTGGTTCCTTGGGCTTCTTGTTTCCGATGGTAGAGCTCTCTAGCACGTCCTCGACAGGAGCGCTACACTCCGGAGAGGTGCGCTTGCCGAAGTGGGTGTCCGAGGTCTCACCGGTCTTCTTCTTCTTCTCCCCCCCAGGGTCCCAGCGGCAGGAGCAAGTGCCCTAGTGGCGGCAGCTGCTGCAACTGCTTGCTGGTATAGTTGGTCAGCGCAAATCAGTGCATCCTTCTTATCGGAGGGGATGGTGATGATCGTCACGGGTCCTGGCATCTTCAGGGTGTTGTAGGCGTAGTGTGATGCTACCATGAACTTGGCCAGCGCTGGGCGGCCAAGGATCCCGTTATAGGGCAAGGGGATCTTGGCAACATCAAACACGATCCTCTCCGTCCTGTAGTTCAAATTGCTTCCAAAAGTCACGGGCAGCGTGACCTTTCCCTTAAGTTGGCTTCTTCCCGGGTTGACCCCCTGAAAACGTGCCCGTCTCTTCGAGGTCTCCATCAGGAATCTGCAGTTTCTCGATCACGGCAGGCGAGATCAAGTTCAGACCAGCCCCGCCATCGACTAGCATCTTTATCACCTTGAGGTTGCGTATTGTTGGTGAAACCAACAATGGCGAGCACCCGACCGCAGTAGTGCGATCAGGGTGATCCTCAGTGTCAAAAATGATAGGTGTGCTGGACCACTTCAGTGGCCTTTGGGCATCAAACGACGGCTCTGCCACTATAATCTCTCGCGCCCACTGTTTAAGCTGGCGGTTAGAAGTATGCAGCGAGGCGCCACCGTCGATGCACATGGCCTCTGTAGCTTTCTGAAACTCTTGGTCACCGGATTCGTCGTCCTCTTCATGATCGTCGTCTTCTGGCTTTTTGTCACGGCCCCGGGCGGGCCTCTCCTGTTGTTTATCCTTGCCGCGATGGCCCGCCTGGTCATCACGCTTCTTGCCGGACCCCTTAGCACCGTCTTGGCCCTTCTCCTTGTCCCGCCTCTCATATTCAGCCCTCTGCTTCTCAGCGAGGAGCTCAACCTGTCGGCAGTCTTGGAGAGCATGGCCTTTGGTGCGACGGATCTTGCAGTATCGCTTGTCGGAGTTTCCTGGCTTCTCGGCAACCGCCAAGGCCCGGCAAGCGACACATCCGGCAATTTCCTTGCCGGGGTCATCTGCCTTGGTTTTCTTGGTGGAGCCGGTGTCATCAGATCCCTCGATGGCAAGCACGGCTTTACCTTTGCGCTTCCTGTTGTGGCGCCGGCCCTTCTTCGCCGGGGCGGCAGTATCTTCATCTGAGGAGTCGGTTTCCACACCGGCGTCTTCACCAGGGTACTTCCTTCCCTCTTCAGCCTGGGCACATCTGTCAGCAAGAACTAGAGTTCTGCTACATCTGTCAGCAAGAACTAGAGTTACGCACGTTCTGATGGAACGCGCTGATGATGGCGGCAGGGTGAACATCAGGGATATTGTACTGTACCCGGCTAAACCTCTGTATATACTTGCGGAGACTCTCGCCTCCCTTCTGGGGAATGACGTGCAGGTCGCTCGCTTGGCCATGGGCTTGGTGGCCTCCAGTAAAGGTGCCCACAAACTCATGGCACAGATCCGGCCAGGAGGAAATAGAGTCTACCGGCAAGTGCATCAACCATGACATGGCATTGGGTTTAAGAGCCAACAGAAAGTAATTCGCAAGCACCTTATCGTCGCGGGCTTCGGCAGCTTGCATCGCAATGGTGTAGATGCTGAGGAACTCGGACGGGTGGGTCTTTCCGCTGTACTTTTTGCCCATGTTAGGTTTGAAGGTGTGGTGAGTGGGCCACTAGAACTGCCGCAGCTCACGGGTAAAAGCCAGATAGCCTATCTCGTAAGGTAGGCCTCCAGGGCTCTCCGGTGCCGGGTGGTTCACAGCAGGCCCTACTCGCCTGTCTGACTGGTGGCGCGCTCCGTGCCGGCGCTCGATAGAGGTTCAAGCGTCTTCATGTTCTCGTTCCCGAAGGACTTGGCGCTGGTCATAGTGGGTCCGCGGGTCGGACAACGCTATGGAGATTTCGTCGCCCGCAACGTCACGACGGGCTGGCGTCCGCGGTACCGGGCGAGGAGGAGGCGAGTGCACCGTGGTCGTGGCGCCGCCGGCTTTCCTTCCACTGGTGTGTGGGACTCCGTCGTTGCGTCGACCCGGGGGCTCCACCAGACTCGGTTCGTCTTTGTTGGCCACCGCAACAAGGCATCGGATAGTGGCTCTCCATTTGTCTAGTTTCCCCGTAATGGGAGGAAAATCGAGGAGCAACTACGCGCGCGCCAGGGCTTCTGTTGGCGTTGGTGGCAGTGAAACCTGCATGGATCGCGACACGCTTCGACTTCTGACCATGTCAGAAGGAGCTCTATCACGACCCCGTGGTCGCATGCCATCTTCACCAGCGCCTCGGCGAGCGGGCATGTCTTCTACCTCCCGGGAGTGGCGCTCAGGGCTCTTCCCGCGGCGACGCCCGGGGTCTTCGGCGTGATTGCGCCGTTCGTCGCGCGCCGCTTGAGAGGAGCGCCGTCGGCGCCGGCGTGGGAGTCTTGGAGGCCCTCGCATTGCCTTCGGGCGGGGTGGTAGCGACCTTGGAAGGCCCCGTGCCACCCGTGGAGGGCCTGGCTCCGTCTTTGGATTTGGCGACGTGCGGCCCGTTACCAGGCGCACGGACATCGCCGCCTTCCAAACTACGGCTGATGGGACGGTGTTGGTGTTCGTGAACGGCGCCTCGGGTCCTTTCTGCGACCGGTCCGCTGCTCGCCCGCGTCGGGACGGGATGTCCGGCTTCCGACGGGCCAACCGCCACCATCGTCTTCTTCTTGGGCGCCATGACGATGAAGAAGCGTCAAACTAACTGCTAAAGCCGATTCTTACAACTGCGCCCCCTACCTGGCGCGCCAAAGATGTCGGTGGGAATGACACCTATGGGATCACAAGAATCCCTACTACGGTTGCGGGGCGCGGGGTCGTGAGAAGAGCGGATCAAACAGATAGCACACGGTTCGTTTATCCAGGTTTGGGCCGCGAGGATGCGTAAAACCCTACTCCTGCATTGGTGGATTGTATATTTGTGTTCTTGAGCTAGATATGGGGTGTGAGGAGCTCCAAAAAGCCGAATCCTCTTCCTGGTCGCCTCGGGCCTCCTTTTATAGGAAAGGGGTTGCCACAGTGGCACACAGGAGGTGGAAAGGGTACAGTGATGCGAGGTTATCCCTCGCATTATATGACAAGGCGCATTTAATGCGTCTTGCCCAGGTGTCCTTGCTTTATCCGGGACGGGGGAGAGCCATGTCTCTTCCGTCGCCGCTCCCTCTTGTGTCGACACGCGCCCTGGCCAGCGGCACCCGCGGTGCCATGTAGGCAGGCAGGCAGCTGAGGTGGCGCAGTGGTGGGTCTCCACGAAGATCCGCATGCCGCCACGCAGGTGCCTGCCAGCTGGTTGGGTCGGCAGCTGCATGCGAATGGCGGTGGAGGTTTGACTGGCGTGGGCCTGATGGTGGCCCTACGGGTGTTCTTGGCAAGGGCCTTGCCAGGGCCCCGGCAAGGGTCTTGCCGTGGCGCCTGCTGTCATCCCCGGCAAGGCTCTTGCCGGGGGCCCTGTGGTCCTCCTTGGCTGGGATCCCGCCAAGGATCATCATCTTCAAAAGGGTGTATCTGATCTTGAATGTCTTCACAAAGATCCGCATGCCACCACGGGGATGTCTCTCGAATCCTTGCCCCATGGGGGCAGTGGACTCAAGGGTGACTCACTCCGTAGGTGTGGGGCGAGCTGCCACGGCAAGGGTCTTGTCGGGTTTGCTAAAACCGCCTCCCGGTAAGGATCTTGCCGGCGGGAGTCCGCTTCGTCTCCTTTGCTCTTTGTGGGCTTGGTCTTGGCGTCGTTCTGCTTCTCTCGAGCTTCGGCCTTACCTTGGCTCACCTCCCTTGCCTTGCCCAGTGTGGATGTGCCCGTGGCTCAGACTGCCCGTGCATAGTTATAGGGGTACAAAAAGCGTACCCCTCTTTTTGTACACCGACACACCGTAACCGGGAACTCCCCGAAATTTTCCTCGCCCTCGCTTCTACCATGGTTTTTTCCATCATGGACGGCCCAAAGAATGTCATGCAGCTGCGTCTCCGGCCCGCCTAGGACGAAAAGCCCATTTTCTGTCATGATTTTTTATCATAGAAGTAGGAGCCCACCACATCTATGATGATACCGGGTTTTGTCACAATTATCGTCATAGAAGTGTCATATGTATGACAGAAAAAAATTCGTTCGGCCCAAAATGTCACGGATGTGTCTTTTTTTGTAGTGGGCCGATCTTTCACGAAAGGAGCGGATCTAGCAAAGAACACGAAGAACATGAGGGGAAACACAAGGGGAAACATGGGAGAATCACTAAACCAACAAGAAATAGTCACACATATGCTAGATCCTCGAGTACATAAGAGATCACACGATCCACGTTCAACTAAGGACGATACAAGAGGTAACGGGTCTTCTCCCTGAGGAGGTCTTGATGGTCTTCTCCGCAAGGAGGTCTTGAATCCAAAGGGATCTTCTTCGAAGAGGGGCCGCGGTCTCTCTCGTGGAGTAGATTTGATGTGGATGAGCAAAGCTCTACCTCAAATGAGCTAAACCAATGCTAACTCTAAAACGTAGGTAGGAGGAGAGTATATATAGTTTAGGAGGCTAAAGGGTACATGTGCTTCGGCCCTTTACTGTGCGCAGATAGGCGGGGCCGGACGTCTGAGCGTCGGGCCGGATGTCCGGGCTCTTTGGAGGCACTGGATGTTCGGGGGTGGGGCCAGATGTCCGGGCTCTCAGGAGGCGCCGGATGTCCGGGGGTGGGGCCAGATGTCCGGGCTGCCGGTGCTTCTCTTCTGTCCTCTGGATACATGGTGTCCGGATATCCGGGCGAAAGGCCGGATTTTCGGGCGGGGGCCGGATGTCCGGCCCTATGGACTTGGCCGTTGGCTCCTTGCTGTTGTAGACGCTTCCAGGGGCCGGATGTCCGGGGCCATGGCCGGATGTCCAGGGCCTGGGAGTTGTTCTTGACTCCTTCCGTTGGTTCTCTTCATCAGTGAACTTGGCGGCTTGTCGGTCTTCACATGCATCTTCAGGAGGGTCCTCTTGGTACCTAATCATGCACACCATCTCGGACTTAGGTATAGTAGCCATGTCTCGAGAGGATCATATGTAATATCACTAAGGAGAGAAGTCACCTCGGTCTCGAGAGCTCTAGCTCTAGCTCGAGTCATGGGTCCTCTTGGCACATCGTGAGACGATGGTGGGTCCATGGGGATGATTGTAGGATGCTCCGCTTTATCTCCCCTCCCTTGGGGAAGATCCGACCACGGATCGAAATCCTCATCACCATGGTAGGGCGAGAGATCCTTGACGTTGAAGATGTCGTTCACGGAGTACTTGTCACGCGGGAGGTCGATGTAACACCCACAATGCGGCTATATCTCCCATGTGTCGGAGCACGACTTAGAGGCATAACCGCATTGTAGGCATGTCGCAAGAGGGGTAATCTTTACACATCCCATGTACTGAATAAGAAAGAGGTACAGAGTTGGCTTACAATCGCCACTTCACACAATACATACATATAGCATTACATCATCCAGATACAATCAAGGTCCGACTATGGAACCAAAATAAAGACTACCCCAAATGCGAAAGATCCCCGATCGCCCCAACTGGGCTCCACTACTGATCATCTGGAAAAGAAACGTAGTAACGTCCTGAGTCCTCGTCGAACTCCCACTTGAGTTCAGTCGCATTTCCTGGAATGGCATCATCGACACCTGCATCTGGTTTTGGAAGTAATCTGTGAGTCACGGGGACTCAGCAATCTCCCACCCTCGCGATCAAGACTATTTAAGCTTATGGGTAGGCAAAGGTAGTAAGGTGGAGCTGCAGCAAGCACTAGCATATATGGTGACTAACATACGCAAATGAGAGCGGGAAGAGAAGGCAAAGCATGGTCGAGAATCTATGATCAAGAAGTGATACTAGAACTACTTACGTTCAAGCATAACACGAGACCGTGTTCTCTTCCTGGACTCCACCGAAAAAAGACCATCACGGCTACACACGCTATTGATTCATTTTAAATTAAGTTAAGTTTCAAGTTTTCTACAACCGGACATTAACAAATTCCCATCTGCCCATAACCGCGGGCACGGCTTTTGAAAGTTCAAAACCCTGCAGGGGTGTCCCAACTTAGCCCATCACAAGCTCTCACGGTCAACGAAGGATATTCCTCTCCCAGGCGACCCGATCAGACTCGGAATCCCGGTTACAAGACATTTCGACAATGGTAAAACAAGACCAGCAAAGCCACCCGATGTGCCGACAAATCCCGATAGGAGTCGCACATATCTCGTTCTCAGGGCAACACCGGATGAGACTAGCTACGAGTAAAATCAACCCTCAAGTTTCCCCGAGGTGGCCCCGCAGGTAGCTCGGTTCGCACCAACACTCAAAGGAGCACTCGCTCTAGGGGGGGAGTTAAAATAAAGATGACCCTTGAGTCCGCGAAACCCAAGGGAAAAAAAGGCTAGGTGGCAAATGGTAAAACCAAGGTTGGGCCATGCTGGAGGAGTTTATTCAAGCCGAACTGTCAAGGGGTTCCCATTATAACCCAACCGCGTAAGGAACGCAAAATCAAGGAACATAACACCGGTATGACGGAAACTAGGGCGGCAAGAGTGGAACAAAACACCAGGCATAAGGCCGAGCCTTCCACCCTTTACCAAGTATATAGGTGCATTTAAAGTAAACAAGATATAATAATGATATCCCAACAATAAACATGTTCCAACAAGGAACAAACTCCAATCTTCACCTGCAACTAGCAATGCTATAAGAGGGGCTGAGCAAAGCGGTAACATAGCCAAACAACGGTTTGCTAGGATAAGGTGGGTTAGAGGTTTGACATGGCAATATGGGAGGCATGATAAAGCATGTGGTAGGTACCGCGGCATAGGCATAGCAAAAGAGCGGGCAACTAGCAAGCAAAGATAGAAGTGATTTCGAGGGTATGGTCATCTTGCATGCAAAGTTCTCCGAGTTGACGTAAGCTTGATCCTCGTAAGTGTACTCAACGGGTTACTCGATCATGTACTCGTCTCCCGGCTCTACCCAAGGCAAGAACACAAGCAAGGGAAACACAATAAAGCATGGTGCAATGCGCAATCAACATGATGCAAAGATGAGTTGATTTCGGTCGAAATCGATATAAAGATCACCGGAATCGGATGCACGGTTTGCAAATGGCAAGGAAAACAATAATGGCACTATTCCGCGATTGACAGCACGATGCCATCTAAAATGCAACAAGAAACTAAGCTACTGCACTCTAACATAGCAACAAAGCACATGGCAGTGAACCACTCAAAATGCTTGACAAAAGATGAACACTGAGCTACGGCTAAATCACACAATAGCAGGCTCAAACAAGCATGGCAAAAGTGCAAAAGATATCAGGTTCTCAAACTTAGTGAAAATAACATGTCAGGATTTAACATCAGGAAGCAATGTTTAGAGCAAGATAACAACATGCTACAGGAACATATCATGGCAAAGCAAGGCATGGCATGAAACTACTCAAAGCATATAATAAAAGTCCTTTGCTAACCATAAGCCAAAAAGGACCAGAAAATAAGATGGCACCCATGTAAACATAGCAAGTTTTGTTAACAGATTAATACTTAGCAGAAAACTGGACATGACATAAACAGAGTTACATAGGCATGTTTGCGAGCTCGATGCACTCACCACAAGGCATTGCATGACAAACTAAGCATACACCCAGCAAGAAGACATGTCCAAGAAGCTAACCATGGCAAGAACAATCTCATAGCAAGAATGGATCAACTAAAACAACCTTGGCAAAATTGATTAACACGTAAATAATCTGCCAGGAACATTTTATAGCAAAAGTAGAGCAAGATTGAGTCATTCTAGGGTAATCCATAATTGCAAACAAAGGCATGGATAGATAGAACATAACAATATCTCAAAATCATCCTTACTGAACATGCTCAAAAGAGGCATGGATCACTCTGTAGCAACATGAATACATGGCATAAAAATAACATCAGGGAAATAACTTGTTCTTCTAAGTCCCTGAAATCAGCAACATCACGAGAGCTACTTTGCATGCTTGTGCTAGTCACCACATTGATCACAAAAATACATGGCATACACCCTTGTAAAGATGGCATGGCATAGCCCAAAACACATGTAGGGCTCAAGTTCGTAGGAGGCACACATTAATCATGGTAAAAATGACAAATGTCCAAAATCTGTTAAGAAATAGAAACTAACATTTTATAGCACTCTTGCAACATCATTTGAAGCATCAACATGGACTCAAAAAAGCATGGTGCAATGGAACAAAATGAAGAGCACATCCAGATGAACAATTTGATATATCACACACATGAAACGGAGCTACGGTCATGGAGATATGGCATGATGAACAGAGCAACATAATGCAAAAGTTTCGGGACTTAGAGATATTCAACCTTGGGGAAAAAGTCAACGGGGCACGGGAACCGAGGCTCGCCGGCACGGGGCTCGCCGGAGATGTCGGGGAAGGAAGCGGGGCTCACCGGAGATGGCGGATCCGGGACGGATCTTGCCGGATCCGGCCGGATTCCGGTGCGGGGAGGCGGAGGAGGTCGCCGGCGGGCGCGGGGTGAGGCCGGGTGCTCGGGGCGGAGGGCGGCGGCGGCGGCCGGTGGTGATGAGGACAGGCAGCACGCCGGGCAGGGTCCGGCGGGCGCTCGGGCGAGGCGCT
>NC_041382.1:602119618-602141374 GCF_002162155.2 Triticum dicoccoides | reverse complement strand
GGGCGGCGGGGTAGCGGGCCACGGGGGCCGCAGCTGAGCCCGGCAGGCTTCGGCGATGTGGGCGCAGAGGTGCCACGTGGTGGGCCCTGGTAGGCCGCGGGCGGCGGCGCCATTCGTCCAGCGTCGCCCGGACGTGTCCGGCGGCGCGGAGGGGAAAAATTTAGGGTTAGGGTTGGAGTTGCCTCAGATTTGGACGGGGAAGACTAATTTATAGGTAGAGGGAGCTAGGAGACTCCAAATGGAGTGCGGTTTTCGGCAACGCGATCGTGATCGAACGGCCGAGAGGATGGAGGGGGTTTGGATGGTTTTTGGGCCACTTTGGAGGGGTGTTGGGCTGCAACACACATGATGCCTTTAGGGTTCCTCGGTTAACCGTTGGAGTATCAAACGAACTCCAAATGGTACGAAACTTGACAGGCGGTCTACCGGCAGCATACCAAGGCCGCTTGGCAAATCTCGGTCCAATCCGAGAATGCTTAACATCCGCACACGAAAAGAGGCAAAAGGGGACGCCGGAGGATGTAGGAGTGCCGGAATGCAAAACGGACAACGGGGAAAATGCTCGGATGCATGAGACGAACACATATGCAAAATGTGATGCACATGATGACATGATATGAGATGCATGACATGGAAAAATGGAAAATGAAGACAAAACCCAACCACGAGGGAATATCATAACTCAGTGCCGAAAATGGCAAGAGTTGGAATACAAATATGGCAAGTTACATACGGGGCATTACAACACTCCACCACTACGAAAGGATCTCGTCCCGAGATCTAGGACTGGAAAAACTCTGGATATTCGAAACGGAGGTGGTCCTCGCATTCCCAGGTGGCTTCACAGTCGGAATGATGTGACCACTTCACTTTTAGGAATTTGATAGACTTGTTGCGAGTCTTGCACTCAGTTTCTTCAAGGATAGCAAGGGGATGCTCATGATAAGACAGGTCTTCTTGGAGATCAATCTCTTCGAAGTTGATGGTGCGGTCAGGAGTCTTGAAACACTTGCGAAGCTGAGACATGTGAAACACGTCGTGCACATTTGCAAAGTTGGATGGAAGCTCAAGTTGATAGGCGAGATCGCCTCTTTTGCCAATGATCTTGAAAGGACCCACGTATCTAGGGGCAAGCTTCCCTTTGATACCAAAGCGACGAGTACCTTTCATTGGAGAGACGCGGAGGTAGACATGGTCTCCGATCTCGAAATCCAAGTCACGATGCTTGCTATCATAGTAACTCTTCTGGCGTGATTGCGCGGCTTTGAGATCTTCACGAATGACTTTGCACATTTCTTCAGCCTCTGTGATCAAGTCATTGCCAAGAAGTTGGCGTTCACCAGTCTCTGACTAGTTTAGAGGAGTACGACACTTTCTACCATAGAGAATCTCGAATGGGGCCTTGCCCGAACTCGCTTGGAAGCTGTTGTTGTAGGAGAACTCGGCATATGGAAGACAATCTTACCACTTCATACCGAAAGAAATGACACATGCCCTGAGCATATCTTCAAGAATTTGATTTACTCGCTCGACTTGTCCACTAGTTTGAGGATGAAAGGCTGTGCTGAAGCGAATGTTGGTGCCCATGGACTTCTGAAAGGAATCCCAAAACTTAGAGGTAAAGATGCTTCCACGATCTGAAGATATCAACTGCGGAATGCCGTGCAACGAGACAATCCTGGAGGTATATAGCTCTGCCAACTGAGCTGCTGTGATAGATTCTTTGATAGGAAGAAAATGAGCCACTTTAATGAGCTTGTTGATGACAACGAAGATAGCATCATTGCCACGCTTGGACTTGGGAAATCCAGTCAGGAAGTCCATCTCAATATCGTCAAACTTCCATTCTGGAATGGAAAGAAGTTGGAGGAGACCAGCTGGTCATTGGTGTTCTGCTTTCACTCTTCTGCAGACATCACATTCATTCACGAACTGAGCAATCTCGCACTTCATTCGAGTCCACCAATATGACTGCTTAAGGTCATGGTACATCTTTGTACTTCCAGGATGAATAGATAGGAGTGAATTGTGAGCCTCGTTCATAATGACTTTACGAAGGTCACCCTTAGGAACAACAATGCGATCCTCGAAGAATAGAGTATCTTTGTCATCAAGATGATATCACTTGTACTTGGGTTGGCTCTTGGCAATCCCAATCTTCACCTTCTTCACCATGGCATCAAGAAGTTGAACCTCATGAATCTGATCTTCCAAAGTAGGAGAGACTTGGAGGTTGGCAAGGACTCCTTGAGGAACAACTTGGAGATTAAGTTTGCGGAAAGCTTCATAAATATCCAGCTGGAAGGGCTTGAGAATCAAACTGTTGCAGTAAGCCTTCCTGCTCAAAGCGTCAGCAATGACATTGGCCTTGCCTGGAGTATATTCAATACTCG
Organism: Triticum dicoccoides; assembly: GCF_002162155.2. Classification (NCBI taxonomy): domain Eukaryota; kingdom Viridiplantae; phylum Streptophyta; class Magnoliopsida; order Poales; family Poaceae; genus Triticum; species Triticum dicoccoides. The sequence goes on along the minus strand of NC_041382.1, from coordinate 602,138,981 downwards.
GATTATACTCTTGAATCATTTCGACCCAACGAGTCTGCCTGAGGTTGAGGTTGGGCTGAGTGAAGATGTACTTGAGACTCTTATGATCAGTGAAGATGTCCACTTTCCTTCCCAACAAGAGATGTCTCCATGTTAAAAGAGCATGGACAACTGCCGCTAACTCAAGGTCACGAGTGGGGTAGTTCTTTTCATTGGGCTTCAAATGGCGAGAGGTATAGGCCACAACTTTCTTCTCTTGCATTAACACAGCACCAAGACCTTCAAGGGAAGCATCACAAAAAACCTCGAATGGTTTGGATTCATCAGGAGGAGTCCGAACTGGAGTTGTGACTAACTTCTCTTTGAGGGTGTTGAAAGTGATGTTACATTCAGGCGTCCAAACATACTTCACATGCTTCTGGAGAAGGTTGGAAAGAGGCTTTGCGATCTTAGAGAAATTCTCAACGAATCTTCGACAATAGCTTGCGAGCCCAAGGAAGCTGCGGAGCTGCTTCACATTCTAAGGTGGTTCCCAATTCACAATTGCAGACACCTTCTTAGGATTAACAGCTATGCCCTTGGTGGAGATGATATGCCCAAGGTAGAGAACCTCATCGAGCCAAAACTCGCACTTTGAAAACTTCGCATAGAACTGATGTTCTCTGAGTTTGTCCAGCACCAATCTCAAGTGCTTGGCATGATCCTCCTTGTTCTTGGAAAAGACCAAAATGTCATCGAGATAGACCAAGACAAAGTCATTTGTGTAGGGGTTGAAGATTAAGTTCATCATGCGAGAGAATGTTGGAGGAGCGTTGACAAGGCCGAAAGACATGACAGTGTATTCATAGGAACCATAGCTTGTCCTGAATGCTGTCTTGGGGATGTCTTGTTCACGAATGCGAATCTGATGATAGCCCATACGAAGGTCAAGCTTGGAGAATACTTGAGCACCCTTGAGTTGTTCGAAAAGCTCGTTGATGTTGGGAAGTGGGTACTTGTTCTTTATGGTCTTCTTGTTCAATGGACGGTAGTGGACACAAAGTCGGTACGTTCCATCCTTCTTCTTGACAAAAAGAACACCACAACCCCATGGAGAAGAACTTGGTCGGATCAGACCCATACGCTCTTGTATATCGAGTTATTTCTTCAGCTCCTTCAACTCTTCTGGTCCAAGCTTGTAAGGACGTTTGCAAACAGGTTCCGTGCCAGGCTCAAGATCAATGACGAATTCAACTGGCAGGTGAGGAGGCATTCCTGGAAGCTCTTCTAGAAAGACGTCTTGATATTCACAAATGACTGGAATTTGAGAGATGGCATTCAACTCGCCCTTCTCATTGAGAGAAAACAGTCAAATGGTATCATCACGAGCGGCAAAGACGATCACATCCTCAGACGAATGTGTCAATTGAATCTGTCTGGCAGCACAATCAAGCTGAGCCTTGTGCTTAGAAAGCCAGTCCATGCCGAGAATTAGATCATTATCCGAGTTACCAAGGACCATTGGAGAAGACAGAAACTTATAGTCGCCCATCTTGATAGTAACATCCGGAACCATCATGCTAGAACTCAAACGCTTAGCTGGAGAAACAACTTGCAATGCTTTAGGTATGCCTTAGTGTCAAAGTTGTGCTCCGATGCAAATGGGAATGACATGAAAGAATGCGATACACCAGAGTCAAAAAGAACTTTTGCAGGAATATCGTTAACAGGAAGGTTACCCATGATCACTTCTGACGAGTCCTCTGCTTGAGCTGCGTTCATCATGTTAACCTTGACATGCTTGGGATTATGCTTGACCACTGCATTGCTGACAGATCTCACAGGAGGAGGAGGCGGAAGACGCCTCTGGTTGAAGCATTTGTTTGCATAGTGACCTTTCTGCTGACACTTGTTGCACGTAACCTCTGAGAGCGGCCGGTGATACGGAGCACTTGACCTTGGAGCATGAGACGAAGTTTTGTTCTGAAAGGCTAGGTTGGGTGGGTGGGAAGATCCATTGCCACCTTTGCTCTTCTGCTGATAAGGCTGACGGAACAGAGGACGAGGAGGCAACCAGTACTTTTGCTGCTTAGCTGCCACTTGAGTTGAAGAAGAAGGAGTTGCATTCCTAACTCTCTTCTTGGAAGCATCACACTTGAGCTGAGCAGCCTCTTGATTTAGTGCCATATTGTAGAACTCATCGTACTTTTTCGGCTCAAAAAACACAAGAGCTAGTTGCAGATCTTCTCTGAGGCCACCTCTGAACTGATAAATCATGCTCTTCTCGTCAGGGACGTCTTGCTTGGCGAAATGAGCGAGCCTCTGGAACATGATGTTGTATTGGTAAACAGACAAGCTGCCTTGCTTCAGATTGCGGAACTCCTCACGCTTGCCCTCAACAACACTCTGAGGAATGTGGTGAGCTTTGAAGTCTTGGCGGAAATCATCCCAGGTAATCACACGACCTACTCTGGAATCTTTGTATTGTTGATACCATTTAGTAGCTTGGTCTTTGAGTTGGAACGAAGCAAACTTGAAAAAGTCCTCAGGCCTGACGTTGCTACACTCAAAATGTTTGCAGATATCCACGAGCCAATCGTTAGTGTTTGTGGCCTCGACACAGTTACTGAAGGTCTTCGGTTGGTTTGCGAGGAACTGGTTGAGGGTAGCAAACTGAGTTTGATTGTTGCCATGGCCTTGATTTCCTTGGTTGCGCTCTTGCAAGAGTTGCATAATCAGCTGCGTGTTGGCGTTGGTAGCGGCCATCATAGCTTGCCATGCCTCCGTAGGTGGAGGTGGTGGCGGAGGTTCCGGATTCTGACGCGTTGGAGGAGCCATCCTGAAGAAGGTGACATCCGTTAGCATCTTGAAAGACATATATTCAAGCTGAATCAAATGGACCGAAATTGCAACATATAGCCTTAACATTCGAACAAGAATGAACGAATTAATTCCAAATTAAATGGTCACACTTCCATAAATTGAGAAGCCACTTAGATAGAGGTAGATGAATAAAAGAACAAGGTACGGACAAGAACAAATACTTGGTAAGGATTACCCAATCACGAACCAAATATCTGCGGAGAAATACTAGAGCTACATGAATTCCCACCTATGAAACTCTCAAAACTTTCCGGTTATGCAATCAGTGTTGGGGATACAGGAGAAGCATAATATCTCACCCAAAACTAGCAAATCCTACATCCAGCTGTATCCATCCTTCAACACATAACCAAGAAACCTTCGGAAATCATTTACCTCAACCTTCGAAAAGCATCCGTTATACGAGTTATGCAATATTCTCGAACTCCCGCCCCAGTACTGGGTGGCGTCGAGGTTATCTCACCAACAACTGCATAAAAGAGATTTTTGATGTCGGTAAAACTCAGGTATTCCAGAACTGCAACGATAAAATTGTGACGACAACACCTCGTTGCTCAACTCCCCGGGACACTGCCACAACCCCTAAATGTCAGGAGGCACCAAGAACAATGTTCTCGTCACAAAACCATTGGAACAATTCCAAGATACCCGCGTGATCCTAAAAAAATTAGTGAAATTTGAGAAAAGAAGAGTCAAAACTCTACATCATGATGCCTCACCAGAGCGACGAAGGGACTGAGGAGTAAAAAGAATCCTACTCTCCGATATATCTATTCTATACCTACTAATAAAGTAAGGTGTGTTTCGCCAATTTTTTCATCCGTTCACCATCGATATTTTTTTCTATTCAAAGTGGTACTAAATTCTTATGCGTTTGTCTACTAGAAAAAGAATTTTCGTATGTGGGTCGCGCGATGTGGCCCAGCGAAGTAATCCCCCTTATTTCTGCCCACGCAGATAGGAAAAATCTATTTTTCGCACTAGGCGATAAATAGTCAGAGTTTCGCATAGCCTATATTTTTTATTTATTTATGTAATTGATTTCTATTTTTATTCTCCTTTTCCTATCTCTTTTTCCCTTCCAAGTTTAATTTTCTTTTAGAATTTATTTTGGAAGTTAAAAATTCTCATAAACATTTAGAATTAAAAAAACAAATTTTAGAAAATGTTCAGAATTCCAAAATTTTGTTGCTATTTTGAAAAATATTCGAAACTTGCAAAAGTTTACCATTTTTTCTATTTTTTATTTTTTTCAAAATTGTTCGAGATTTTTAAAAAGGAAATAGCATTTTAAAAAATACTCTAGATTCAAAAAATATTCCTGTTTATTGAATTTTTCGCAATAAAAAATAATGTTCGTGTATATAAGATACACATTTTCTAAAGATATTATGAATTTTTAATACATGTTCCCATTTGAAAAAAATGTTGACAAATTGAAATAATGAAATTCATGGTTTTTATAAAAAATTTGGTGTTTTGAGAAAATGTTTGTGAATTTTGTAAGATGTTCCCTTTCATATTTTGTTCGCATTTTTTCAAAAGTGTACATAATTTTCAAATAACTGTTTTGGATTTAAATATTTGCTCATGTTTCCTAGAATGTTTAGACACTTCAGACCTTAAAATCCCCTCGATTGAAAAGATTGAAAGGAAAAGTAGATTAAATAACTCATGGGCCTTTTTGGCGTACGATGACGTAACAAAATTCTTAAATGCACTCGATCAATGAATGAAAAATAGCGGATTGATTTCTTCACAAGCGGCGAAATCGAGATCTAAATGTTTCTTTTCCGTGTGCACACAGGGTTTGGCTTGTGCATATAATTCTCACTGACGTTAAATGCATACTATTTTATTTCCCTTCGCAACGCACGTGCATATGTGCTAGTATAATCCTATAGGACTCAAAACATTTTTCTAGACTCAACAACGCCAGCGATTCGATCAAGCAGGGGGCTCCTAAGTCGGGGAAGGCTCTGATTACCAACTTGTAACACCCACGATGCGGTTATTTCTCCCACGTGTCGGAGCAAAACTTAGAGGCATAACCGCATTGTAGGCATGTCGCAAGAGGGGTAATCTTTACACATCCCATGTACTGAATAAGAAAGAGGTACAGAGTTGGCTTACAATCGCCACTTCACACAATACATAAATATAGCATTACATCATCTAGATACAATCAAGGTCTGACTACGGAACCAAAATAAAGACAACCCCAAATGCGAAAGATCCCCGATCGCCCCAACTGGGCTCCACTACTGATCGTCTGGAAAAGAAACGTAGTAATGTCCTGAGTCCTCGTCGAACTCCCACTTGAGTTCAGTCACATCTCCTGGAATGGCATCATCGACACCTCCATCTAGTTTTGGAAGTAATCTGTGAGTCACGGGGACTCAGCAATCTCACACCCTCGCAATCAAGACTATTTAAGCTTATGGGTAGGCAAAGGTAGTAAGGTGGAGCTGCAGCAAGCACTAGCATATATGGTCGCTAACATACGCAAATGAGAGCGAGAAGAGAAGGCAAAGCACGGTCGAGAATATATGATCAAGAAGTGATACTAGAACTACTTACGTTCAAGCATAACACGAGAACATGTTCTCTTCCTGGACTCCACCGAAAAAAGACCATCACGGCTACACACGATGTTGATTCATTTTAAATTAAGTTAAGTTTCAAGTTTTCTACAGCCGGACATTAACAAATTCCCATCTGCCCATAACCGCGGGCATGGATTTCGAAAGTTCAAAACCCTGCAGGGGTGTCCCAACTTAGCCCATCACAAGCTCTCACGGTCAACAAAGGATATTCCTCTCCCAGGATGACCCGATCAGACTTGGAATCCCGGTTACAAGACATTTCGACAATGGTAAAACAAGACCAGCAAAGCCACCCGATGTGCCGACAAATCCCGATAGGAGTCGCACGTATCTCGTTCTCAGGGCAACACCGAATGAGACTAGCTACGAGTAAAGCCAACCGTCAAGTTTCCCCGAGGTGGCCCCGCAGGCAGCTCGGTTCGGACCAACACTCAGAGGAGCACTCGCTCTAGGGGGGTTAAAATAAAGATGACCCTTGAGTCCGGAACCCAAGGGAAAAAAAGGCTAGGTGGAAAATGGTAAAACCAAGGTTGGGCCTTGCTGGAGGAGTTTTATTCAAGGTGAACTGTCAAGGGGTTCCCATTATAACCCAACCACGTAAGGAACGCAAAATCAAGGAACATAACACCGGTATGACGGAAACTAGGGCAGCAAGAGTAGAACAAAACACCAGGCATAAGGCCGAGCCTTCCACCATTTACCAAGTATATAGGTGCATTTAAAGTAAACAAGATATAATAATGATATCCCAACAATAAACATGTTCCAACAAGGAACAAACTCCAATCTTCACCTGCAACTAGCAACGCTATAAGAGGGGCTGAGCAAAGCGGCAACATAGCCAAACAAAGGTTTGCTAGAATAAGGTGGGTTAGAGGTTTGACATGGCAATATGGGAGGCATGATAAAGCATGTGGTAGGTATCGCAGCATAGGCATATCAAAAGAGCGAGCAACTAGCAAGCAAAGATACAAGTGATTTCGAGGGTATGGTCATCTTGCATGCAAAGTTCTCCGAGTTGACGTAAGCTTGATCCTCGTAAGCGTACTCAACGGGTTACTCGATCACGTACTCGTCCCCCGGCTCTACCCAAGGCAAGAACACAATCAAGGGAACCACAATCAAGCACGGTGCAATGCGCAAGCAACATGATGCAAAAATGAGTTGATTTCGGTCGAAATCAATATAAATATCACCGGAATCGGATGCACGGTTTGCAAATGGCAAGCAAAACAATAATGGCACTATTTCGCGATTAACAGCACGATGCCATCTAAAATGCAACAAGAAACTAAGCTACTACACTCTAACATAGCAACAAAGCACATGGCAGTGAACCACTCAAAATGCTTGACAAAATATGAACACTGAGCTACGGCTAAATCACACAATAGCAGGCTCAAACAAGCATGGCAAAAGTGCAAAAGATATCAGGTTCTCAAACTTAGTGAAAATAACATGTCAGGATTTAACATCAAGAAGCAATGTTTAGAGCAAGATAACAACATGCTACAGGAACATATCATGGCAAAGCAAGGCATGGCTTGAAACTACTCAAAGCATATAACAAAAGTCCCTTACTGACCATAAGCCAAAAAGGATCAGAAAATAAGATGGCACCCATGTAAACATAGCAAGTTTCGTTAACAGATTCAGACTTAGCAGAAAACTGGACATGGCATAAACAGAGTTACGTAGGCATGTTTGCGAGCTCGATGCACTCACCACAAGCCATTGCATGACAAACTAAGCATACACCCAGCAAGAAGACATGTCCAAGAAGCTAACCATGGCAAGAACAATCTCATAGCAAGCATGGATCAACTACAACAACCTTGGCAAAATTGATTAACACATAAACAATCTGCCAGGAACATTTTATAGCAAAAGTAGAGCAAGATTGAGTCATTCTAGGGTACTCCATAATTGAAAACAAAGGCATGGATGGATAGAACATACCAATATCTCAAAATCATCCTTACTGAACATGCTCAAAAGAGGCATGGATCACTCTGTAGCAACATGAATACATGGCATAAAAATAACATCAGGGAAATGACTTGTTCTTCTAAGTCCCTGAAATCAGCAACATCACGAGAGCTACTTTACATGCTTGTGCTCGTCACCACATTGATCACAAAAATACATGGCATACACCCCTGTAAAGATGGCATGGCATAGCCCAAAACACATGTAGGGCTCAAGTTCATAGGAGGCACACATTAATCATGGCAAAAATGACAAATGTCCATAATCTGTTAAGAAACAGAAACTAACATTTTATAGCACTCTTGCAATAGCATTTTAAGCATCAAGATGGACTCAAAAAAGCATGGTGCAATGGAACAAAATGAAGAGCACATCCAGACGAACAATTTGATATATCATACACATGAAACAAAGCTACGGTCATGGAGATATGGCATGATGAATAGAGCAACATAATGCAAAATTTTCAGGACTTGGAGAAATTCAACCTCGGGGAAAAAGTCAACGGGGCACGGGAACCGAGGCTCGCCGGCACGGGGCTCGCCGAAGATGGCGGGGAAGGAAGCGGGGCTCGCCGGAGATGGCGGATCCGGGCCGGATCCGGCCGGATCCCGACGTGGGGAGGCGGAGGAGGTCGCCGACGGGCGCGGGGCGAGGCCGGGTGCTCGGGGCGGAGGGCAACGGCAGCCGGTGGCGATGAGGACGGGCGGCATACCGGGTGGGGTCCTGCGGGCGCTCGGGCGAGGCGCTGGTGGCGGGGCGGTGCGGGCTCGCCGGGGCGCAGAGCGGCGGGCGCGGGCGGCGGGGTAGCGGGCCGCAGGGACCGTTGTCGGTGTCAAAACCGGCGGATCTCATGTAGGGGGTCCCGAACTGTGCGTCTAGGCTGGATGGTAACAGGAGGTAGGGGACACGATGTTTTACCCAGGCTCGGGACCTCTTGATGGAGGTAAAACCCTACGTCCTGCTTGATTAATATTGATGATATGGGTAGTACAAGAGTAGATCTACCACGAGATCAGAGAGGCTAAACCCTAGAAGCTAGCCTATGGTATGATTGTATGTTGTGATTGTTGTCCTACGGACTAAAACCCTTCGGTTTATATAGACACCGGAGAGGGTTAGGGTTACACAAGGTCGGTTACAAAGGAGAAGATATCCATATACGTATTGGCTAGCTTGCCTTCCACGCCAAGTAGAGTCCCATCCGGACACGAGATGAAGTCTTCAATCTTGTATCTTCATAGTCTAGCAGTCCGGCCAATGGAGATAGTCCGGCTGTCCGGAGACCCCCTAATCCAGGACTCCCTCAGTAGCCCCTGAACCAGGCTTCAATGACGATGAGTCCGGCGTGCAGTATTGTCTTCGGCATTGCAAGGCGGGTTCCTTCTCCGAATACATCACGGAAGAATTTGAATACGAGGATAGTGTCCGACCCTGCAAAATAAGTTCCACATTCCACCACAGAGAGAATAATATTTTCGCAGATCTAATTTGCTGGCTTGTTTTGGTAGCACGACGTTATGTCATGGCCCGGTGATTTATTCGAACCGTTTCTTTTAACTAGCTCCACACACAACGCGAGGCGGTTTCTTGACACGTCTTGTCAAAGCAGAGATCGTGTTCCCCCAATTACGGGATTCTCATTAATGCGGTCGTGGGTAACCCAACCGTGTCTAGGACTCCTAGATTATAGGCAAGTCCCAAACGGCTACAGAGAGAACGCTTGATATTCACCCACTTTATAAGGGGATAAGGTTTTCGCTTTTTCCCTCTTGTGCTCAATCGAACCCTTCCCCCGCATCGAGTTCTAACACCCAAAGCCCAGGTTAGGTGCTCCGGATCTTCAATCATGTCCGGATCCAGCCTTCAAGGCCGATGGATGCCCTCCTCCGTTACGGAAGAGGACATCAAGAAGTTGAGGGAGGCTAGATACCTGACCGTCGAGGTTTCACATTGGCTGCCTGCTCGAGGGCAGATCGTCCCTACTCCCGAACCCAACGATAATGTCGTGTTCGTTTCCCACTTCCTCCGAGGTCTAGGCCTCACTCTGGATCCTTTCGTCAGGGGTTTGATGTTCTATTACGGGCTAGATTTCCATGATCTAGCTCCGGACTCCTTTCTCCACATCTCGACATTTATTGTCGTGTGTGAGGCCTTCCTCCGTGTTACCCCTCACCTCGGCCTGTGGCTCAAAACCTTTGAAGTAAAGCCAAAGATGATCGAGGGGCAACATGCAGCGTGCGGAGGTGCATCAATAGGCAAGATGGCAGGAGCTCCATGGCCGAAAGGTTCCTTTCCAGAGGTGTCCGAATTATGGCAACGGGAGTGGTTTTACGTGACGGCTCCCAGAAGTGCCAAGTGGGCGGCTGCCCCCGCTTTCCGCTCGGGCCCCCCACCACAACTGATGTCATGGATTAGCAGAGGTCTGAGCTGGGGTCTAGCCATGGACGTGCCTATATTGCAAAGCCGCATCCGAGATCTCTTCGAGGGAGATTTTAATTTGGCTGTGGTAATACAAGTTATGCTGGTTTGTCAAGTCCAGCCTTGCAGACGCCAGCCCCTTTGCTTGTGGGAGTTCAACCCAGAGGGACCGCGTGCCATTCAAATTTTCCTTGGCCTGATGCACAAGGAGATGTACAAGTCATTCTTCGGACCTCAAGTAGAGTGTCCGGATATTACCGAGGACATGGGCCTGAGCAATAACCGCGCCGCCGAACAAGAAACCCTCTGGCCGAACACACTGTCTTTTATTCGTCACGAAGTTATTTCTGAGAGTTCGCTTTTTGACCAGGACTGGCTAACAAAGGCAAAGATGATTCGGTGTTTGGCCCCCCTCCCTGAGGGTTTGGAAAATCCGGTATTGGAAAAGATGCTCGAGGTCGCACCTTGCCCGGAGCCCTCGAAGGAAGATACCGGGAGGATAATACGGGTGGACGCGGGCCCCCATCACTGCCCGTTCCAACCGAGGGAATGAGCGTCTCCACGAAGGAGGACAACTGGGGGAGGAAAAGGACCGCTTCCGAGGATCCGGAAGCCGAAGCCTCCAAACGGGAGAAGAAGTCTCCCACAGAGGGTCTTGCCTCGGGGGGTGCTTTTGCCGCACAAAGTCCGCGGTTGGACCAGCCCTCCAACGAGTCGTAAGTGATCCAAAATACTTCAATAGTAAAGGTATGCTGTCTTTTTTCTGAGAAAATAATCACCGCATATATCTTGCAGTTCGGGCTTTAGCCCCTCTCAGATGAGCTCGTCTTCGGGGGATCTTCTTCCAGAGATGATGGAGAGCGAAACGCCTCCTCCGGACTCCTCCGCTCAAGAAGCGATCGACCCCGAAGTGTCGTCATGGAGGGCCTCTCCGGATCCGGTGAGGCCAGAAGATAATCCCATAGATCCCTGAAGTCCCCAGCGTCCGGCTCCCGAAGAGAGCAGACAAAAGAGTCCGGCACTGTCTGGTGTGCGGTCGGACGTTCTGAGGGAGTTGGTGGGGCGAGCAACCATCTCAGAAGAACACCGTATGCTGATGGGTACGGTGATGGAGAGAATCTCGTCCGCTGAAAGCGGATTACATGAAGCCTTTATGAGTCTACTGACAGGCTTTGAGGTATTGTGAGATAATATGTGATAGTACTGCACATGTTAGGTGTGCCCTGTGTAGATAGTAGCCCCTGAGACTCTGGTTGTCATCGAGAACGGAGGCGAACAGAGGATCATATTCCCAGGCAATAACTAGACTGCCCCTATGTGCAGGTGGTGGAAGCTCCGGTGGCTAGCCGGACTAGTGAATTTTCCAAATTAAAACAACAACTGGATGCGGCAGACACCGACATCGAGCTTGTTAACAAGAGGCTTGACGAGGCATAGGGTAAGTGTTATTATCTGGTGAACGCCACATAGTAAGAGCAGCATGATGCCAGTATCTTTAATATGTTGTGACTGCAGATGGAGCTGCCACCGGAAACCTTGCGGGCAGAACTTGCCCGAGCCAAGGAACAAGCGAGGATTAGTAATGCGGCTGCTTTGAAGGCGGCCGAAGAGTTGAAAGCCGAGAAGGCCGCACATTGCGAGAGCCAAGAGAAGATGGCCAAGATGGCCGTAGAATTAAAAGACACTGCCGACCGTTGCCGGGTCCTTGAAAAAGAAAACCAAGCGAAGGTAACGGACCTTGAGAAGGCCGCGGCAGCGGACAAAGACACCCGTTCTGCTATGAGAGCAAAGAAGGAGGAGCTGCGGGAAGCCGAGGATATTGCGGCTGGGAAACCCTTCATGTTACAGAGGAAGTTCGGAGATCCACGATATTCCCCTCTGGATCGGCTGTGGAGTTCGACAGATGCGTATATGGATTTGGCGGTGAGCGCTGCTGATGCGGCCAAGTACTTCCGAGGTCAGACAGATCGTGAAGTGGACAAGCTGTTCTGGACGCAATTCCACGTTCCAGAGTGTCCGCTTTCATTGACTGACCAGCTAGCCGAATGGGCCGAACTGAATAGGTTTTCCGGACTCGCCATGAGGTCTGTTGTGGATCAGCTATGGCCGGAAAAAGCCAAAGCCGAACAGCTATTTCAGCTTAGTGCAGCAGTTCCTTGGTGCGGTGCCGCGCATTAATGCGATGAAGAGGTCGGCGTGCATAGAAGGCTCGCGGATGGCCCTTGCCCGTGTTAAAGCATACTGGGCGGAGATGGACGCTACCACTGTTGCGGCACAGGGTTCGGCCATAGGCCGAGTGGCTGCCGAGCATTATTTCGAGGAGGTTCTCGAGGGTGCTCGTTTGATAGAGGCCCAGTGCTCGAAGAATATTATGTTTGAGTGATATGTATTTTCATTGTAAAAACAATGCTTTTACGAAGTTTTTATAATGCTATGTTTATACTTTTGCCTGAAAGTAGTATGATGCCTCTTGTGTGGCCGTTTATGTATACATGTGTATAACCTAAAAGATTGCAGCCGTCGGCTTCAACCCCCATGCATATAATGCGGAGGTGCTCGCAAAAAACGCGTGTTCACACTTAACCCAACGTCTTGGTCCTATTAAGGAGGTGATAGCGTAGCGAGCGAGGCAACCGGACTATAATGCTTTAACACTTTCACTTAGCCATAGGAGTTTGACAGTGGGGCTACTAGATAGCCCCTGGTGGCTCCGCACTCTCCCGATCGCGGGGTGCGTACATGCCTGGCCAGAAAACGGCCCTTCGTTAAGGCGGAGGAATTATAACATTCCGATAGGTCATCGAGTGGTTGACCAGTCTCACGCTATATCATGACAGTCGGTTTTCGGCTTTCTCTACTGAGGTGCTCGTCCGGATGAACCAGGGCACAATCGCAGTAGTTCTCCTGGTGCTACCTTAGCCGATAAAGCGGAACGTAAGGCACCAAAACACAGGAGCCGGGCAAACCCAACATTTGACCAAAGACAATGATTCGGAGCTGATGCATATAAGGCCAAACTCGCGACGCGGAACACTCCCTAAGGTATTCGGTCTTTATGGTATCAACCGGGCCTAAATAGTGCCCTTTGTAAGAATCCCCTTGTGTCCAGGTACGTGCATTATTCTGACGTGGCCACATGCCAAGACATCAGCATCCTTCTCAACTGTGCTGAGAATTCGGTGGATATGTATCAACAAGAGACAGTAAAAAAGGTTTACGCAGGGTCTTAATCTAAAAAGAATCCTTGGAGCGGGTCCCTGCTGCACGTCTGCGCCTGTGTCTCCATTATGCTGTATCCTGGACGGGTGTAGCACGATGATCATCTGTAAAAGAGAGGAACTTAGGTGAAAAAATTGTCGTGCAAAAAGATAGTTTTTTAAAGAAACCATATATAATTCAAGATGAGTAAAAATTGCCACTTGTCTGCGCGCGTTGAGCCCCTTGTATTTGTAATAGGGGTGTGACCGTTGATCCGGTATGAATTACATATAGCTGCGCCGGACTCGTCTAACCGTGTCCGAGGTCTTGACGACCTGTTAAATGCTTTAGTTGGTGAGGCCGTTTTTAATGTGCGGCTGCCAAGGCAGCCGCACTCTCTTCGGCGCACAAAGATCGCTTAATACTTCTGTTTACTGTAATGATGCCACGTGGGCCGGGCATCTTGAGTGTGAGGGAAGCGTAGTACGGTATTGCATTAAAGCGAGCGAAAGCTTCTCGTCCGAGTAGTGCTTGATAGCCACTTTGGAATGGAGCGATGTGGAAGGTTAAATGTTCGCTACGGAAGTTGTCGGGGAAGCCGAATATAACCTTTAGTAGCAGGGAGCCCGTGCAATGAGCCCCTGGGCCTGGCGTTACTCCTTTAAAGGTAGTGTTGCTATGGCAAATTTTTGTTGGGTCTATCCCCATTTCGCGGATTGTATCCTGGTATCAGGTTTAAACTGCTGCCACCGTCCATCAGGACTCGTGTGAAGTGGTATCCGGCAATTATTGGGTCTAATACCAGGGCAGCCCATCCTGCACGCCGGATACTTGCTGAGTAATCACGATGGTCGAAAGTGATCGGTTGAGACGACCAATGGCAGGATTCCGCGGTGATAGGCCCTTGGGCATATTTTTCTGGGAGTGCCATTTTGTTGCTTCCCTTGATCACGTGTAACACGTTTACTGTTTTGACTTCTGGTGGAAATTTCTTTTGTTCCCCAGTGTCTTGCTTGAGAGGCTCATCCTCGTCTTCGCTTGGTGCATCCTCCCCCTTGTGTACGGCGTTGAGCTTGCCGGACTGCTTGAAAACCCAACATTCTCTGTGAGTATGATTAGCGGGTTTACCAGGGGTGCTATGGATCTGACATATTTGGTCCAGAATTTTGTTTAGGCTGGACAGTTCATCTCTGGCGCCTTTAGAGGGCGGCTTTTGCTGACCTGGCCGAGAGCTTTTGAATCCGGCGTTTACTGTCGTGCTCTTCGTGCTGTCTTCTTCATTCCGGCGTTTGTTATTGCTGTTGCGCCGTGATTTTCCGTTTCCATCTCTAACTTCAGATGTACTGGGGTCGCTGGTGCTGCATCTGGCTAGCCAGCTGTCCTCACCCGCGCAAAAGCGGGTCATGAGGCTTGTTAATGCTGCCATTGTTCTTGGCTTTTCTTGGCCGAGGTGTCTGGCAAGCCATTTGTCACGGACGCTATGCTTAAAAGCTACCAAGGCTTCGGCGTCCGGACAATCGACAATTTGGTTCTTTTTAGTAAGAAACATGTTCCAAAGTTTTCGGGCTGACTCTCCGGGCTGTTGAGTTATATGACTCAAATCGTCCGCGTCCGGAGGTCGGACATAAGTCCCTTGAAAATTTGCCCGAAACGCGTCTTCGAGCTCTTCCCAGCTTCCAATGGAGTTTTCGGGGAGGCTTTTAAGCCAGTGACAAGCTGACCCTTTGAGCTTGAGGGGTAAGTACTTCATGGCATGGAGATCATCTCCTCGAGCCATATGGATATGGAGGATATAGTCCTCAATCCAGACCCCAGGGTCTGTTGTTCCGTCGTATGCCTCTATGTTTACGGGTTTGAATCCCTTTGGAAATTCATGGTCCAGCACCTCATCGGTGAAACATAAGGGGTGTGTGGCACCCCTGTATCTGGGTGTAACGCGTTGTTCGGATGTTTGTTGTGTTACATTGTATGCTGGGGCGCGCTTGCGTGGTCCATAGATGGATCTGGTTGCGCCGTCCTTTTGGTGCGAGCCCTCGCATGGATTGCGTATTGTCTTGTGAGTGGCATTGTTTGCCGCTCTGTGTTGGCCGTGAGGTCGTCTATCCGGCCAGGTGGATGTTTTGATTTTTGGTTGTGGGGGGTCTGAGGCCTCCTCATCGAATTCAGGTACCAACTTCCGCTTTGGGTAGCTCTTGGTGGGGCGATTGTCGCCGTACTTCGTTGCTGTGTTGAGTACTTTACTCCATCTGATTTGGAGTGTGTGCTGCGCAGCCTTGAGCCTTTGCTTCTGCTTTTTCAGACTCCTCATGGTGGCAACAAGCCTTTGACGGGCATTCTGCTGCTCCGGGTGCCTGTCCGGCGTTATGTCGTCCGGACTATTATCTTTGATAGAATTGGTTTGTTCGGTTTGATTCCCCGTATTGCCATGGTCCGGCAGTGGTTCGCCCTGCTCCAACGCCGGGTCTGTATGATCGTTATTTCTGTCGAGGCAGGATTTGGGCCGGCGCTTGTGCCGCCGCTTTGACTGCTTCTCGAGGGAACAAGCCTTCGGTGCGTCCTTCCGTTCCTCGTCGTCGTCTTCTTTTGGTGTGTCCACCATGTATACATCATATGATGAAGTGGACGTCCAGCGCCCTATGGGCGATGGTTCCTCTTCGCCTCCTGCATCATCGTCCATACCG
This sequence comes from Triticum dicoccoides, assembly GCF_002162155.2. Taxonomy (NCBI): domain Eukaryota; kingdom Viridiplantae; phylum Streptophyta; class Magnoliopsida; order Poales; family Poaceae; genus Triticum; species Triticum dicoccoides. Next base: position 602,123,245 of record NC_041382.1, on the reverse strand, counting down.
TCGATCTCTTCGGAGTCGAAGTCGAGCATGTCGGTTGAGTCATCGATAGTGGCTATTAAGTGGGTGGTGGGTGGGCGTCGAATTTCTTCGGCGTCCGCATCCCAATCATGTTGGCCATAATCCGGCCAGGGCTCTCCTGAGAAAGAGAGAGACCTTAGTGAATTCAGAATGTCGCTGAAGGGCGAGTGCTGAAAGATATCCGCGGCGGTGAATTCCATAATCGGCGCCCAATCGGATTCGACTGGCAGGGGCGCAGATGGTTCGGAGTCCAGAAAAGAGTCTGGCACCTTGGAGTCACGGGCTGCATAGAGGATTATGTTGGTGTTTGGCTCGATCGCCGTCGAGACTGCAGCCCCTGACGCGGTGTCTAGCCACCCATCCTCGATTGGCGCAGTTGGCTCCGAGCTAAGGGTCGGAGCTGATGCGGGCGCGGCCTCTGGGGTACTGTTTGGCGGCAGAGCTAGGTCATACCCATCACGACAGTGCGGCGCGCCCGGCTGTGGCTCGAATCCGTCGAAGATCAAGTCTCCGCGGATGTCGGCCATGTAGTTCAAACTTCCAAATCTGACCTGATGGCCGCGGGCGTAGCTTTCAATCTGCTCCAGATGGCCAAGCGAATTAGCCCGCAGTGCAAAGCCGCCGAATACGAAGATCTGTCCGGGGAGAGAAGTCTCACCCTGGACCGCATCGCTATCGATGATAGTAGGAGCCATCAAGCCTAACAGCGACGACAAAGAGGAACTCTCAATGAAAGCACCAATGTTGGTGTCAAAACCGGCGGATCTCGGGTAGGGGGTCCCGAACTGTGCATCTAGGCTGGATGGTAACAGGAGGCAGGGGACACGATGTTTTACCCAGGTTCGGGCCCTCTTGATGGAGGTAAAACCCTACGTCCTGCTTGATTAATATTGATGATATGGGTAGTACAAGAGTAGATCTACCACGAGATCAGAGAGGCTAAACCCTAGAAGCTAGCCTATGGTATGATTGTATGTTGTGATTGTTGTCCTACGGACTAAAACCCTTCGGTTTATATAGACACCGGAGAGGGTTAGGGTTACACAAGGTCGGTTACAAAGGAGGATATATCCATATATGTATTGCCTAGCTTGCCTTCCATGCCAAGTAGAGTCCCATCCGGACACGAGACGAAGTCTTCAATCTTGTATCTTCATAGTCTAACAGTCCGGCCAATGGAGATAGTCCGGCTGTCCGGAGACCCCCTAATCCAGAACTCCCTCAACCGCGGCTGGGCCCGACGGGCTTCGGCGATGTGGGCGTGGAGGCGCCACGTGGCGGCCCCTGGTAGGCCGCGGGCGACGGCACGATTCGTCAAGGGGTTCCCATTATAACCCAACCGCGTAAGGAACGCAAAATCAAGGAACATAACACCGATATGATGGAAACTAGGGCGGCAAGAGTGGAACAAAACATCAGGCATAAGGCCGAGCCTTCCACCCTTTACCAAGTATATAGGTGCATTTAAAGTAAACAAGATATAATAATGATATCCCAACAATAAACATGTTCCAATAAGGAACAAACTCCAATCTTCACCTGCAACTAGCAACGCTATAAGAGGGGCTGAGCAAAGCGGTAACATAGCCAAACAATGGTTTGCTAGGACAATGTGGGTTAGAGGTTTGACATGGCAATATGGGAGGCATGATAAAGCATGTGGTAGGTATCCCGGCATAGGCATAGCAAAAGAGAGAGCAACTCGCAAGCAAAGATAGAAGTGATTTCGAGGGTATGGTCATCATGCATGCAAAGTTCTCCAAGTTGACGTAAGCTTGATCCTCGTAAGAATACTCAACGGGTTCCTTGATCACATACTCGTCTCCCGGCTCTACCCAAGGCAAGAACACAAGCAAGGGAACCACAATCAACCACGGTGCAATGCGCAAGCAACATGATGCAAAACATGGCATGATATGTGGGATGTGATATGCAATGCATATGCATGCTCCGGAAGGAAAATATTGAACCATGCCTCAACTTGGAAAACCAAGCATGTCGTTGGAAAGATGGGTTGATTTCGGTCGAAATCGATATAAACATCACCGGAATCGGATGCACAGTTTGCAAATGGCAAGCAAAACAATAATGGCACTATTCTGCGATTAATAGCACGATGCCATATAAAATGCAACAAGAAACTAAGCTACTGCACTCTAACATAGCAACAAAGCACATGGCAGTGATCCACTAAAATGCTTGACAAAAGATGAACACTGAGTTACGGCTAAATCACACAGTAGCAGGCTCAAACAAGCATGGCAAAAGTGCAAAAGATATGAGGTTCTCAAACTTAGTGAAAATAACATGTCAGGATTTAACATCAGGAAGCAATGTTTAGAGCAAGATAACAACATGCTACAGGAACATATCATGGCAAAGCAAGGCATGGCATGAAACTACTCAAAGCATATAACAAAAGTCCCTTACTGACCATAAGCCAAAAGGGATCAGAAAATAAGATGGCACCCATGTCAACATAGCAAGTTTCGTTAACAGATTCAGACTTAGTAGAAAACTAGACATGGCATAAACAGAGTTACGTAGGCATGTTTGCGAGCTCGATGCACTCACCACAAGGTTGCATGACAAACTAAGCATACACCCAACAAGAAGACATGTCCAAGAAGCTAACCATGGCAAGAACAATCTCATAGCAAGCATGAATCAACTACAGCAACCTTGGCAAAATTGATTAACACGTAAACAATCTGCCAGGAACATTTTATAGCAAAAGTAGTGCAAGATTGAGCCATGCTAGCGTACTCCATAATTGCAAACAAAGGCATGGATGGATAGAACATAACAATATCTCAAAATCATCCTTACTGAACATGCTCAAAAGAGGCATGGATCACTCTGTAGCAACATGAATACATGGCATAAAAATAACATCAGGGAAATGACTTAGAAGAATTCTAAGTCCCTGAAATCAGCAACATCACGAGAGCTACTTTGCATGCTTGTTATAGTCACCAAATTTATCAAAAAAATACATGGCATACACCCCTGTAAAGATGGCATGGTATAGCCCAAAACACATGTAGGGCTCAAGTTCATAGGAGGCACACATTAATCATGGAAAAAATGACAAATGTCCATAATCTGTTAAGAAACGGAAACTAACATTTTACAGCACTCTTGCAACAGCATTTTAAGCATCAATATGGACTCAAACAAGCATGGTGCAATGGAACAAAATGAAGAGCACATCCGGACGAACAATTTGATATATCATACACATGAAACGGAGCTACGGTCATGGAGATATGGCATGATGAACAGAGCAACATAATGCAAAAGTTTCGGGACTTAGAGAAATTCAACCTCGGGGAAAAAGTCAACGGGGCACGGGAACCGAGGCTCGCCGGCGCGGGGCTCACCGGAGATGGCGGGGAAGGACGCGGGGCTCGCCGGAGATGGCAGAACCGGGACGGATCTCGTCGGATCCGGTCGAATCCCGGCGCGGGGAGGCGGAGGAGGTCCCCGCCGGGCGCGGGGGCGAGGCCGAGTGCTCGGGGCGGAAGGCGGTGGCGGCCGGTGGCAATGAGGATGGGCGGCGCGCCAGGTGGGGTCCGGCGGGCGCTCGGGCGAGGTGCTAGCGGCGAG
>NC_041382.1:602100260-602118906 GCF_002162155.2 Triticum dicoccoides | reverse complement strand
CGGGGTAGCGGGCCGCGGGGGCCGCGGCTGGGCCCGGCGGGCTTCGGTGATGTGGGCGCGGAGGCGCCACGTGGCGGCCCTTGGTAGGCCGCGGGCGGCGGCACGATTCGTCTAGCGTCGCCCGGACGTGTCCGGCGGCGCGGAGGGGAAAATTTTAGGGTTAGGGTTGGAGTTGCCTCAGATTTGGACGGGGAAGACTAATTTATAGGTAGAGGGAGCTAGGAGACTCCAAATGGAGTGCGGTTTTCGGCCACGCGATCGTGATTGAACGGCCGAGAGGATGGAGGGGGTTTGGGTGGGTTTTGGGCCACTTTGGAGGGGTGTTGGGCTGTAACACACACGAGGCCTTTACAGTTCCTCGGTTAACCATTGGAGTATCAAATGAACTCCAAATGGTACGAGACTTGACAGGCGGTCTACCGGTAGCATACCAAGGCCGCTTGGCAAATCTCGGTCCAATCCGAGAATGTTTAACACCCGCACACGAAAAGAGGCAAAAGGGGACGCTGGAGGACGTAGGAGTGCCGGAATGCAAAACGGACAACGGGGAAAATGCTCGAATGCATGAGACGAACACGTATGCAAAATGTGATGCACATGATGACATGATATGAGAGCATGACATTGACAAAATGTAAAACAAAGACAAAACCAAACCACGAGGGAATATCATAACTTAGTGCCGAAAATGGCAAGAGTTGGAATACAAATATGGCAAGTTACATACGGGGCGTTACAGTCAATCTTGTAGGCGTTGTTGTTGTAGCGTTCAAGCACCTTGAAGGGTCCATCCGCTCGTGGTCGAAGTTTGGACTTGCGTTCGTGGGGGAAGCGGTCCTTGCGAATGTGTAGCCACACGAGATCTCTAATTGAATACCATGGGGTGCTTGTTGATGTTGCGCTTGGTCACAAGTCGTTGTACTTGGCGCTCGATGGTTTGCCTTGTATCTTCATGCACCTTCTTGAGATGGTTCACACGTGCACTTGCATCCGTATTGATGTGCTCTTGTAGTGGTAGAGGAAGAATGTCCAATGGGGGCAAAGGGTTGAATCCGTAGACGACCTTGAAGGGGGACTTGCCGGTTATTGAGTGTCTTGCGCGGTTGTAGGCGAACTCGGTGATAGGTAGTCACTCCTCCCACTCCTTGATGTTCTTCTTGATGAGCACTCGAAGTAGAGCGGAGAGTGTGTGGTTGGTCACCTCCGTTTGGCCATCGGTTTGAGGATGGTAAGCCATGGAGAAGAGTAGCTTGATTCCGAGCTTGGCGCATAAGGTCTTCCAAAAGTAGCTTAGGAACTTGACGTCACGGTCCGAGACAATCGTCTTTGGCACTCCATGTAGACGCAATATTTCCCTACAAAAGAGATTCACAACATGTGAAGCATCGTCTATCTTGTTGCAAGAAATGAAATGTGCCATCTTAGAGAAACGGTCCACAACAACAAATACCGAATCCTTTCCATTTCGAGTTATAGGCAATCCAAGTACAAAATCCATGCTAATGTCTTCCCATGGTTGATATGGAATTGGGAGATGCATGCAAAGGCCATGGGATTGAGCTTTATACTTAGCTTTGCGACATGTAGAGCTTCGGTTGGTGAAGCGGTTGACGTCGCGAAATATCTTCGGCCAATAATAGTTCTTGGAGAGCGTAGCAAAAGTCTTGTCACGTCCAAAATATCCCATCAGTCCTCCTCCATGAGATTCCTGCAAAAGCAACAAACGAAGAGAAGACTCGGGGATGCAAAGCTTGTTAGCTCTCATAAGATATCCATTCTTGAGGTAATAGCGTTCCCAAGATGTATTGGTCAAACACTTGGTATAAGGAATAGCAAAAGTGGGATCATGCTCATACAAGTCTTTTATGTGCTCAAAGCCAATGACATCCAATTCAAGTTGAGTAACAAGCATGCATATGCGGGAAAGAGCGTCCGCCACAACATTTTCCTTACCGTTGATGTACTTGATGACATAAGGAAAAGACTCAATGAATTCACTCCACTTAGCATGACGCTTGTTCAACTTGTTTTGACCCTTAAGGTATTTAAGCGTTTCATGATCGGTATGAATCATAAATTCATGAGGGCGAAGATAGTGTTCCCATTCATGCAAAACTCGCACTAAAGCATATAACTCTTTATCATAGATGGGGTAATTGAGTTGCACTCTGGAAAATTTCTCACTAAAGTAAGCTACGGAGCACTTCTCTTGCGTTAACACACCTCCCATGCCATTACCACTAGCATCAGAATGAATCTCAAAGGGTTTGTCAAAGTTGGGTAATGCAAGCACGGGAGCATGAGTAAGCAAATTCTTAAGCTCATTGAAAGTGGTATCTTGGGATGGTCCCCAAACAAAAGGCGCATTTTTCTTGCTCAAAGCATGCAAAGGTGAAGCAATGGTGATAAAGTCCTTCACAAATCTACGGTAGAAACCGGCTAAACCAAGGAAACTACGCACTTGATGCAAGTTGGTTGGTTGTGGCCAGGTCTTAATAGCACTGATCTTGGAGTCATCAACATGAACACCCTTAGAAGAAACAACAAAACCCAAGAAAATGAGCTTATCAATGCCAAAAAGGTACTTTTCCATGTTAGCATAGGGACGCTCTTTTTGAAGAGTTTGCAAAACGGTTCGAACATGGGTGACATGATCTTTAAGAGATTTGCTATAAACAAGGATATCATCGAAGTAGACCATAACAAACTCACCAATGTAAGGGCGAAAGACATAATTCATAAGACGCATGAAAGTACCTGGTGCTTCCGATAAACCCATAGGCATGACTAACCACTCATACAAGCCAAACTTTGTTTTGAAAGCAATTTTCCATTCATCACCCTCTTGTATGCGTATTTGATAGTAACCACTTTTAAGATCAATTTTGGAAAATATAGTGGCACCACTAAGTTCATCAAGCATATCATCAAGGCGTGGAATGGGATACCTATAGCGAACGGTGATAACATTAATAGGTCTACAATCGGAGCACATGCGAAAGCTACCGTCTCGTTTTGGCACAAGAATGACCGAAACGGCACAAGGACTCAAACTTTCACGCACATGTCCATGGTCTATGAGATGCTTTACTTGCCTTTGTATTTCTTTGGTTTCTTCGGGGTTGACGCGGTAGGGAGCTTTTTTCGGAAGAGGTGCTCCAGGGATGAGGTCGATGTGGTGCTCGATGCCTCGTAGTGGAGGTAGTCCCAGAGGTAGCTCGTCGGGGAAAACATCTTGGAATTCCTGCAAAAGAGAAGACAACACTAAAGGTAGACCGTGAGAGGTGTTAGCTTTTGGTGCGTCGTCCTTGCACAAAAGGACATAGTGTAGGACACTAGATGGGTTATCACACACTCCTCTTATCTCACTTTTGGTGGCAAATAGAACTAAGTTCTTCTTTCCGCTCATCGTGGAGGCACTCAATTTGGGCTTGTGGCGCTCACTCTCTTTTTGGTGGTTCGCTCTCTCACCATTCTCTCCATGATGGGTGGCTTGCTTGTCGGCGATCATTTGGCTTGGAGACATAGGGCGAAGTATGTACTCCTTTCCTTTCATCTTGAAGATGTAGTGGTTCGTACGGCCGTTGTGGATGACACCTCTATCAAATTTCCATGGGCGTCCAAGAAGAAGGTGGCAAACGGTCATTGGAACGACATCGCACTCCAAAGTGTCTTCGTAGGTGCCAATTTTGAAAGAGACTTGTACTCGATGCTCGACTTGGATAGTGCCGGAGTCGCTAAGCCATTTAACTTTGTAGGGATGTGGGTGCTTTGTCTTGGGCAATTGGAGCTTGGAGAAAATTTCTTCACTTGCGAGGTTATGACAACTCCCTCCATCGATGATGACCTTGACGGATCTTCCATTGATGCCGGCCTTGGTATGGAATATGTGGCATCTTTGGTCTTCTTCTTGGTGATGTTGAAGAGTCAAGACCTTGGAGACAACAAGGGCGGGACTTGAATCTTCATCACAAAAGACTTGTTACGTGTCTTATTCATTCACTTGCCGGTGTATGGCCACTTGCTCAAGGGCTTCCATTTCTCCTTCACTCATTGAGTCATAAGTGCCGTCGTCATTGAGGATCATGGTCCGCTTGTTAGTGCACTCATAGAACTTGTGGCCTCGGCCTCCGCATGTGAAGCATTTGAAGGAACTCGTCTTGACGGTCTCATCGGTTGGGGTAGATGATGATGAAGCTCTCGTCTTGAAGTTTCTTGTTGTAGGAGGATGACTTGGGGTAGTCGAAGTTTTCTTGTAACTCGACTTGTCGATGTTGCTTGTTGAAGGCTTGGTAGACGATGTTGGAGTCGTTGAAGCTTGGGTGTTGGAGAAGCCGTCTGACTTGGATGAGAACTTGGCATACTTGAAGTCATCTTGCACTTGGCGTTCCGCTTTAGTAGCTTGATGCACTAGATCGATGAGGTTCGAGTATGGTTGGAAGTCGGCGATCTTCTTGATAGGATGATTGAGTCCATTCAATAAACGTGCCATTGTTTGCTCATCATCTTCCGTGACATTGGCTCTTATCATGGCAATTTCCATCTCCTTGTAGTACTCTTCAACGCTCTTGGTTCCTTGCTTGAGTAGTTGGAGTTTCTTGAAGAGGTCGCGGTTGTAGTAGGTAGGCACGAAGCGTGCTCGCATGACATCCTTCATTTGCGCCCAAGTAGTGATGGGTGGTTCACCTCTTGCCTCACGGCGCTTGATGACTTGTTCCCACCAAATGAGGACATAGTCTTGGAACTCAAGGGATGCCATCGCGATCTTCTTCTCTTCTTCATAGTTGTGCAAGCGGAAGATTTTGTTGACCTTCAATGCCCATGAAAGGTACTCTTCGGGATCGTTGCTTCCATTGAACTTGGGCATGGTGAACTTTAACTTGCCGTAGCGTTGGTCTTCATTGTGTTCGGGACGGGGATGATGACGTCCTTGACGAGGAGGATCGTCTCTCACAATTTGCTCTTGCCGTGGAGGATTTCCATTGTCTTCTTGCTCTTGGTGAACTTGATGTTCTTGGCGAGCTTGTGGAGGAACTTGTCGAGCTTGACGTTGCACGCGAGCTTGATATCTTCGTTCGCCAACTTTTTCACGAAGTGCTTCTTCATGTTTACGAGCTTGTCGGCCTCGGTTGGCTACGGCTCGACTTGAATCTCAGAGGGCTTGTTGCGCCTCAAGTGCTTGAGCATCTCGCAATTATTGCTCTTGGCGTTGTGCCTCGGCATCTTGTGCTTCTTGGTGAAGACGCGCTCGCTCTTCCTCTTCGTGTTGGCGTTGTCGTTGCCGTTCTCGTGCTTGCGCAAAGGTCGCTTGGTTTTGACGATGACATTGTTCTTGAGAGTCGTTGTCGCATAGAGGATTTAGGCTTGCTTGACGATCGTTCCGCGCGGCACGTCGAAGAGTATTCTATGTTGGTGTACTTGAGCCAGAGAGGGTGAAGTCGGAGTGTCGACTTGAGCGGCTCCGTCTTGATGAGGACGAAGTGGAAGAAGAGCGGTTTAGCAACAAAGCACGAATCTCGTCCATTCTTGCGTCGTTCTCTTTCTTGTGGTCGTCGAGCTTGTGGTCGAAGTAGTCTCTCGTACGTTGCTCGGAGAGTCGCAAGTCGGTGGCGAGGTTGTCGATGCGTTCACTCATTGCTTGTTGCTCTTGATGCAAAGCACGTTGTGCACCAAAGAGGTGGCTCTTTGTGACGTAGGAGTTCATGTCATCGTCTTGCCCGATGAAGAGTGGGTTGGTAGAAGTACTTGGCCTATCCATCATTCCAAGAGAAATATGTGAGTGGGATAAAGAGAAGAACGTATACCAAATGTACCTTGACCGAAGTTGAAGGTGGATCAATGATCACTCCAATGTGGAACAAGGAAATAGCACAATTGGTACCAATTCTTGTCGGTTTCTCACACCTACACAAGTAAAAGCTTATGGTGGGGCTTGGTTAGGATGGTGGCACAAAATTTGATGCAATTGTTAGTGAGCTTCAATAATGTTGGAAAAGATTCGCAAGTTTGCAATGCAACAAGTAGACCAAGCAATATAAGGTAGACGGAAACACACACGCAAAGAGATAAGTGGGGTCGTGCAACCAAGGATGAGCCAAAATGTGCAATCCACGAAAATGCTCTTGTTGCGCAACACTAGAGAGATGCTAGCACGATTGCACAATAGGCGGATACGAAGACTTGTGCACAACCTATTAAGCAAAAATGCAACGACTTCTATCCCAAGTATGCTCTATGTATGGTGTTTCGATGATATGATCCAACATGATCTAGTATGACAATCTTAATGTTGTATGATGCTATGGTTCTTGCTTAAAAGCTCTTTGCTTATCTTTCCCTTTTTCTTAAAAGCTTGTTTGGCTCTTTGTTGTTTGAGCTATTTTCTCATGCAATGCTTCACGAACCAAGATAGCAATTGTGTATGCGATGACAACCTTGTGGCACAAGAGATGATACCAAGATATGCACCAATGATGTATGTATGCTATGGGAAGTATGATCACTAATGTGCACAAGTCACATTGCCGGCAATACTCAAAGGCTAGTCTCGATGGGTAAGCGACGCAAAGGAGTAAGGCTATGATGGCTATCAATGTAATGACAAGAATGATATGTCCAATACCAAGATGAGGTTACCGTTCGTTGGTTCCTTGTCCATAAGCAAGAACGGATGACGGTGCTCAAATGAGTGGCACGAATACAATATGATGTTGTCGAGATGGTCGTTGTCGATGACGCGTTCGTGGCGAAGATGAGCGGTGGTGATGTTGATGTCGAACCATACCTAAATAGCCAAAACACAATAGGACACGGAACCGCAACTCAAATTCTCAAAGCAAAACGTGACAAAATTGTCGGAGTTGGTAGTGGTAAGTGATGATGGTGTATGTGGTATATGGCGATGCTATGCGGAAGTGGTGGTGGTATGCGGAAGTGTATGTGGGCACCGAAACAAAATTTGGTGAAATATGGATGGAAAACGGGCGATGGAGAGGAAGTGATGCTGCCAGGGGCCGGATGTCCGGGCTTGATGGCCGGATGTCCGGGCTCTGGATCCGGACGAACTCCGCGTGGAAGGTGGCAAATCTGGGCAAAATTTGGAGAAATTTGTGGATGGAAATTGGGGAAAAGCAGAGGGAAAGCTAGATCTACATGCAACAAACGAAATCCGCGGATCAAATTCAACAAAACTTCATCACACCAACAAATCACAAAAAAAAGTGGGGCTATTTTTGTGGGGAAATTTTCGTATTAGGGACAAAATCAACAAAAACAAGGCTAGAAACACAACAGGGAAACTCTGAAATCGTGATCAACGTGGCTCTAGATACCAGGATGATGTAGGGTAGGAACCCTAGGGGCCGATCTTTCACGAAAGGAGCGGATCCCGCGAAGAACACGAGGGAAATCACGAGGGAAAACACAAGGGGAAACACAGGAGAATCACTAAACCAATAAGAAATAGTCACACATATGCTAGATCCTCGAGTACATAAGAGATCACACGATCCACGGGCAACTAAGGACGATACAAGAGGTAACAGGTCTTCTGCGTGAGGAGGTCTTGATGGTCTTCTCCGCAAGGAGGTCTTGAATCCAAAGGGATCTTCTCCGAAGAGGGGCCGCGGTCTCTCTGGTGGAGTAGATCCGATGTGGATGAGCAAAGCTATATCTCAAATGAGCTAAACCAATGATAACCCTAAAACATGGTAGGAGGAGAGTACATATAGTCTAGGAGGCTAAAGGGTACATGGGCTTCAGCCCTTTACTATGCGCAGACAGACAGGGCCGGACGTCCGGGGGTCGGGCCGGATGTCCGGGCTGCCGGTGCTTCTCTTCTGTCCTCTGGATAGGCGGTGTCCGGATATCCGGGCGGAAGGCCGGATTTCCGGGCGGGGGCGGGATGTCCGGGCCGGACGCCGGATGTCCGGGCCCTGTAGACTTGGCCGCTGGCTCCTTGCTGCTGTAGACGCTTCTAGGGGCCGGTTGTCCGGGGCCTGGGAGTTGTTCTTGACTTCTTCCGTTGGTTCTCTCCATCCGTGAACTTGGCGGCTTGTTCGTCTTCACGTGCATCTTCGGGAGGGTCCTCTTGGTACCTAATCGTGCACAACATCTCGGACTTAGGTAGTAGCCATGTCTCGATAGGATCATATGTAATATCACTAAGGAGAGAAGTCACCTCGGTCTCGAGAGCTCTAGCTCTAGCTCGAGTCATGGGTCCTCTTAGCACTTCGTGAGACGATGATAGGTCCATGGGAATGACCGTAGGATGCTCCACATCACAATCCGCTTTGACATAGATTTTGTTACAACCAACTTCATTCGCTAGTAGGAGGCCATCTCGTAGTCCTCTAGCCTCTGTCGTCGACGCGTCTTCCACAAAGGGTATATCACTGCAGAAAGCAGCGACAAAGAAACCGGCTTCATCACGCAGCACTGCTCCAGTACCCCCTGTACCAGTGTCCTGATGAAATGCTGCATCGACATTAAGTTTGATGACGCCCTCAGGCGGCTGGGACCAACCATGTCTTTTAATTTTAGTTTGCTTCAACCTTACCTGTTCATGGGCCGGCCATCTGGTGGTAAAGCCGAATCTTCGTGGGCTAGATCGGCCGCTCAGGCCCAACTTTCCAGTCCATCTCGCACAGAGTGGCGATGGGGGAAATTGAAGGTAAGGAAAATCTCAACTCCGACAGGTCCAAAACCCAAAGCCCCAGCCAGCCATGCCGACCGGCTTGGCCACCCCCTTCCCCTACCCCAAACCCCCGCAATCCCCTCGCCTCCTCCACCGCAGCCGCCGCTGCTCCGGCCACCGCCTCCTCCTCGCCACCTCCTCCCCCTTCCGCCCAGACCCCACACCCCTCGCCTGCCCCAGGCGCAAGCGCAGCTCCGTCGCCGCCATCCATGCCTCCTCCGACCCCGCCCTCTATTCCTTCCCCTCCTCCCCGACCCCGCCTCCGCGCCCGCGCCCGTCCCCTCTGGAGCCCCCCTCCACCGTAGCCCGCGCCGGCCGCAGCAAGAAGAAGCCCGGCGGCGGCCGCATCGAGGGCGGCGGCGACGTGCGGCGCGAGGCCAAGTCCCGGGCCAAGCGCCGCAGCCGCCGCCTCTCGGAGAACGCCTTCTACCGCCGGAAGCGCCGCGCCGCCTCGGGCCAGGCCGACACCTTCACCGACGAGGAGCTCGAGATGATCGGCCTCGGCTACGACCGCTCCGTCCGCTTCATGGACGGGCCCGACGACCCGCGCCTCCGCCACCCGCACGACTGGTACAGGTTCGGCGCCTTCGGGCCCTACTCCTGGCGCGGTATCGTCGTGGGGCCGCCCATCCGCGGCCGCTTCTCCGACGACCGCGTCTCCCTCATGTCCGAGGTGGCCGACCACGACGAATGGGACCGCAACGAGCAGTTCGAGATGTCCAACCAATTTTCACACCGTCTCAACGAGCTCGATGATGCCGTCGGCTTCCGGTACTACTGGGTCTTCGTGCGGCACCCTAGGTGGCGCCCCGACGAGCCACCATGGCAGCAGTGGACGCTCTCGGCCGAGGTCGCCGTCCAGGCCAGCAAGGACCAGCGGCTGGATAAGTGGAGCCTCATGGGCCGGTTTGGTAACTCGACACGCGAGCTGATCACGCGCTGCGCGGCCTGGACGCGCCCGGACATCCTATATGTCAAGCGTCCGCTGTACCAGTCGAGGTTCGAGCCACAGGAGGAATTCTTCAGTCGGCTCCGCCCGTTGGTTGATCCCTCAACCGAGAACCAGTTCTTGTTTGACCTTGAACAGGATGGCAGGGTCATTCAGACGACCTACTTCGGGGGCCTTTGCAGGATTGTGAAGGCAAGCCCAAAGTCTTATGTGGATGATGTTGTAAATGCATACTCGAAGCTGAGTGAGGCGGATAAGTCATGCTGTCTGGAGTTCTTGCTCACAAACCATCCCATGGAGCTGCTCCACCCATACACCAAGGAGTGGAAAGTCAAGCTAGAGGAGATGGAACTTGGGTGTGATGCGCCTGATGAGAGTGACGATGAGGGTGGTGATGAGATTGGAAGTGAGATCATTGATTGGGTTGAGGATGAGGAGGTTGATGTGATTGATGATACCGAGGATGATGTAGACAACGACTATGAGGATGAGGAAGTGGTTGATGTCAGTGAAGAGGTGGAAGCAGATGAAGTAATAGAAAGTAGTGAGGAGAATGAGGACTACTGGGACGAGCAATGGGATAAAGCGATGAAAAGTAATGATAAAATGGAGAAACTGGTCAAGAACAGGGTTGAGAAATCATATGAGTATAATAAGCGGCAAATGCAACAGCAGAAAGATATGGAATCGCAAATGGGCACTTCCAATACAATGATTATGCAGCAGGAGCAGGCCGAGGAGGATGAGGTGAAGCTGGTACAGCAGGAAAGTGCAAGGAGCAGAAGTGCGCTGGTCAGAGTGAAGCGCGAGCCCCCTCCAGGGCTCTTCCTGAGGGCGGCTGTCCGGCCATTCACTTACAGGAATCTTGTCAAGGAAATTGTTCTGATGAGACACCAAATTATTGATGGAGAGATAGTTTAGCTTCAAATTTTCAGCAACTGGAGAATTGCAGAGACTGCGCAAACAAGGTTCTGAAGAAGCATCTTCCTTGGTTATTTAAAATGTTTAGCTGTATTTAGGGCGTGTTGATCTTCTTTGTAGTTCTGAACCTAGGGAACACACAAGTCATGTAATTCTTCCCCTGCAAAAGTTTATAATGAATTTGAGACTTGAAGCTAATGTTTCTGATATATTGAGTTCTCCCCAATGAAGTTTGAGTATGGCTTAGTTCATGTCTGGGGTTGATTTTTCTTGGTTTGGTTATTATAACAACTGTTACTATCTAATGTGGCTTATGGAGTTATTTCCATGTCACTTGCCCCTCTATATAATCAACAAAAACCAGGCTGATCAACTGAAACTCAGAAGAATAGACAGCCACAACGGCCTACAGCAAGCTGGGCATCAAGGCGATGCTGCTAAACTATAGGCTGACTGTGCTAGGCAGTCTGCTTACACATAAATAAGAAGATTCAGAAATTTCTCAAAAAATCAGCAATCAAGTGTTTTACTGAGCTAAAACAATGGCAGATCTGATCTCAGCTGAATGTGAAGTGTTAGCCATCTAGCAACTTTTCTTTTTCCTGATGAAGACATTCTGAACATGCCCTGAAAATTGTCCATCAACCATTCTCCCTTTCCCAAAAGCTACTAAAAAGCCATGACAAGAACTCCATGCCGACAAATTAACATGATTTTTAGCTTCCCCTCGAAAAATTATGCGGGAGCCTTCAAGAATCCGCAGAGCCAGCTTTACATTTTAAAAAAAGAGTTGTAAAGCTCGACGATCGAACCGATATCCCATGATCGAAAGGGCCCTTGCCATGAGATATAAAAATCCCCCTCAAGTTTTGTCAAAAGGTGAATGATCAGCAGACAGGATTAGAAGGCCTACACATGACGCTAGAATAAACAATGGCTAAGAGGCTTCAGCTGGAATGCTCTTTAGGCGGGCGGCAATAAGCGAAAAAATGATTTAACCTGATGCATGCACCACATCTAAGCTTTAAGCCACCAAATTTGCTTTAAGATGTTGATTATTACACCAACCAGCAATGAGAAACTACTGCCCCTCACTGGAGTCTTACTCACCTTTTGAAGAAGCGATGTTGGGAGTTGCTCAACTATTCCTCACCAATGGCAACTCTGTTTTGGATGACCTGCAAGCACTATTCCTACTGCAAACCATGCTGCAACTTCTTGAGGAGCTGATGGCTAATGATTCAACAGTTAATGATATTCCCTCCTGCTATGTGCCAAAGCTCATTATTCCAAAATGGGAAAGGCTATGGCACTGTAGCTGCAAGCAAGTGGGGGGCATCAGCACCTTCTGCTTGATATGCTGATTTTCTGCTGACCCAGCACACAATCAGTTAAGAGTTCTCAACACTCATTGAATTCAAAACTCAAAGCTATATAACAACATCGACACCATAGTACAGTGATACTTCAGAACTGAAGAATTTCAAGGCTATCTACAGTTCTACATCATGTATATTCCCCCGGTTTCCTGTGAGAATTAGCTCATATATAATATCCTGACTTGCATATTTTGTTGACAGAATTTATGTTACAGGATGAGATACTGAATCCCAGTTCACTGAACATTCCACTAGATTCTCGCGTTCTGCCGCTACGGGATACGACACTGCAGCTCTACGGTCAGTGACCCATACAGTGTACGTCTTTGCTCCAGCATTGCAGTATTGCACGCATGGCAATGATGCTAGGAAAGTTCTGTAGCATCTTCTGGAGGACACCCTCATCCTGCTGCCTTTTCTCAATTTTCTTCTGCAGCAGTGGCAACCCAATCTCCAAACATGGCATGTTCTCCCACAGAAGCCTCTGATTATCAGTAGAATAGATGGGACCATTGGACCCAGGAAAACCTAAGTACCCCCTCTTTGCAGCATGGTTCCAATTTTTAAATCGGTTCAAGTATGAAATCCAGCACCAAAGTGCGTACTAAGACTCCCCGAATGTTTAAGGACGGTTATGCCGATGTTTTTTTTTACGATAAAGGCTCCGAGGTCCCCCATTTTGATTCCATCTTCTTTGTGTGCAGCTAAAGCATGAATGGGTGAAGCTAATGATTTACCCCACTCTTATTCCCCCCAAAAGCCCACTAACACGCTTGTTTAATCAGTGTTTTGGGGTATTAAACTCACTGCCCCTCTGTGACACCTGTCTTGTTTAAGTTTTTTTACAGCTAAAAGTTGGACTAAAGTGGTTGGAGCTATCCTAGTGATCTGATGGAGGATCTGGTTCCTGCCAAGGCATTCTATTCGGCTGCAGGTGGGAAGCTGCCTCTGCACAACCACCAGAGATCAAACCATATCTCTGTCCTGTATAAGTCTCTGATCAGTTGCTAACCTCTGGTGGAACTAGCTGTAGGCATGGAGCCGGATCACAGAGGCCTGATGGCGATCGTGCGCGAAGAGCCACCGCCATCGGAGGAGCCGATGGACCTGCTGTCGAGCGCGTGGTGCAGCTCGGCGATCCAAGTTCTTCAGACGGGTCCGAAGGAGGAGGATCGCTCGCTAGCGCTGGTGGAGCACCCTGTCATTGGGCTTGACGATGATAGGAGAGACCTGTCGCAGCTGCAGGTAAGTGTAGGTAACTTCATTGTACTGTAGCAAATAAGTAGCATTTTGTCAGGAGATCACACTCAGGATATGGATGCCCCGGGTGGTTTTGCAGAGGAATGATCGTAGCTTGGTTGTTGACGACAGCGGCTTCGGTGGCACGACGCAACCGCAATGGAAATACGACGATCTGAAGGTACAAAGTTGATGCGGCCATGTGATGTTCATGGTGTATGTGCAAGCTTTGGTATAGCCTGATGGTGTTAACTGTGTGCTTTTTGGCGGTGTTTTTTCAGTCATGGATATGGCTGCAGAAGGCCATTCACCCGGAGCTGGACTACGACAACAAGAAGAAATGGGTGAGTGAAAGGATTTAGGAGCCGGCAGGTTTAATTAGCACGATTTGCTCTTTGCAAAAACGAAACGTGATCGTGATGCAAATGGAACGAATCGTGCAGTAGAAGAAGCCAGATGGCAAATGGTTTGTTGATTGATTTCCAATTAACGCGCGGATCGAGGATATTTAAATGGCACGCGATATGTTTCCATGATTTTGCTGGATCTTAAATATTTGAACCTGGTACGTGTGGACGCAGCTCCCGCGCAAGATGTCGGCGCCGTGGAGCGGCATCTCGCTCAAGAAGTGGGTCAAGGAGCGGAAGCAGAAGCGCAAGGAGGAGGCGCGGCTGCACAGGGCCGAGGTCCACGCCGCGGTGTCCGTCGCGGGCGTCGCGGCCGTGCTCGCCGCCATCGCCGCGGAGAACTCCGCGCCCGCGGCGCGCGGCTCGGCGTCGGCGTCGATGAGGGAGACGGCGGTGGCCTCGGCCGCCGCGCTCGTGGCGGCGCAGTGCGCCAAGGTGGCCGAGGCCGCGGGCGCCACGCGGGACCAGGTCGCCGCGGCAGTCAACGCCGCCGTGGCCGCCACCGACGCCAGCAACGTGATCACGCTCACCGCCGCCGCCGCCACCTGTAAGCCCTCTCGACCGGCCGGAGACGTTTTGAGATGTGACATGGTTCCAAAGAATTCAGATCACGAGATCATTTGTTTGCGCGTTGAATTGACAGCACTGCGGGGCGCGGCGGCGCTGCGAGGGAGGCGCGGCGGCAGCGGCGGCCATGGGCAGAGCGAGAGGGCGGACCAGGGTGGCACGGCGCCGTGGCAGGACGACCTGGACTTCGACTTCAACTACGCGAGGTCCAAGGCGGCGCTGGCCAAGGGCGACGAGCTGTTCGTCGCGATGCCTGACGGTAAGCCGGCCGCCGTCGCATCGTGCGTGTCGTGCCATGATCAAACTCTTCTCATCTCATGCATGTTGCCGTCCGTGCAGGCAAGTGGAAGCTGCACACGGTGTCCGCGGCCACGGACAGGAACGGCAAGGTCGTCCTCCGGATCAAGAAGATGAACTTGGTCATGCAGGCCTTCTCCAACACCAAAGAATGTAAGCAAATACCATGAGTTGCATGAGATCGAACACCCTTTCCCTTTTCTTAGTTCTTTCAACACGTTTGGTACGTTGGCAGGCGTGGTGGAGGACGTCCGGCCGTGCGCGCCGGAGAAGGCGAGCCGGGAGGGGGACGCGACGTACCCGGTGGAGGTGAGGACGAGCAGGGGCAAGGTGGAGCTCCGCGCCGACGACTACGCCGTGTACAAGAGGTGGGTCACCACCGTGACGCACATGCTCACCTCCTCCACCGCCATCACCATGCGCAATTAACCATCGATCGATCCCGCCACGGCCGACCGATCGAATCCAATCCACTTACGTACCTGCGCGACCGGAAGTAACAAATGGGTCGTACGTGTACACGTGTTCGATTTCAGATCTCCCGCTTCTGGTTTTAATCCCCACCCAGATTGATGTGTAACTAAATTTAGCCTCTTGATGTGGTGACTTTGTCAATTTCAAAATTTGTTGGCTTAGTCTTTAGGAGGTGCTTCACGGAATAGAGTGTGGATGGGTACCTATCTCTACTTCTAACTAGTATAACGCCCGTGCGTTGCCACGGGTTCTTTAAAATTTATAATCAGTATCTTTCATTTATCATCCCCTCATATTGGATGATTATGGGGTGCTCTAATTAGAAACACAACAATCAAATATTAGGAAATTTCACCGAACGAACAACAACGAATAATACGATATCTATCAAACAAATAAAATGAGGTCATATTTTTGGTCCGTCATGCACTTCTGTTGAAAAGTGCCTATCCCTTTTAGAATCAACCCACTGTTTGCTCGCACGCAAAAAAATACATCTCTAAAGTGGGGAACCGATCGGTGCCAAAAAGAACTCAAACTCCTATCCAATCTCGACTTCGTGCTCTTCCACTTCCATTGATAAAGATGGGACGTCAAGGGTTTCATCATGATGACCTCGAGCAGCCGCCGACATCCCTCCCCACATCTACCCCTACCCCCTGCTGCCGCTTGCACTGTCCTTGCTCCTCGAGGGAGCTAGGGACACAATGTTCTCTAGGATGGGCATGACCAGATCCACGAGGAGGCCACATTCTTCCATGGGAACCCAATCAAGCACACCACCCTCCGCAACCATCCAATCCCGGCCTAACAAAGTCAAGACCCGCCATCGATCCACAAATCAGGCTTGCCGCATCCAGGTTCACTGCAAGTCCGCGACAAGTCTGTAGTCGACATCTTGACTTTGGCTATCCCCACGGAAGAATCATCGGATCCTGCTTACTTTTACCATCACTTCGTCTCTTCCCAAGGCAGCGACACCACCCAGCCAATCACCACCACCGCTTGCGGCTTGCCTACATAAAATCATGAGAAATCCCCACGGCGGTGCTGTAAGATCACCTTGGCGACCTCGACAGTGACCGACTGGTCTAAGATCTAAGCTAGCCGCTCTTTGTAGAAACCAATAGAACTAGGCATGTGACTCAGATTTGTTCTTTGGTGTGCATGCGTTTCTTGCTGCCCACCAGCTCTTGTCTACAACTCGCCTATCTCTGTACCAGCTCTTGGTCTACAACTCGCCTATCTCCATGCTCGAGACGATCAAGCTCGATGCGCAAGCCGCATACGTCTGCTAGAGCTATATCCAGGCCCTATGATTTTTGGATCACTGGCACTATGGGTGCCAGGACCGGAGTCGCCCTCATCCACCAAGTGGATCAAGGAGGCCCACCACCTAGACTCTACATCGCAACATTTTGTGTTTTCCTATAAAAAGTAAAGAACCTTCTCTAATAAACGTAAATATAACCTTTTGGTTTTATAGTCTCAACTTTCCTACACTCCAATACCAGAAGGATTTCTTGGTTTTATTTAATGACCTTCTTGAATGTCATTCACTTAGAAAGGTAGTAATACAATCTATGATATTAAGGCAAATTATTAGTCATATTAAAATGCAAAAGGCCCTATAGGAGTCAAAGCATGACTTTTATGGTTATACTGTAGTTTGCAAGATCTGAGATTTATGCAAGTGTACAATTAGAGAAGAGCCAATTAAATAGATTTTCACATTCAGAATAGTACGATTAGCAGTAGCACTTCAATTTTTTCATGTTTGATCAGCTTGCTAGGTGGTTATCACTAAGCATGTTGAAACGATGAGCATAACCTAACTTAGTTCAGTACGTGTTGCTGCAAATTAGTTCAGTACGTACGAAGCTGTTGCTAATTTCAATGCCTGGCTGTTGCAAGTTTCTAATGAAAAAGTACTTCAGGTCAAAGGTCAGGGAATATACACTTTTGTTATCATGGTTGTTTCCTTATAGTGAACAACTTTGATCACCACTTCAGCAGCTACTATCTATAAGAAGACATTAGCTAAGTAGATACAGGCAAAGAAAGCATGTAAGCAAAACCAGAATTAAAAACATCCTTCTCAATGGAGCTCGTGCAGTTCGGAAGACCCTAATCATCGATGAGGGACCCCTCCGATGGTAGCACGGCGTGACAATTGCCGTCAATGACGACACCCAAAGTACCTTGCATAATCCATCGATCCAGTTCGGAACAATCAAGCACATACCTTGCAAAGTGATGTGGATCTGAAGCAGAGGTGGGAAGGTAAAGGCTCAGGTGAGGTGAGGTGGAATGAGACGTTGATATAGACGTGCACGCATGAGAATAAGGCGGTGCCCAGGATGGATCTCCATCGGAGGAGGACGGATCCGCTAGGGAGGAGGTCGCTGTAGTACCTGCCATCTGTGCGATGGATCACGGGGCTGGCAGGCAGGGGGAGGGGATAGGAGGGAGCGGGTGGGATAGAGCGTAGATGGCGGGTGCCCCCGACGACGGCTGGGAAGGATGGTGGAGGAGGTGGATGAGGATGGCGGCGGCGGCGTCTGCAGTTGCGCCTCGTCCGCAGCCGTGCTGGTGGTGGTCGATGCGAGAGCCGGATGGCGTCGGCCAGAATCAGGCAGGGGCGACAAAGATTTAGAGGAGAGAGAGAATGGAGGCGATGAGCGATGGGAGGAAGGGCCACCAGCGATTGGGGTGGCCTCAGATCCGCCCTTCGTGGCCGCCTATTTCATGGGACGAACACCCGTGCTCACCGTCGGGCTCGCCTTCGGCCGCTGCCTCGCCGACATTCACGACGTAGAGCCCCTTCCTCCGATCCCATTTGCCAGGGAGGCAGCGCCATCCTTCATTGTAGAGAACGAGTCCACACTGAGATCCCAACCAGATCGTGATTGCGCCTCCCCAAACCGCAGCGGCACATCCCACTCCATCAACGACCAACCTATATGAGGCGGAGGGTCAGTGTAGGACGCGAGCGCCGTCACCATGGACGTGGGGGACGCCGTAGGTGGGAAGGAGGCGGCGACGGCGTCTGTGTCAGGAAGATCGCACGACGGTGGCGGCATTTACTCGAGGGGGTCGAGAGGAGCTGCGTTTGGTGCCGGGTGGGTTCTTTGGTGCGTGCGTGGGGCTGGAGATTGTGATAGGTGATCAGGTGAGGGCGTGCCATACCTGGATCGATAGCCTTACCATACCTGGTGGTAATTTATATTTATTACCATATTCGATATTTCCCGAGTTATGGCCTTACCATACCTGGATTGATAGCCTTTGGGGTAATTTAAATTTATTACCATATAATTACCATATTCAAAATTTCCTGAGTTATGACCTTACCATACCTGGATTGATTTATTACTATGCGTGGATTAATTATGATTTATTACTATATGATTTATTACTATACGTGGATAGCCTTACCATACCTAGTGGTAATTTAAATTTATTACCATATTCGATATTTCCCGAGTTATGGCCTTACCATACCTGGATTGATAGCCTTTGGGGTAATTTAAATTTATTACCATATTCGATATTTCCCGATTTATGGCCTTACCATACCTGGATTGATAGCCTTTGGGGTAATTTAAATTTATTACCATATTCAAAATTTCCTGAGTTATGACCTTACCATACCTGGATTGATTTATTACTATACGTGGATTAATTATGATTTATTACTATATGATTTATTACTATA
>NC_041382.1:601978175-602099491 GCF_002162155.2 Triticum dicoccoides | reverse complement strand
TAAGGTCATAACTCAGGAAATTTTGAATATGGTAATTATATGGTAATAAATTTAAATTACCCCAAAGGCTATCAATCCAGGTATGGTAAGGCCATAACTCGGGAAATATCGAATATGGTAATAAATTTAAATTACCACCAGGTATGGTAAGGCTATCCACGTATAGTAATAAATCATATAGTAATAAATCATAATTAATCCACGTATAGTAATAAATCAATCCAGGTATGGTAAGGTCATAACTCAGGATATTTTGAATATGGTAATTATATGGTAATAAATTTAAATTACCCCAAAGGCTATCAATCCAAGTATGGTAAGGCCATAACTCGGGAAATATCGAATATGGTAATAAATTTAAATTACCACCAGGTATGGTAAGACTATCGATCCAGGTATGGCACGCCCTCACCTGATCACCTATCACAATCTCCAGCCCCACGCACGCACCAAAGAACCCACCCGGCACCAAACGCAGCTCCTCTCGATCCCCTCGAGTAAACGTCGCCGCCGTCGTGCGATCTTCCTAACACAGACGCCGTCGCCGCCTCCTTCCCACCTACGGCGTCCCACGTCCATGGTGACGGCGCTCGCGTCCTACACTGACCCTCCGCCTCATATAGGTTGGTCGTTGATGGAGTGGGATGTGCCGCTGCGGTTTCGGGAGGCGAATCACGATCTGGTTGGGATCTCAGTGTGGACTCGTTCTCTGCGATGAAGGATGGCGCTGCCTCTCTGGCAAATGGGATCGGAGGAAGGGGCTCTATGTCGTGAATGTCGGCGAGGCAGCGGCCGAAGGCGAGCCCGACGGTGAGCACGGGTGTTCGTCCCATGAAATAGGCGGCCACGGAGGGCGGATCTGAGGCCACCCCAATCGCCGGTGGCCCTTCCTCCCATCGCTCATCGCCTCCATTCTCTCTCTCCTCTAAATCTTTGTCGCCCCTGCCTGATTTTGGCCGACGCCATCCGGCTCTCGCATCGACCACCACCAGCACGGCTGCGGACGAGGCGCAACCGCAGACGCCGCCGCCGCCATCCTCATCCACCTCCTCCACCATCCTTCCCAGCCGTCGTCGGGGGCACCCGCCATCTGCGCTCTAGCCCACCCGCTCCCTCCTATCCCCTCCCCCTGCCTGCCAGCCCCGTGATCCATCGCACAGATGGCAGGTACTACAGCGACCTCCTCCCCAGCGGATCCGGCCTCCTCCGATGGAGATCCATCTTGGGCACCACCTTATTCTCATGCGTGCACGTCTATATCAACGTCTCATTCCACCTCACCTGAGCCTTTACCTTCCCACCTCTGCTTCAGATCCACATCACTTTGCAAGGTATGTGCTTGATTGTTCCGAACTGGATCGATGGATTGTGCAAGGTACTTTGGGTGTTGTCATTGACGACAATTGTCACGCCATGCTACCATCGGAGGGGTCCCTCATCGAAGATTAGGGTCTTCCGAACTGCACGGGCTCCATTGAGAAGGATGTTTTTAATTCTGGTTTTGCCTATATGCTTTCTTTGCCTGTATCTACTTAGCTAATGTCTTCTTATAGATAGTAGCTGCTGAAGTGGTGATCAAAGTTGTTCACTATAAGGAAACAACCATGATAACAAAAGTGTATATTCCCTGACCTTTGACCTGAAGTACTTTTTCATTAGAAACTTGCAACAGCCAGGCATTGAAATTAGCAACAGCTTCGTACGTACTGAACTAATTTGCAGCAACACGTACTGAACTAAGTTAGATTATGCTCATCGTTCCAACATGCTTAGTGATAACCACCTAGCAAGCTGATCAAACATGAAAAAATTGAAGTGCTACTGCTAATCGTACTATTCTGAATGTGAAAATCTATTTAATTGGCTCTTCTCTAATTGTACACTTGCATAAATCTCAGATCTTGCAAATTACAGTATAACCATTAAAGTCATGCTTTGACTCCTATAGGGCCTTTTGCACTTTAATATGACTAATAATTTGCCTTAATATCACAGATTGGATTACTACCTTTCTAAGTGAATGACATTCAAGAAGGTCATTAAATAAAACCAAGAAATCCTTCTGGTATTGGAGTGTAGGAAAGTTGAGACTATAAAACCAAAAGGTTATATTTACGTTTATTAGAGAAGGTTCTTTACTTTTTATAGGAAAATACAAAATGTTGCGATGTAGAGTCTAGGTGGTGGGCGTCCTTGATCCACTTGGTGGATGAGGGCGACTCCGGTCCTGGCACCCATAGTGCCAGTGATCCAAAAATCATAGGGCCTGGATATAGCTCTAGCAGACATATGCGGCTTGCGCATCGAGCTTGGTCGTCTCGAGCATGGAGATAGGCGAGTTGTAGACCAAGAGCTGGTACAGAGATAGGCGAGTTGTAGACAAGAGCCGGTGGGCAGCAAGAAACGCATGCACACCAAAGAACAAATCTGAGTCACATGCCTACTTCTATTGGTTTCTACAAAGAGCGGCTAGCTTAGATCTTAGACCAGTCGGTCACTGTCGAGGTCGCCAAGGTGATCTTACAGCACCGCCGTGGGGATTTCTCATGATTTTATGTAGGCAAGCCGCAAGCGGTGGTGGTGATTGGCTGGGTGGTGTCGCTGCCTTGGGAAGAGACGAAGTGATGGTAAAAGTAAGCAGGATCCGATGATTCTTCCGTGGGGATAGCCAAAGTCAAGATGTCGACTACAGACTCGTCGCAGACTTGCAGTTAACCTCGATGCGGCAAGCCTGATTTGTGGATCGTTGGCGGGTCTTGACTTTGTTAGGCTGGGATTGGATGATTGCGGAGGGTGGTGTGCTTGGTTGGGTTCCCATGGAAGAATGTGGCCTCCTCGTGGATCTGGTCATGCCCATCCTAGAGAACATTGTGTCCCTAGCTCCCTCGAGGAGCAAGGACAGTGCAAGCGGCAGCAGGGGGTAGGGGTAGATGTGGGGAGGGATGTCGGCGGCTGCTCGAGGTCATCATGATGAAACCCTTGACGTCCCATCTTTATCAATGGAAGTGGAAGAGCACGAAGTCGAGATTGGATAGGAGTTTGAGTTCTTTTTGGCACCGATCGGTTCCCCACTTTAGAGATGTATTTTTTTTGCGTGCGAGCAAGCAGTGGGTTGATTCTAAAAGGGATAGGCACTTTTCAACAGAAGTGCATGACGGACCAAAAATATGACCTCATTTTATTCGTTTGATAGATATCGTATTATTCGTTGTTGTTCGTTCGGTGAAATTTCCTAATATTTGATTGTTGTGTTTCTAATTAGAGCACCCCATAATCACCCAATATGAGGGGATGATAAATGAAAGATACTAATTATAAATTTTGAAGAGCCCATGGCAACGCACGGGCGTTATACTAGTGGTCATAGGGGATGAGTGTACGCAAACGTTTGTTTTTTTCCACGAATACACAAAGTTTGCATATCATTCCATTGATAGAAGAAGAAGAATGAGTACAGGGGATACAACACATGACACAAACACATGCATGCGTGAACATGGTGCCCGGAGCAGAGGGACAAGGGATGCTCGGCCCAAACACAAGATACATCACAGCTAAACCTACCAAACCCGAGCCAAGAGCGGCACTACCAAACCAATGAGAACTCCAACATCATCCGAGCCAAGACCGGGGACACTGCGAGCGAGCAAGATAGTGCCTTCAAGAAGGAGAACGACGTCAAGGCTCCGTCTCTATCCGGTCCGGGAGACCCGACCTAGGGTTTCCCCTGAGCTCGTAGAGGGGCGCAGCTGAAGAAGGCCTTGGCAGCGCCTCCATGGTGGAAAATGACACCCGCGGGCGCCATCGCTGCCAGCACCGGCGAGCCGAGCAAGGATCTCTCCCTGGCCTGAAGCTGAGCGATCCCATAGCCGCCGAATCCGGTATCGTAGATGGGGGGGCAACCCTGATTGGAGTCACCGAGTCGGGGGGGTGGCGGGGCTGCACCTACCGTCGGAGGGTGGCACCACCACCGCACCCAGGAGCACCGGATCGGGCAAAAGGAAGGGCTTTGAGGCATAGATGGTGATAACCTACGAGTATAGGGGATCGCAACAATTTTCGAGGGTAGAGTATTCAATCCAAATTTATTGATTCGACACAAGGGGAGCCAAAGAATATTCTCAAGTATTAGAGCTGAATTGTCAATTCAACAACACTTGAAAACTTAATATCTGCAGCAAAGTGTTTAGTAGCAAAGTAATATGATAGTAGTGGTAACGGTGGCAAAAATAATATTTTTGGTTTTATAGTGATTGTAACAATAGTAACAGAAAAGTAAATAAGCGAAGAGCAATATATGAAAAGCTCGTAGGCATTGGATCGGTGATGGAGAATTATATCGGATGCGATCAATTATGCAACAATTATAACATAGGGTGACAGAGAACTAGCTCCAGTTCATCAATGTAATGTAGGCATGTATTCCGAATATAGTCATACGTGCTTATGGAAAAGAACTTGCATGCCATCTTTTGTCCTACCCTCCCGTAGTAGCGGGGTCCTATTGGAAACTAAGGGATATTAAGGCCTCCTTTTAATAGAGTACCGGACCAAAGCATTAACACATAGTGAATACATGAACTCCTCAAACTATGGTCATCACCGGTAAGTATCCCGATTATTGTCACTTCGGGGTTAACGGATCATAACACATAATAGGTGACTATAGACTTACAAGATAGGATCAAGAACTCACATATATTCATGAAAACATAATAGGTTCAGATCTGAAATCATGGCACTCGGGCCCTAGTGACAAGCATTAAACATAGCAAAGTCATAGCAACATCAATCTCAGAACACAATGGATACTAGGGATCAAACCCTAACAAAACCAACTCGATTACATGATAAATCTCATCCAACCCATCACCGTTCAACAAGCCTATGATGGAATTACTCACGCACGGCGGTGAGCATCATGAAATTGGTGATGGAGGAAGGTTGATGACGATGATGGCGATGGATTCCCCTCTCCGGTGCCCCAAACGAACTCCAGATCAGCCCTCCCGAGAGAGATTAGGGCTTGGCGGCGGCTCCATATTGTAAAACGCGATGAATCCTTCTCTCTGATTTTTTCTCCCCGAACACGAATATATGGAATTGGAGTTGAGGTCGGTGGAGCATCAGGGGGCCCACAAGGCAGGGGGCGCGCCCCCACCCTCGTGGACAGGGTGTGGGCCCCCTGACGTGGATTCTTCTTCCAGTATTTTTTATATATTCCAAAAATAATCTCCGTTGATTTTCAGGTCATTCCGAGAACTTATATTTCTGCACAAAAATAACACCATGGCAATTCTGCTGAAAACAGCATTAGTCTGGGTTAGTTCCATTCAAATCATGCAAGTTAGAGTCCAAAAGAAGGGCAAAAGTGTTTGGAAAAGTAGATACGACGGAGACGTATCAACTCCCCCAAGCTTAAACATTTGCTTGTCCTCAAGTAATTCAGTTGATAAACTGAAAGTGATAAAGAAAAACTTTTACAAACCCTGTTTGCTCTTGTTGTTGCAAATATGTAAAGCCAACATTCAAGTTTTCAGCAAAGATTATGAACTAACCATATTCACAATAACATTTAGGTCTCATGTTTACTCATATCAATGGCATAATCAACTAGCGAGCAATAATAATAAATCTCGGATGACAACACTTTCTCAAAACAATCATAATATGATATAACAAGATGGTATCTCGCTAGCCCTTCCTGAGACTGCAAAACATAAATGCAGAGCACCTTTAAAGATCAAGGACTAACTAGACATTGTAATTCATGGTAAAAGAGATCCAGTCAAGTCATACTCAATGTAAACTAATAGTAATGGATGCAAATGACATCGGTGCTCTCCAACTGGCGCTTTTTAATAATAGGATGATGACTCAACATAAAAGTAAATAGATAGGCCCTTCGCAGAGGGAAGCAGGGATTTGTAGAGGTGCCAGAGCTTGGTTTTGAAATAGAGATGAATAATATTTTGAGCGGTATACTTTCATTGTCAACGGAACAACCGAGAGATCTCGATATCTTCCATGCTACACACATTATAGGCGGTTCCCAAGCAGAATGGTAAAGTTTATACTCCCCCACCACCAACAAGCATCAATCCATGGCTTGCCCTAAACAATGGGTGCCTCCAACTAACAACATCCTGGGGGAGTTTTGTTTGCAATTATTTTGATTTGATTTGAGCATGGGACTGGGCATCCCGGTGACCAGCCATTTTCTCGTGAATGAGGAACGTAGTCCACTCCTCTTGAGAATAACCCGCCTAGCATGGAGGATACAGATAGCCCTAGTTGATACATGAGCTATTCGAGCATACAAAACATAATGTTTATTTGAAGGTTTAGAGTTTGGCACATACAAATTTACTTGGAACGGCAGGTAGATACCGTATATAGGTAGGTATGGTGGACTCACATGGAATAACTTTGGGGTTTATAGAATTGGATGCACAAGTAGTATTCCCGCTTAGTACAAGTGAAGGCTAGAAAAAGACTGGGAAGCGACCAGCTAGAGAGCGACAATAGTCATGAACATGCATTAAAATTAATCAACACCGAATGCAAGCATGAGTAGGATATAATGCAGCATGAACATAAATATCATAGAGGCTATGTTGATTTTGTTTCAACTACATGCGTGAACATGTGCCAAGTCAAGCCACTCGAATCGTTCAAAGGAGGATACCACCCCATCATACCACATCACAACCATTTTAATAGCATGTTGGCACGCAAGGTAAACCATTATAAACTCCTAGCTAATTAAGCATGTCATAAGCAACTATAATCTCTAATTGTCATTGCAAACATGTTTCTTTCATAATAGGCTAAATCAGGAACGATGAACTAATCATATTTACAAAAACAAGAGAGGTCGAGTTCATACCAGCTTTTCTCATCTCAATCAGTTCATCATATATCGTCATTATTGCCTTTCACTTGCACGGCCAAAAGGTGTGGATAATAATAATAGTGCACGTGCATTGGACTAAGCTGGAATCTGCAAGCATTCAATTCATGGGAGAAGACAAGGTAATATGGACTCTTTGTTAGATCAACAATAATGCATATAAGAGCCACTCAACATTTTCATTATGGTCTTCTCCTCTCGACCCCCAAAGGAAAGAAATAAAACAAAACTATTTACACGGGAAAGCTCCCAACAAGCAAAAGAAGAACGAGAAATCTTTTTGGGTTTTCTTTTAACTACTACCACTACATGCATGGAAAGTAAACTAGTTAAAAGCTACAACCAATTTTTTTGGTTTTTCTTAAGGTTTTTCAAACACATAAGAAGAAAGAGAGAAAATGAAAATAACCTAGCATGAATGATACAATGAAAAAGTATGAGCACCGACAACTGGCATGTGTGTGTGAACATGAATGTAATGTCGGTGAGAAATACGTACTCCCCCAAGCTTAGGCTTTTGGCCTAAGTTGGTTTATGCCCATGGATGGCCTGGTGGGTATCCGAAGTTGAAGCTGGGGTCGTACTGAGATGCATGAGCTACTGCCTGAAGAGCTGCAGCTTGGAGGCGGGCTGCCTCCGTCCTCCTCTCGTACTCGTCCGCCTCCTCCCTGGTTATAACATATCTCCTTTTTGCCTGAAAGTCAAAGAAAGTAGGAGCAGGGAGAGCGACGTGATAGGTGCGTCGTCTGTCAAAGATTAGTCGGCACTGGAGGGACTGATTGTTCCTCTCAACAAACTAATGACGAACCATAGCATTATAATCTAAATAAGCAGGAGACAACTCAATATCATATCCACGTATGGGTACCTCAAGAAAATCAGCTAAACGGGTTGCATAAATTCCACCAAAGAAATCTCCATTAATTCTATTATTATGCAACCTACGTGCAACAATGGCCCCCCAAGTTATATTATCTATCTCCTAATACATCACTCTTGAGAACACTAAGATCTAGAACACACATGTGACATGCCTCATCCTTGCCATTTATGCATCTACCTATAAAGAAAGCAAAATAATGTATAGCAGGAAAATGAATGCTCACTATGGTGGCTTGCGTTATTTCTCTAGATTCCCCCACAGTGATACTAGCAAGAAAATCTTTATATTCAGATTTACGAAGTTCACTAACATTACCCCACTGTGGGAGTTTACAAGCAGTATTAAAATATTCTAAGTCCATGGTATAAGATTTATCATAAAGATCAAACATGACAGTTTGAGAATTGTGTGATGATGTAAATTCAAACCTTCTCACAAAGGAATCAGTGAGGTAGTAGTACTGACAACACTTATCTGCCTCGAAGCTCTCAAGATCAGCGTTACGCACATATGCGTCAAATTCCTCCTTGATTCCTGCTCGAACCATGAAGTCCTCTGACGGCCATTCACAAGGCCGCACTTGAGCCTCCCTTGGTAGTTCATTGTCCGGCTCGCGTATTGCGGGCCTGGGTCCTTGCTTCCTTGAGGAACCACCTTGGTACATTTTCCTAAACATATTTCTTCCTTTGAAAAATTTCTGAAATTTTTAGTAACTTAAAATAAAAGTGAACCAAACTCAACAAGATTGATAGCAACTACTCCTACAAGTGCCTAGAGGCTATATCATGCATTAAAACTACTGTTGACCACATAAATTTGACATGCAAGCTCAAGAACAAGGTCACCTAAAAATCAAAAATTTGCAATGAATAAAACACTAGAACAAAAACTAATTGGACCATTGGAGGAGTCACATACCAAAGAACAATCCCCCAAAGCAGTTTTGTGAGAGGAGCTTTGAGCAAGGAGATCGAAAATGGCAGCAAGACGAGCAAGAACTCGGGTTTGAGCTGGCTAGTGATTTTTTCTGGAGCAAAACGAAGTGTGTGGATGCAAGGATAAGTGGAGGGGACCCACGTGGGGTCCACGAGGCAGGGGGGCGCGCCCTCCACCCTCGTGGGCACGTGGCTGCTCCCTCTGCTGTGTTCTCAATGTCAGATATTCTCAAATATTCTAGAAAAATCATATTTAATTTTCAGGGCATTTGGAGAACTTTTATTTTCGGGGTATTTTTTATTGCATGAATAATTTAGAAAACAGACAGAAAATACTATTTTTGCTTTATTTAATATAAATAACAGAAAGTAAAAGGAGGGTACAGAGAGTTGTGCCTTCTAACTTCATCCATCTCATGCCCATCAAAAGGAATCCAGTAACAAGGTTGATCAGGTCTTGTTAACAAACTCATTTCGAATAACATGAAACCGGAGAAATTTTGAATAACACTAGGTTACCTCAACGGGGATATGCACATCCCCAACAATAAGAATATCATATTTCTTCTTGACAGTAGGAAGAGGAAATTCAAAACCTCCAATAGTGATTGTTGAAATTTTTCCAATAGAATTGATACTGTGGACTTGAGGTTGTTTCCTCAGAAAGTGTGCCGTATGCTCATTACCATTAACATGAAAAGTGACATTGCCTTTGTTGCAATCAATAACAGCCCCTGCAGTATTAAAAAAGGGTCTACCAAGGATAATCGACATACTATCGTCCTCGGGAATATCAAGAGTAACAAAGTCCGTTAAAATAGTAACGTTTGCAACCACAACAGGCACATCCTCACAAATACCGACATGTATAGTAGTTGATTTATTAGCCATTTGCAAAGATATTTCAGTAGGTGTCAACTTATTCAAATCAAGTCTACGATATAAAGAGAGAGGCATAACACTAACACCGGCTCCAAGATCACATAAAGCAGTTTTAACATAGTTTCTTTTAGTGGAGCATGGTATAGTTGGCACTCCTAGATCTCCAAGTTTCTTTGGTATTCCACCCTTAAAAGTGTAATTAGAAAGCATGGTGGAAATTTCAGCTTTCGGTATCTTTCTTTTATTAGTAATAATTTCCTTCATGTATTTAGCATAAGGGTACATTTTAAGCATATTAGTCAAACACATATGCAAAAGATAGGTCTAATCATTTCAGCAAAGCGCTCAAAATCCTCATCATTCTTTTTCTTGGATGGTTTAGGAGGAAAAGGCATGGGTTTCTGAACCCATGGTTCTCTTTCTTTACCGTGTTTTCTAGCAATGAAGTCTTTCTTATCATAACGTTGATTCTTTGATTGTGGGTTATCAAGATCAATAGCAGGTTCAATCTCTACATCATTATCATTGCTAGGTTGAGCATCAACATGAACATCATCATTAACATTATCACTAGGTTCATGTTCATTACTAGATTGTGTTTCAGCATCAGAAATAGAAATATCATTGGGATTCTCAGGTGTGTCAACAACAGGTTCACTAGAAGCATGCAAAGTCCTATCATTTTTCTTTTTCTTCTTCTTAGAAGAACTAGGTGCATCTACATTAGTTCTCTAAGAATCTTGCTCAATTCTCTTAGGGTGGCCCTCAGGATACAAAGGTTCCTGAGTCATTTTACCCCCTCTAGTCACAACTCGAACATCATTTTCATTGTTCTTATTATTTAATTCATTGAGAAAATCATTCTGAGCTTTAAGTACTTGTTCTACTTGAGTGGTAACCATAGAAGCATGTTTACTAATAAGTGTAAGTTCACCTTTAACTCTAGCCATATAATCACCCAAGTGTTCAAGCATATCAGCATTGTATTTCAATTGTCTACCAACATAAGCATTGAAGTTTTCTTGTTTAACCATAAAGTCATCAAACTCATCCAAGCATTGGCTAGCAAACTTAGTAAATGGGATTTCACATTTATCAAATCTATAGAGAGAATTTACCTTTACTACCTGTGTCGGGTTATCAAGACCATGTATTTCTTCAATAGGTGGTAAATTCTTAACATCTTCAGCTTTAGTACCTTTTTCTTTCATAGATTTCTTTGCCTCTTGCATATCTTCAGGACTGAGAAATAGAATACCCCTTTTCTTTGGAGTTGGATTAGGAGTTGGTTCAGGAACTGTCCAATTATTTTCATTAGGCAACATATTATTCAATAGCAATTCAGCTTGATCAACAGTTATTTCCTTGAAAACACAACCAACACAACTATCCAGGTAATCTCTGGAAGCATCGGTTAGTCCATTATAAAAGATATCAAGTATTCATTTTTCTTAAGAGGATGATCAGGCAAACATTAAGTAATCGGAGAAGCCTCCCCAAGCTTGTGGGAGACTCTCTTATTCAATTTACACAACATTATATATTTCCCTTAAGGCAGCTTGTTTCTTATGAGCGGGGAAATATTTACTGGAGAAGTAATAAATCATATCCTGGGGACTACGCACACAACCAGGATCAAGAGAATTAAACCATGTTTTAGCATCACCCTTTAATGAGAATGGAAAAAACTTAAGGATAAAGTAATAGCGAGTTTTCTCATCATGAGTAAGCAGGGTGGCTATATCATTTAATTTAGTAAGATGTGCCACAACAGTTTTAGATTCATAGCCATAAAAAGGATCGGATTCAACCAAAGTAATTAACTCAGGATCGATAGAGAAATCATAATCCTTATCAGTAATAAAGATAGGTGAAGTAGCAAAAGCAGGGTCACATTTTATTCTAGCATTCAAAGACTTTTCTTCGAGCTTAGCTAATAATTTCTTAAGATCAGATCTATCATTGCAAGCAAAAAAGTCTCTAGCAGTTTCTTCATCCATAACATAACCCTTAGGCACAACACGCAATTATATCTAGGGGGAGAATCTTCATCATCACTTTCATCAATATTATCAGATTCAATAATTTCATTCTCTCTATCCCTAGCAAGTTGTTCATCAAGAAATTCACCTAGTGGCATAGTAATATCAAGCATAGAAGTAGTTTCATCATAAGTATCACGCATAGGAGAAGTGGGATCATCAATAACATGTGACCTATCGGAATCAATAGTAGCAGTAAGTGTCGCAAGTTTACTCAAAACAGAAGATGAATCAGTGCAGAGCTAGATGGCAGTTCCTTACCTCCTCCCGTAGTTGAGGAAAAAATCTTGGTTCTTTGATCTTTCAAGTTCTTCATAGTGATCAACAGATATAAATCCCAAGTGACTCAAAGAACAGAGCTATGCTCCCCGGCAATGGCGCCAGAAAATAGTCTTGATAACCCACAAGTATAGGGGATCGCAACAGTTTTCGAGGCTAGAGTATTCAACCCAAATTTATTGATTCAACACAAGGGGAGCCAAAGAATATTCTCAAGTATTAGCATCTGAGTTGTCAATTCAACCACACCTGGAAACTTAATATCTGCAGCAAAGTGTTTAGTAGCGAAGTAATATGATAGTAGTGGTAACGGTGGCAAAAGTAATATTTTTGGTTTTATAGTGATTGTAACAGTAGTAATAGAAAAGTAAATAAGCGAAGAACAATATATGAAAAGCTCATAGGCATTGGATCGGTGATGGAGAATTATGTCGGATGCGATCAATCATGCAACAATTATAACATAGGGTGACACAGAACTAGCTCCAATTCATCAATGTAATGTAGGCATGTATTCCGAATATAGTCATACATGCTTACGGAAAAGAACTTGCATGACATTTTTTGTCCTACCCTCCCATAGCAGCGGGGTCCTATTGGAAACTAAGGGATATTAAGGCCTCCTTTTAATAGAGTACCGGACTAAAGCATTAACACATAGTGAATACATGAACTCCTCAAACTACGGTCATCACCGGTAAGTATCCCGATTATTGTCACTTCGGTGTTAACATATCATAACACATAATAGGTGACAGACTTGCAAGATAGGATCAAGAACTCACATATATTCATGAAAACATAATAGGTTCAGATCTGAAATCATGGCACTCGGGCCCTAGTGACAAGCATTAAGCATAGCAAAGTCATAGCAACATCAATCTCAGAACACAATGGATACTAGGGATCAAACCCTAACAAAATTAACTCGATTACATGATAAATCTCATCCAACCCATCACCATCCAGCAAGCCTACAATTGAATTACTCACGCACGGCAGTGAGCATCATGAAATTGGTGATGGAGGAAGGTTGATGATGACGATGGCGACGGATTCCCCTCTCCGGAGCCCCAAACAGACTCTAGATCAGCCCTCCCAAGAGAGATTAGGGCTTGGCAACGGCTCCGTATCGTAAAACGCAATGAATCCTTCTCTCTGATTTTTTCTCCCCGAACACGAATATATGTAGTTGGAGTTGAGGTCGGTGGAGCGTCAGGGGGCCCACGAGGCAGGGGGGCGCGCCCAGGGGGTAGGCACACCCCCACCCTTATGGACAGGGTGTGGGCCCCCTGACATGGATTCTTCTTCCAGTATTTTTTATATATTCCAAAAATAACCTCCGTTGATTTTCAGGTCATTCTGAGAACTTCTATTTCTGCACAAAAATAACACCATGGCAATTCTGCTGAAAACAACGTCAGTCCGGGTTAGTTCCATTCAAATCATGCAAGTTAGAGTCCAAAACAAGGGCAAAAGTGTTTGAAAAAGTAGATACGACGGAGATGTATCAAATGGTAGGGCGGGCGACGAGGCGAACCACGCGGGGGTCTTGCCACAACGGCTTTCAGCGACGCCGGCAAGCAAGGACTGGAAGCACACAGGTCTGAGATGCCGTGGCCTTGACCATCAAGATTTCGGCAAGCTAGGTAAGCTGGAAGGGGCGCAGCTACCCAGCTGCCGGTCCAAAGCATCTAGCTGGAGGACGCCATCAGGAAAGGGCACCGGAGGGACGCGGGCCTGTAGCTGCCAGGGCCAGAACAACACCAGCAAAGACCTGCCACGAAGGGCCCCGAGTCAGCCCCAACCGCGTACACCTCGCTGCCACCATGCGAAAGCCACCTCCGTGGCTTGGGAAGGGGGAGGGCCGCCGGAGACAAGGGGGACGTCTGCACGGGAGGGCGGGGCGCCTGTTGGGGAATGCAGTATTTCAAAAAAAATTCCTACAATCGCGCAAGATATATCTTGGAGATGCATAACAACGAGAGGGGAGAGTGTGTCTACATACCCTCGTAGGCCGAAAGCGGAAGCTTTGAGTAACACGGTTGATGTAGTCGAACGTCTCCGCGATCCAACCGATCAAGCACCGAACGCATGGCACCTCCGTGATCTGCACATGTTCAGCTCGGTGACGTCCCTCAAACTCTAGATCCAGCTGAGGCCGAAGGAGAGTTTCGTCAGCACGACGGCGTGTTGATGGTGATGATGAAGTTACCGACGCAGGGCTTCGCCTAAGCACTATGACAATATGA
This sequence comes from Triticum dicoccoides, assembly GCF_002162155.2. Classification (NCBI taxonomy): domain Eukaryota; kingdom Viridiplantae; phylum Streptophyta; class Magnoliopsida; order Poales; family Poaceae; genus Triticum; species Triticum dicoccoides. Next base: position 602,085,305 of record NC_041382.1, on the reverse strand, counting down.
CCGATGTGGAAATCTGTGGAGGGGGGCACCACACACGGCTAAGAAATCAACTTGTGTGTCTATGGGGTGCCCCCTCCCCTGTATATAAAGGAGGGGAGGAGGAGGAGGGCCGGCCTCAAGGGGCACGCCCAAAGGGGGGATTCCTACTCCTAGCTAGTAGGAGTAGGTTTCCCGCTTTCCTAGTCCAAGTAGGAGAAGAAGGAAGGAGAGGGAGAGGGAGAAGGAAAGAGGGGGGCGCCGCCCCCTCCTAGTCATATTCGGACCAGCCCATGGGGGCGTGATGCCTCCCCTTGTGGCCCTTCTCTCCTTTCCATTAAATCCCAATAAGGCCCAATACTTCCCCCGGTGAATTCCCGTAACTCCCCGGTTCTCCAAAAAATACCCGAATCACTCAGAACCTTTCCGATGTCCGAATATAGCCTTCCAATATGTGAATCTTTACCTCTCTACCGTTTCGAGACTCCTCGTCATGTCCGTGATCTCATCCGGGACTCTGAACAAACTTCGTCATCAAATCACATAACTCATAATACAAATTTTCATCGAACGTTAAGCGTGCGGACCCTATGGGTTTGAGAACTATGTAGACATGAACGAGACACATCTCAGTTCAATAACCAATAGCGGAACTTGGATGCTCATATTGGATCCTACATATTCTATGAAGATCTTTATCGGTCAAACCGCATAACAACATACGTTGTTCCCTTTGTCATCGGTATGCTACTTGCCCGAGATTCGATCGTCGGTATCATCGTACCCAGTTCAATCTTGTCACCGGCAAGTCTCTTTACTCGTTCCGTAATGCATCATCCCGTGACTAACTCATTAGTGACATTGCTTGCAAGGCTCATTGTCATGTGCATTACCGAGAGGGCCTAGAGATACCTCTCTGATACAGAGTGACAAATCCTAATCTCGATCTATGCCAACTCAACAAACACCATCGAAGACACCTGTAGAGCATCTTTATAATCACCCAGTTACGTTATGACGTTTGATAGCACACAAGGTGTTCCTCCGGTATTCGGGAGTTGCATAATCTCATAGTTATAGGAACATGTATAAGTCATGAAGAAAGAAATAGCAATAAACTAAACGATCATAGTGCTAAGCTAACGAATGGGTCTTGTCCATCACATCATTCTCTAATGATGTGATCCCATTCATCAAATGACAACACATGTCTATGGTCAGGAAACATAACCATCTTTGATTAACGAGCTAGTCAAGTAGAGGCATACTAGGGACACTTTGTTTGTCTATGTATTCACACATGTACAAAGTTTTCGGTTAATACAATTCTAGCATGAATAATAAACATTTATCATAATATAAGGAAATATAAATAACAACTTTATTATTGCCTCTAGGGCATATTTCCTTCAGTCTCCCACTTGCACTAGAGTCAATAATCTAGTTCACACCATCATGTGATTTCACACCAATAATTCACATCTTTATGTCATTAGTTCACATCTTCATGTGATTAATACCCAAAGGGTTTACTAGAGTCAATAATATAGTTCACATCGCTATGTGATTAACACCCAAAGAGCGATCATGTTTTACATGTGAGAGAAGTTTAGTCTACGGGTCTGCAACATTCAGATCTGTATGTATTTTGCAAATTTCTGTGTCTACAATACTCTGCACGGAGCTACTCTAGCTAATTGTTCCCACTTTCAATATGTATCTAGATCGAGGCTTCGAGTCATCTAGATCGGTGTCAAAAGCTTGCATCGACGTAACTTTTTACGACAAACTCTTTTATCACCTCCATAACCGAGAAATATTTCCTTAGGCCTCTAAGGATAATTTTGACCGCTGTCCAGTGATCTACTGCTAGATCACTATTGTACTCCCTTGCCAAAATCATGCTAAGTTATACAATAGGACTGGTACACAACATAGCATACTTTATAGAACCTATGACTGAGGCATAGGGAATGACTTTTCATTCTCTTTCTATTTTCTGTCATGGTCGGGTTTTGAGTCTTTACTCAACTTCACACCTTGCAACACAGGCAAGAACTCCTTCTTTGACTGTTCCATTTTGAACTACTTCAAAATCTTGTCAAGGTATGTACTCAAATCTTATCAAGCATCTTGATCTATCTCTATAGATCTTGATGCTCAATGTGTGAGAAGCTTCACCAAGGTCTTTCTTTGAAAAAATCCTTTCAAACACTCCTTTATGCTTTCCAAAAAATTCTACATCATTTCCGATCAACAATATGTCACTCACATATACTTATTAGAAAGGTTGTAGTTCTCCCACTCACTTTCTTGTAAATACAGGCTTCACCACAAGTCTGTATAAAACTATATGCTTTGATCACACTATCAAAGTGCATATTCCAACTCCGAGAGGCTTACACCAGTCCATAAATGGATCGCTAGAGCTTGCACACTTTGTTAGTACCTTTAGGATCGACAAAACCTTCTGGTTGCATCATATACAACTCTTCTTTAATAAATCCATTAAGGAAAATGATGTCTACTACACAACCTTCTTCTTGTAGACGTTGTTGGGCCTCCAAGTGCAGAGGTTTGTAGGACAGTAGCAATTTTCCCTCAAGTGGATGACCTAAGGTTTATAAATCCGTAGGAGGCGTAGGATGAAGATGGTCTCTCTCAAGCAACCCTGCAATCAAATAACAAAGAGTCTCTTGTGTCCCCAACAGACCCAATACAATGGTAAATTGTATAGGTGCACTAGTTCGGCGAAGAGATGGTGATACAAGTGGTATATGGATGGTAGATAAAGATTTTTGTAATCTGAAAATATAAAAACAGCAAGGTAACTAATGATAAAGTGAGCACAAACGGTATTGCAATGCTAGGAAACAAGGCCTAGGGTTCATACTTTCACTAGTGCAAGTCCTCTCAACAATAATAACATAACTGGATCACATAACTATCCCTCAACATGCAACAAAGAGTCACTCCAAAGTCACTAATAGCGGAGAACAAACGAAGAGATTATGGTAGGGTATGAAACCACCTCAAAGTTATTCTTTCCAATCAATCTGTTGGGCTATTCCTATAAGTGTCACAAACAGCCCTAGAGTTCGTACTAGAATAACACCTTAAGACACAAATCAACCAAAACCCTAATGTCACCTAGAACTCCAATGTTGCCTCAAGTATCCGTGGGTATGATTATACGATATGCATCACACAATCTCAGATTCATCTATTCAACCAACACATAGAACCTCAAAGAGTGCCCCAAAGTTTCTACCGGAGAATCACGACGAAAACGTGGTGCCAACCCCTATGCATAGGTTCATGGGTGGAACCCGCAAGTTGGTCACCAAAACATACATGAAGTGAATCACGTGGTATCCCATTGTCACCACAGATACGCACGGCAAGACATACATCAAGTGTTCTCAAATCTTTAAAGACTCAATCCGATAAGATAACTTCAAAGGGGAAACTCAATTCATTACAAGAGAGTAGAGGGGGGGGGGAGAAAACATCATAAGATCCAACTATAATAGCAAAGCTCGCGATAAATCAAGATCGTACCACCTCAAGAACACGAGAGAGAAAGATCAAACACATAGCTACTGGTACATACCCTTAGCCCCGAGGAAGAACTGCTCCCTCCTCGTCATGGAGAGCATCGGGATGATGAAGATGGCCACCGGAGAGGGATTGCCCCCTCCAGCAGGGTGCTGGAATGGGTCTAGATTGGTTTGCCGTGGCTACGGAGGCTTCTGGCGGCGGAACTCCCGATCTATTGTGCTCTCTGATGTTTTTAGGGTATATGGATAGGTGGAAGAAGTACGTCAGGGGAGCCACGAGGGGCCCACGAGGGGGGAGGGCACGCCCGGGGGGGGGGGTGGGTGGGCGCGCCCCCCTACCTCATGGCCTCCTCGAAGCTTCCCTTACGTGGACTCCAAGTCTTCTGGCCTTCTTTTGATCCAAAAATAAGTTCCGTGAAGTTTCAGGTCAATTGGACTCCATTTGGTTTTCCTTTTCTGCGATATTCTAAAACAAGGAAAAAACATAAAACTGGCACTGGGCTCTGGGTTAATAGGTTAGTCCCAAAAACGATATAAAAGTGTATAATAAAGCCCATAAACATCCAAAACAATAGATAATATAGCATGGAGCAATCAAAAATTATAGATACGTTGGAGACGTATCAGCATCCCCAAGCTTAATTCCTGCTCGTCCTCGAGTAGGTAAATGATAAAAATAGAATTTTTGATGTGGAATGCTACCTAACATATTCATCATGTATTTCTCTTTATTGTAGCAAGAATATTCAGATCCATGAGATTCAAGACAAAATTTTAATATTGACATAGAAATGATAATACTTCAAGCATACTAACTAAGCAATCATGTCTTCTCAAAATAACATGGCCAAAGAAAGCTATCCCTACAAAATCATATAGTCTGGCTATGCTTCATCTTCACCACACAAAATATTTAAATCATGCACAACCCCAATGACAAGCCAAGCAATTGTTTCATACTTTTGATGTTCTCAAACTTTTTTCAATTTTCACGCAATACATGAGCATGAGCCATGGATATAACACTATAGGTGGAATAGAGTGGTGGTTGTGGAGAAGACAAAAATGGAAAGATAGTGTCACATTAACTAGGCGTATCAACGGGCTATGGAGATGCCCATCAATAGATATCAATGTGAGTGAGTAGGGATTGCCATGCAACGGATGCACTAGAGCTATAAGTATATGAAATCTCAAAAAGAAACTAAGTGGGTGTGCATCCAACTTGCTTGCTCATGAAGACCTAGGGAAATTTGAGGAAGCCCATCATTGAAATATACAAGCCAAGTTCTATAATGAAAGATTCCCACTAGTATATGAAAGTGATAACATGAGAGACTCTCTACTATGAAGATCATGGTGCTACTTTGAAGCACAAGTGTGGTAAAAGGATAGTAACATTGTCCATTCTCTCTTTTTCTCTCTTTTTTTTCTTTTTCTTTCTCTTTTTTTATTTGGGCCTTTTCTCCTTTTTTTATATGGTCTCTTTTCTTTTTTTTCGTCCGGAGTCTCATCCCGACTTGTGGGGGAATCATAGTCTCCATCATCCTTTCCTCACTGGGACAATGCTCTAATAATGGTGATCATCACGCTTTTATTTTTCTTACAACTCAAGAATTACAACTCGATACTTAGGACAAGATATGACTCTATATGAATGCCTCCGGCGGTGTACCGGGATGTGCAATGACTCATGAGTGACATGTATGAAAGAATTATGAATGGTGGCTTTGCCACGAATACGATGTCAACTACATGGTCATGCAAAGCAATATGACAATGATGAAGCGTGTCATAATAAATGAAACGGTGGAAAGTTGCATGGCAATATATCTCGGAATGGCTATGGAAATGCCATGATAGGTAGGTATGGTGTCTGTTTGGAGGAAGATATATGGTGGGTTTATGGTACCGGCGAAAGTTGCGCGGTACTAGAGAGGCTAGCAAAGGTGGAAGGGTGAGAGTGCGTATAATCCATGGACTCAACATTAGTCATAAAGAACTCACATATTATTGCAAAAATTTATTAGTTATCGAAACAAAGTACTACGCGCATGCTCCTAGGGGTATAGATTGGTAGGAAAAGACCATCGCTCGTCCCCGACCGCCACTCACAAGGAGGACAATCAATAAATACATCATGCTCCGAATTCATCACATAACGGTTCACCATACGTGCATGCTACGGGAATCACAAACTTCAACACAAGTATTTCTCAAATTCACAACTACCCAACTTAGCATGACTCTAATATCACCATCTTCATATCTCAAAACAATTATCAAGTATCAAACTTCTCATAGTATTCAATGCACTCTATATGAAAGTTTTTATTATATCCCTCTTGGATGCCCATCATATTAGGACTAGTTTCACAACCAAAGCAAATTACCATGCTGTTCTAAAGACTCTCAAAATGATATAAGTGAAGCATGAGAGTTCATCTATTTTTATAAAATAAAACCATCGTCGTGCTCTAAAAAGATATAAGTGAAGTACTAGAGCAAACAACAAACTACTCCGAAAGATATAAGTGAAGATCAATGAGTAGTCGAATAATTATGCAACTATGTGAAGACTCTCTAACATTTAATAATTTCAGATCTTGGTATTTTATTCAAACAGAGCAAAACTAAATAAAATAAAATGACGCTCCAAGCAAAACACATATCATGTGGTAAATAAAAATATAGCTCCAAGTAAAGTTACCGATGAACGAAGAGGAAAGAGGGGATGCCTTCTGGGGCATCCCCAAGCTTAGGCTCTTGGTTGTACTTGAATATTACCTTGGGGTGCCTTGGGCATACCCAATCTTAGGCTCTTGCCACTCCTTATTCCATAGTCCATCGAATCTTTACCCAAAACTTGAAAACTTCACAACACAAAACTTAACAGAGAACTCGTAAGCTCCGTTAGCGAAAGAAAACAAAACACCACTTCAAGGTACTGTAATGAAATCATTCTTTATTTATATTGGTGTTAAACCTACTTTATTCCAACTTCTATATGGTTCTCTTTTACTATCCATAGATTCATCAAAATAAGCAAACAACACACGAAAAACAGAATCTGTCAAAAACAGAACAGTATGTAGTAATCTGTATCTAAAGCAAACTTATGGAACCCAAAAAATTCTAAAAAATATTCTGGACGTGAGGAATTTATATATTAATCATCTGCAAAAAGAATTAACTAAATAGCACTCTCCAATAAAAAATGGCAGCAATTCTCGTGAGCGCTAAAGTTTCTGTTTTTTACAGCATGATCAACAAGACGTCTCCCAAGTCTTCCCAAAGGTTCTACTTGGCACAAACACTAATTAAAAGCATAAAACCACATCTAAATAGAGTCTAGATGAATTATTTATTAATAAACAGGAACAAAAAGCAAGGAACAAGAATAAAATTGGGTTTCCTCCCAACAAGCGCTATCGTTTAACGCCCCTAGCTAGGCATGATGATTTCAATGATGCTCACATAAAGGATAAGAATTGAAAGATAAAGAGAGCATCATGAAGAATATGACTAGAACATTTAAGTCTAACATACTTCCTATGCATAGGGATTTTGTGAGCAAACAACTTGTGGGAACAAGAATCAACTTGCATAGGAAGGTAAAACAAGGAGAACTTCAAAATTTTAAGCACATAGAGAGGAAACTTGATATTATTGCAATTCCTACAAGCATATGTTCCTCCCTCATAATAATTTTCAGTAGTATCATGAATGAATTCAACAATATAACCATCACCTAAAGCATTCTTTTCATGATCTACAAGCATAGAAATTTTATTACTCTCCACATAAGCAAAATTCTTCTCATTCGGGATAGTGGGAGTATCATAAGAGACTTGGATACTATAAATTGTTTCCACATTAAAAGAGTAATGTTCAGAAAAGGGGTAACCATAATCATGACAAGTTTTATAAATATAATCCTCACTACTTTTTATAGCATATGTATCATCACAATAATTATCATAAGTAGGAGGCATGTTATTATCATTATAAATTTGCATATCAAAACTTGGGATACTAAAAATATCATCTTCATTAAGCATAGCATACCCAAGCTTGGGACAAATATTAATTGCAGAAAATATATTCTCAAAAACATCATCTTCATCAAACATAGCATACCCAAGCTTGGGCCTTTTCATATTATAAGCATAATCACTCTCATCATTAATAGTATGGATAGCACCAATAGTATAGCAATTATCATATTCTTCCAAGCAAGTGCGAAAAAGATTTTCAAGATCATAAGAAGTATCATTATATTCCACAATTACATTTTCATGAGGCACAATAGTAATAGGAGCAGCATTATTTGAGAGAGATATCTTTTTGCCTCTCTTCCTTTTTCTTTTCTTCTTCTTCACCACATCATGTGTGGGTTCAATCCTATTTTTGGAGCTCCTTATTAATGAGATTGGTTGAATAGGAGGCTCCTCCTCGTTACCTGATTCATCATAAGAAATAATAGAAGGATATTGGGAAGTCTCTTCCCTTTCATTAGTATTCTCTTCATCTTCTATTTGCTTTCTTTTCTTTATGTAATTGGCAATATAAGGATTTTCAATACAATTCACCGCACAATACATATAAATTTTCTCTAGATCAAAATCAAGAAATCTATGAAGATTAAACTTTGGAATACCCTCAGTTATATGTTTCATTTCCTCATACCCCAAAAGAAGACTAAGCTCTTTATGATGCTCAAGGGTAATCAAATTGTCACAATTTTTGGATACGATTCGGTCATGAAACAATTTGCATTGGAGATTTAAATGACCATGTTCATTGCAAAGTTCACAAGGGGTGCAAAAAATATTGAATTTTTTAGCACAATCATCAAGACTTTCTTGCAACAATTCAGTTTCTAAGTACTTATGCCTCTTGCAATATCTGTCTTCCCTATTTGGTGTGTACTTACAAACCCAATGCACTCCACAAAAATTGACATGTTTATAGGAGACATTTTCATCATAACTAGTGCAATCATCATTAGTATCATGGATATTCAAAGAATTCGTACTAACAACATTGCAATCATGCTCATCATTCAAATATTTAGTGCCAAACATTTTATAGATTTCTTCTTCTAGCACTTGAGCATAATTATCCTTTCCATCATACTCACGAAAGATATTAAAAAGGTGAAGCGTATGAGACAAACTCAATTCCATTTTTTATAGTTTTCTTTTATAAACTAAACTAGTGATAAAACAAGAAACTAAAAGACTCGACTGCAAGATCTAATGATATACCTTCAAGCACTCACCTCCCCGGCAACGGCGCCAGAAAAGAGCTTGATGTCTACTACACAACCTTCTTCTTGTAGACGTTGTTGGGCCTCCAAGTGCAGAGGTTTGTAGGACAGTAGCAAATTTCCCTCAAGTGGATGACCTAAGGTTTATCAATCCGTAGGAGGCGTAGGATGAAGATGGTCTCTCTCAAGCAACCCTGCAATCAAATAACAAAGAGTCTCTTGTGTCCCCAACACACCCAATACAATGGTAAATTGTATAGGTGCACTAGTTCGGCGAAGAGATGGTGATACAAGTGGTATATGGATGGTAGATAAAGATTTTTGTAATCTGAAAATATAAAAACAGCAAGGTAACTAATGATAAAGTGAGCACAAACGGTATTGCAATGCTAGGAAACAAGGCCTAGGGTTCATAATTTCACTAGTGCAAGTCCTCTCAACAATAATAACATAATTGGATCACATAACTATCCCTCAACATGCAACAAAGAGTCACTCCAAAGTCACTAATAGCGGAGAACAAATGAAGAGATTATGGTAGGGTACGAAACCACCTCAAAGTTATTCTTTCCAATCAATCCGTTGGGCTATTCCTATAAGTGTCACAAACAGCCCTAGAGTTCGTACTAGAATAACACCTTAAGACACAAATAAACCAAAACCCTAATGTCACCTAGATACTCCAATGTCACCTCAAGTATCCGTGGGTATGATTATACGATATGCATCACACAATCTCATATTCATCTATTCAACCAACACATAGAACCTCAAAGAGTGCCCCAAAGTTTCTACCGGAGTCACAACGAAAACGTGTGCCAACCCCTATGCATAGATTCATGGGTGGAACCCACAAGTTGGTCACCAAAACATACATCAAGTGAATCACGTGGTATCCCATTGTCACCACAGATACGCACGGCAAGACATACATGAAGTGTTCTCAAATCTTTAAAGACTCAATCCGATAAGATAACTTCAAAGGGGAAACTCAATTCATTACAAGAGAGTAGAGGGGGAGAAAACATCATAAGATCCAACTATAATAGCAAAGCTCGCGATACATCAAGATCGTACCACCTCAAGAACACGAGAGAGAGAGATCAAACACATAGCTACTGGTACATACCCTCAGCCCCGAGGAAGAACTACTCCCTCCTCGTCATGGAGAGCACCGGGATGATGAAGATGGCCACCGGAGAGGGATTGCCCCCTCCGGCAGGGTGCCAGAATGGGTCTAGATTGGTTTTCGGTGGCTACGGAGGCTTCTGGCGGCGGAACTCCCGATCTATTGTGCTCTCTGATGTTTTTAGGGTATATGGAGATATATAGGCGGAAGAAGTACGTCAGGGGATCCACGAGGGGCTCACGAGGGTGGAGGGCGCGCCCAGGGGGGTGGGCGTGCCCCCCTACCTCGTGGCCTCCTTGAAGCTTCCCTTACATGGACTCCATGTCTTCTGGCCTTCTTCTGATCCAAAAATAAGTTCCGTGAAGTTTCAGGTCAATTGGAATCCGTTTGGTTTTCCTTTTCTGCAATATTCTAAAACAAGGAAAAAACATAAAACTGGCACTGGGCTCTGGGTTAATAGGTTAGTCCCAAAAATGATATAAAAGTGTATAATAAAGCCCATAAACTTCCAAAACAGTAGATAATATAGCATGGAGCAATCAAAAATTATAGATACGTTGGAGACGTATCAGAACACAGTTTTGACATCCATTTGCCTGATTTCATAAAATACGGCAACTGCTAACATGATTCAGACAGACTTTTAAGCATCAATACGAGTGAGAAAATCTTATCATAGTCAACACTTTGAACTTGTCAAAACCCTTTTTGCGACAATTCGAGCTTTGTAGATAGTAACACTACTATCAGCATCCGTCTTCCTCTTGAAGATCCATTTATTCTTAATGGCTTGCCGATCATGGGGCAAGTCAATCAAAGTCCATAATTTGTTCTTTATACATGGAACCCATCTCAGATTTCATGGCCTCAAGCCATTTTGCGGAATCTGGGCTCATCATCGCTTCCTCATAGTTCGTAGGTTCGTCATGGTCAAGTAACATGACCTCCAGAGCAGGATTAGCATACCACTCTGGTGCGGAACATACTCTGATTGACCTACGAGGTTCGGTAGTAACTTGATCCGAAGTTTCATGATCATCATCATTAACTTCCTCACTAATTGGTGTAGGCATCAATGGAAGTGTCGGTGTACTAGAATAGGGGTACTCTAGTACCCCGAACTTGTGCACGGGCAGTTGCAGCACCCCGCGGCAAGGCTTGACGGGCGAACGCCAAGATCCTCCGTGGTTCCCTTGGAGCCATTCAAGAACAAAGTATTTAAGCTCAGGAGACAAGGCCCCGGCAAGAGGAACTTGCCAGGAAGGCCAACCAAGGCACACCAAGGAACTTGCCGCAACGCACCATGCGCTCCGGCAAGGCGACAAGGCCCCGACAAGAGGAGCTTGCCGGGAAGACCAACCAAGGTACCTTGAGGCCCGGTGAACGACAACCTTCCGGACCCGACAAGATAACAGCAGCGGCAAGGCGCTTGCCGCGGCAGGCGGCCACTCTGTGCCCACGCTCCAGCGCATCCACCAATGTGTCGGCCTGCGGGCCTCTCCAGGCGCGCGTGGCGGGAGGCTGTGCAGCCAGCGGTGTGCAGTGGCATGCAAAGCTGACAGGATCGCCATCGTGGCGAACGATGGCGCCCCTAACGGTCCTTTTCTGCACTGTTTGGGCGACTCAGACGGGCATTTAATGCCCTTGTCCCCTGCCGTCAGGGTTAGGTAGGGTACACTGTACAAGCAACTGTACCAACCACCTCACTTTTTACATTTGTACCCTCCTCTGCGTTGCCACCTGTCGGTGACCCCTTTAGCGTATAAAAGGAGGCCCATGCGCAACGTAGAGGAGGTTCGAAAGGTTCGGACGGTTCAGACGGTTCGGACGGGTCGGACGGTTCGGACAGTTCACGAGGTTCGACTCATTCGTAAGCCAGGAAACACTACGCTCTCTCTCTAGAGCAAGAACACAAGATAATACAATCAGACAAGCAGCAGTAGGAGTGTTATCTCTCCGGAGAGCTCTGAAGCTGGGTAAACTGCTCGTGTGCTTCGCCTCGATCTGCTCTTCGTGCGATCTCCGCCCCCCGCCGAACCGAAAGGGGCCCGGTCCGCCGGCCCCATAGGTGTTCGTGGATCAGTTTCCCCCGACATCTTTGGCGCGCCAGGTAGGGGGCGTCGAGATTGCGTGAACCTGATCTGGCGTTCACACGAGCTAGATCTTCATTCCCTTCATCAACATGCCACCGAAGAAGAAGACTTCGGCGGCAGCCGCTCCGTCCACGTCACTTCCGCCACCGTTGGAGCAAACGGGTGGTGGAATGGACGCCGGTGGAAGAGTGGACATCGACGAGGAAGCTTATGACGCTGCCAAGTCCAAGGACAAGGCTGCACAAACCTCGGCGACTGTACATGTCCCGCGCCACTCTCAGGAGGCGCAAGACCAACAGCGTCATGACGCTCGCAGTGCCGTACGCATGATAGGCCAAGACCAAGCTGGTGGATCTCGGGGCGCTCAAGACCAGCATGCACGCCAGCGTGCTGGCACGAGCGGGGCACGGTCGCCTGGACGGGATACTGCTCCTTCTAACATAGTTAGAAGTTCGAGCACGTCCCGCTCCTCGCGCCGTCCGCCACTGCCACCCACCACTCCAGCAGAAGCTTTGGCGCGAGCTCAACTTCTCCTAGATTACCCTCCGACGTCAGACAAGATCGACGAATGGAGGGCCACCATTCAGAGTCTCATCGGCTACGCCAACGGCGACACTCCACGGCGGCCGAGCGCGTCGCCGTCGCGGCAGGGTTGCCGGGCGCGAGCCGGTGGCGACGAAACGGGTGGAGGTGCAACTACCATGCAATCACCACCCCGAAGGACAAGATCGCCGACTCGCCGGATCCACCTCGACAGTGACTCCACCGCATCTTCGGATCCACGAGCTCGTCGCGATCAGCGCCAAGTTCTTCATGATCGACAACAAGAAGACACTCGAACCCGCATCGAGCGCCAAAGAGAAGCGCGACGTCAATTCGACAAGCGCGCTGGGCCCTCTGTTGACATGCATGCGCCAGGGGAACCAAACGATCTGCCGTACGCGGTAGGTTGCCCTGCGTTCACTCGTGAGCTGCGGCAAGTCCAGTGGCCCAGCACGAAGAACTTCAAGCCAGATGTACCGGAGAAGTACGACGGCAAGACGCATCCGTCGGAGTTCCTCAGCATCTACACCATTGCGGTGCAGGCTGCCGGGGGACGAGATGACAAGATCCTTGCCAACTACTTCCCGCTGGTGCTCAAGCCCAACGTCAGATCCTGGCTCATGCACTTGCCGGACAACTCAATATCCTCTTGGGCTGACCTGTGCCATCAATTTGTCGGCGCCTTCACAGGCGGACACAAGCCTCATGGACAGGAGAGTGATCTTCATCTGCTCGCCTAGAAGGAAGGAGAGCCCCTGCGCAAGTACATTCAGAGATTTAGCAGTGTGCAGCACAACATCCCAGACGTCCACCCCGCCGCGGTGATCAGCGTGTTCCATCAGAACGTGCGAAACCGCAGGATGCGGGAGAAAATGGCGATGTGCAAGATCAGGGACGTCAGTGAGTTATATGCACTGGCCGACAAGTGTGCACGTGCTGAGGAAGGGAGGAGACTCCCCGGAGAGAATATAGGAGCGGGAGGCTCTGACAGTGAAGATGCTTCCCCGGCAAGGAAAAACCGGCGGCGGAACAACAGAAGGAGGAAAGGCAAAGAAGTGCTAGTTGTTGAGCAGTCCGGCAACGGTGGTGGCGCCAAGGAAGCCAAAGCTGGTGACTCCGGCAAGGAGGTTGCCGCGGAGGTGGCGGTCGCCGACAAGCAGGACGGCACCAACAAGCAGTATTGCAAGATCCACCGCACCAAGGGCCATGATCTCCAGAACTGTAAGAAAGTCGAACAGCTTGTTGAGCAACAGAAAGCTGAATACGAGCGGCGCGACAAGGAGAACGCCCAGGAAGGTGCTGGGGGATCCGGAAAGAAACGTCCCGGCCGAGGAGGACGCCGCGGCAAGGCCAAGCAGCGGCAAGGAGACAGACCTCCTCGCGGCCGCGACAAGGATGAAGATGACGACGATGATGAAGACATGGATGATGAGGAGACTGATGAGCAGGAGTTCCAGAAAGCCACAGGGGTCCTGTGCGTTGACGGTGGTGCTTCTTTGCATGCCTCGCACCGCCAGCTCAAGCAGTGGGTGCGGGAAGTTAATGCAGCAGAACCACCCGTCGAGTCACGCAAGCCTCTGAAATGGTCCGGCACGCCTATCATCTTTGACATTGAGGACCACCCTGATCGCATAACTGCGGTCGGGTGCTTGCCGATGCTGGTTTCACCAACAATCCGCAACCTCAAGGTCACTAAGATGCTAGTTGACGGCGGGGCCGGCTTGAACCTGATCTCCTCCGCGGTGCTTCAGAAACTCCAGATCCCTGACAGCGAGCTCGAAGAGACCGGTACATTTCAAGGAATCAACCCGGGAAGAAGCAAGCCAAAGGGAAAGATCACGTTGCCGGTAACATTTTGCAGCGAGCTAAACTTCAGGACTGAGAGGATCACGTTTGATGTTGCTGACATTCCATTACCTTACAATGGAATCCTTGGCCGTCCGGCACTCGCCAAGTTCATGGCAGCCTCTCACTATGCATACAACATACTAAAAATGCCAGGCCCGATAAGTGTCATCTCTGTCCCTGGCGACAAGAAGGATGCTCTTATCTGTGCCGACAAGATCTACCGGGAAGCAGCAGCCGCAGCAGAACGCAAGACACTTGCCGCTGAAGCTCCCGGGGGGAAGAAGAAGATCGAGTCCGGCAAGAGCTCTGATGCCCACTCCGGCAAGTGCACCTCTTCGGAGTGCTGCGCTACCGTCGAGGACGCACCATCGAGCTCCACCGGCAAGTGTAAGAAGGCAATGGCAGCTCCACCTGAGACCAAGAAGGTGTCTGCCAAGGAGGACGGCACTGGTGGTACCTTCACCATCAGCGCCACTCTTGACCCCAAATAGGAAAGCGCGCTCGTTGCTTTCCTGCGGGCGAATGTCGACGTGTTTGTGTGGCAACCGTCTGATATCCCCGGTGTTCCCAGGAAAGTAATTGAGCACCACCTTGCCGTCTGTCCTCATGCGCGGCCCGTCAAGCAGAAAGTCAGGAAGCAGGCAGTGGAGCGCCAAGAATTCATCGCAGAAGAAATCAAGAAGTTGGAAGCAGCAGGCCTTGTTAGAGGAGTGCTCCATTCCACGTGGTTGGCCAATCCTGTTGTCGTGCGCAAGGCTAACGGGAAATGGAGGCTTTGTATTGATTTCACTGATGTTAATTAAGCTTGTCCCAAAGACCCATTTCCTTTGCCGCGCATTGACCAGATTGTTGACTCCACAGCCGGATGTGATTTGCTTTCATTCCTTGATGCATACTCAGGATATCATCAGATCTTCATGGCAGAAGAGGATGAATAGAAAACCGCATTTATCACCCCATGTGGCACGTACTGCTTCGTACGGATGCCTTTCGGTTTGAAGAATGCTGGTTCAACATTCGCAAGGGTAGTCCACCACGCTTTTGAGCCGCAGATGCACAGAAATGTGGAAGCCTACATGGATGACATAGTGGTCAAGAGCAAAAACAGGGCGACCCTGATTCAAGATTTAGACGAGACATTTGCAAATCTGCACAGGATCAACCTCAAGCTTAACCCCGAGAAGTGCGTGTTTGGAGTCCCATCCGGCAAGCTTCTCGAGTTTTTCGTGTCTCAGCGGGGAATTGAAGCCAATCCCGACAAGATCAAGGCCATTGAGCAGATCGAAGCACCAAAGCGCGTCAAGGATGTACGAAGGCTTGCCGGTTGCATGGCTGCTCTCAGCAGGTTTATCTCTAGATCTTCTGAGCGCGCCCTGCCATTTTTCAAAATTTTGAAAAAGGCAGGTCCAGTAAAATGGACTCCGGAGGCGGAGGCTGCGCTGCAGGACTTGAAGAGATACCTGTCCTCCACTCCAACGCTTGTCGCACCTAAGCCGCAAGAGAAGTTGCTGCTGTATATAGCGGCAACCAATCAAGTGGTTAGTGTTGCGTTAGTGGCGGAGAGGGAGGCAGATGATGAGCCAGTAACCACGGCAGATGCATCCAGCGACAAGCAGGGGGCTTCGCCGACAAGCTCTGGTCCCGACAAACATGGATTTGCGCAGGAGCATGATAAGATGCCGAAGAGAATGGTGCAGCGCCCAGTTTACTTTGTCAGTTCTCTTCTGCAGGGGGCTAGATCAAGGTACTCTGGTGTGCAGAAGTTGCTCTTCGGCCTCCTCATGGCCTCGAGAAAGCTGTGCCATTACTTCCAAGCACATGAGATCACAGTCGTCACTCGCTTTCCGCTGAAGAGGATACTGCAAAATCCAGAAGAAACAGGCAGGATTGTCGAGTGGGCGCTGGAACTGTCAAGCTTTGGCCTCAAGTTTGAGAGCACTTCAACTATCCAAAGCAGGGCATTGGCAGAGTTCATAGCAGAATGGACGCCAACACCAGATGAAGAAATTCCAGAGACGAGCATCCCCGTCAAAGAGGCAAGCAAATAGTGGCTGATGCACTTTGATGGTGCCTTCTCGCTGCAAGGCGCCGGTGCGGGCGTGCTGCTTGTCGCACCCACCGGAGAGCACCTCAAGTACGTAGTCCAGATGCACTTTCCCAAGGAGCAAGCAACCAACAATACTGCAGAGTATGAAGGATTGCTTGCCGGTCTCAGAATCGCAGCAGACCTTGGGATCAAGAAGCTCATTGTCAGGGGTGACTCACAGCTTGTCGTCCGACAAGTGAACAAGAACTACCAGAGTCCATTGATGGAAGCATATGTTGATGAAGTGAGGAAGCTAGAAGAGCACTTTGACGGCCTACAAATGGAGCATATCCCAAGAGCTCAGAATGACATTGCTGATGGCCTGTCAAAGTGCGCCGCACTAAAGTTACCCGTGGAACCAGGGATCTTTGTGCTCAAGTTGACTCAACCATCCGTAACACCATCAACTGGACAAAGCAAGAAGAGGAAGTTGGTTTCTGGTGACTACTTTTCGGCAGAGCTCCCCGAAGCCGCCGCCAAGAAAGTCCCCAAGATCAACACCAAGGATGCTGAGGGGCAGTCTGCTCCGGCAAGCCTTATGGTTTGTTCCATTGAAGCAGACACTCCCGACAAGTTTTGCTCCGGCAACCTTGCCGGGGAACATCAAGCTCCGGCAGGACCGCAAGTCCTTGCCGTGGAAGCGGATGTTCCCGCAGTAGCAGATGTGCCTTTAGTCCTTGTTGTTGAGCCACAAGCTCCAGCATGGGCACAACAGATTGTCCACTTCCTTCAGACAGGAGAACTTCCCGAAGAGCAAGAAGAAGCGGAAAGAGTAGCCCGGTAGTCAAGTATGTACCAGTTTGTCGATAGCATACTATACAGAAGAAGACTCAACGGTGTGAAATTGAAGTGTATTCGCCGGGAAGATGGACAAAAGCTGTTGGCAGAGATACATGGAGGCATATGTGGCCACCACATTGGCGCAAGAGCACTTGCCGGCAAAGCTTTCCGGCAAGGTTTCTTTTGGCCGACAGCCTCCAGTATGCAACTGCACAAGTAACCAAGTGTGAAGCGTGCCAGTTCCACTCCAAACAGATACACCAGCCAGCTCAAGCTCTCCAGACGATCCCTTTATCCTGGCCATTTTCGGTCTGGGGGCTCGATATCCTCGACCCCTTCCCCCGAGCCGTCGGGGGCTTTGAGTACTTGTACGTCGCAATCGACAAGTTCACAAAGTGGCCGGAAGTGCAGCCAGTGAGGAAGGTGACAACACAGTCAGCAGTCAAGTTCTTCAGGTCAATTGTTTGCCGTTTCGGGATCCCTAACAGGATCATCACCGACAATGGCACGCAATTCACGAGCCGCACCTTCATGCAGTACGTCCAAGACCTTGGCGCCAAGGTCTGCTTCACTTCTGTTGCTCATCCGAGAAGCAACGATCAAGCAGAGAGGGCAAATGCTGAAGTGCTGCGCGGGCTCAAGACCAGAACTTTCGACAGGCTGCACAAGTTCGGAAGGAACTGGATCAAGGAGCTGCCGGTGGTTCTTTGGTCGATCAGAATGACGCCAAATCGAGCCACTGGCCAGACGCCTTTCGCTCTAGTCTATGGAGCAGAGGCAGTTCTCCCCACGGAACTCGTACACGGATCGCCTCGAGTGCTCGCTTATGATGAGCTTGAGCAAGAACAACTGCGACAAGACGATGCGCTGCTCCTTGAGGAAGATCGTCTTCAGGCTGCTGTACGAGCTGCTCGATACCAGCAAGCTTTGCGCCGCTACCATAGCCGCAAAGTTAAAGCCAGAAGCTTCGAGGAAGGCGACCTTGTTCTTCGGCGCGTTCAATCCGCCAAGAATTCCAACAAGTTGACGCCGAAGTGGGAAGGCCCTGATCGGGTGAAACGAGTCACAAGGCCCGGCGCTGTCCGCCTTGAGACCAAAGATGGCATTCCGGTGAGCAACTCCTGGAACATAGAACATCTTCGTAAGTTTTTCCCGTAGGGCGCGGTTGCCGGAACCCGCTCCGGCAACCACCTTTTGTACAAGTCTTGCCACTGTTGCATATAATCCTTTGTACAAAGCCGGGCGCAGATCCCGTGCATAAGTAAAACACCATGTGCTCCGCACAACTTGTCCATTTCATGCATTAGTTTATTTCTAGCATGTGTTATCTGACACTTTGTGCAGCACCTACATCCGGTAAGCAATAACGAGCCGAAGGGCTCCATATCATTATTTTCTCTTCTTTCTTCTTTTTTCAACAAAGGAAAAGAAGGTTCCCTCGCACACATGTTTGCCGGGGGGGAAGGAGAAGATTGTGGTATGGACCAGGCATCGTTCAAGCAAAATTTTGCCTTGCCGGGAAGCAAACGACAGAAAAGCTAAGTTGCCAAAGTTTGAGCAATCAATTTTTAAATTTTTGAGTTATCTTCCTCGAACGACCCTACTTTGTATGGAAAACCTGTGCACGGAGGAACCAACTCGTGGCTAGTTGCGCCCTTACTTTGTTTCGAGTCCGCTCAACAACTTAAGTGTGCTGCATCTAGTCGCGACAAGGTTTCTTGTCGGAAGCAGCGCCGCCAGCAGGCTGCTGATGTTCCGCACCCAGCGCTCGCGGCTCGGGCGCCTGCGCCGACAAGTTCCCTAGAAGCGTAGGGTAAAAACATACAAAGGAAGGAATCTAGTAGAGGAAATAACATAGCAATTGATAACAGAAATAAAGTTATATTACAAGATAACTTGTCGCAGCTCTAACAGACTGTTTTCATAACATGATTAGCAGCGACAAGGGAAAAGAAGAAATGGGCGGCCTAGTCAACGCGTCCGCCCTCGACTCTCTTGATCTCGCTCACCTTGTCCACAATGGGTGCGACAAGGGCCTTGAGTGCGTCCCGATCGGCGTCTGGCGGCAAGGACTTGAGGACGTTGGTGAAGCTGAGGCCTGGATTGCGGAAGGCCACCTTCATCAGCACCTTCTGGAGAACCCCGGCACAGATTTTGCGCGACTCGTCGGCCAGCTGCTTTGGGATCCTCTCCCGGAGCCGCTGGAGTGTCGTCGCCACGCCCTTGAAGAACAGGCCGAGCTTGGCGCTGGGTTGGAGATTCTCGTCGGAAGGATACCCAAAATCCTCCATCCCCAGCTGCGCCAGCTCCTCGTTGATGACTGCGGCAACATTCACCAGACCCTCGGTCCAGTGCTCCACAGTGTCTTTGAACGAGTTCTGGGTAACTGCGATGCTCTCCAGCAGCGCCTTGTCAGCTCTGACCTTCTCCGACAAAGTCCTCTCCCGCTCCTTGGCGGCCTCCAGCGTCTGCGTCAGCGTGGCTAGCTTCAGCTCCAGGTCTGCATTGGAATCCTTGGTGGCGCTGAGCTCCTTGCCCCTCTCAGTGAGAAGACCTTGCATCTCACCATGGGCGGCAGCATCCTTCTCGCGCTCACGCTTGAGTGCGGCAAGCTCCTCGCCGCTCTTCCCAATGTTGGCCTCCAACTGCGCCACCTTCTCCTCCAGCTCTTTCTTGGCGGCCTCTACGATCGCGGCGGCGTCCTTTGCTTCCTTGAGCGCCCCGCCAAGTGCTTGCTCACGCTCGGCGAGCTCCTCCTCGTAGCTGTCGAGGTTGGCCTTCCGCTGCACCAATTCTCCTTCTCGCGCGGACTGCTTCTCGGCAGCCAGCCTTTGCTCCTCTCAGCTTCGGCCTTCTCGAGAAGGAAGGCCGTGCGCTCCTCGTCGAGTCGCTCCCGCTCCTGTGCCAGGGACCGGAGAGCTTCTTGATTTTGGCCCTGGAGCTCCTCCGCGCGCTTCTCCATGTCAACTCCCGCCTTCGCGACAAGCGCTTCCCGGGAAGCTAGCTTGGCTTGCCGGGAGCGGTAGAGTGACAGCAGCTTCCGCAGCAGCTGCTCCTCCTCAGGCTCGCCACTGCTGCTGCTGGGCGCGTCAACCAACAACAGGCCAGCAGAGGCGAGCACCTCCTCATCAAAAGATTCCCCCTCGACCGACGCCCTGGAGCTCGACGCCCAGGGTAGCTTGATGAAGATATCGTCACCGGCCTTCAAGTAGGCGCCGGGCTGGGGCTCCTCGGAGCCCGGCTCCGCAGAAGCGGCAGAGGGATCGGCGGTCGGTGCAGCGCCTGGCGCTCCTGCGACCTCAGGGTCGTCAGTGCAATCGCCCGACCCCTCGCCGGCTTCTGCGGCGGCAGCCTTGACGGCCCCCTCGCCGGTGGCCTCGTCAGCACCGGCCCCTTCCTCGCCGGCGCCCTCTGTCTCCATTGGCTCAGCCGCAGATGGGTCTGAAGAACGAAGAAGGGAGAAAAATCAATCCAAAATCCAAGGGAAGAAAATCAGAAGAAGAAGAACCCAAGGGGAAGTTTCTGGGCAAGTGGATTACCTGTGCCAAGATCTGCAGTTGCGGCCTCGGTCGCCGCAGGATCAACGGTGCCGCCCCTTGCCGGAGAGTTCTCCCTTGCCGGAGAGCGCTCCCTTACCGGGAACCCCTCCCTTGGCGGCGTAGTCGAAGCAGATGGTACTTCAGGGCCAGCTTCCGGGCGCTCCTGATGTGACTGCTCTGCTCCTGCACAAATCAACAAGCAAGATATCAAACAAAGGAAAAAGCACTCATGCGCGCCCGACAGCAAAGAAAAAACTATGAACTTACGCTGGGGGCTGCGCTGGGGGCTGCTTTGAGGAATGATTGCCGGGTCCGTCAAGGTGGTCTCGGACCCACCCCCTACTGACACGGTGGGGTCATCTTCGATGACGATCACCACGGCCTTGGCCCTCTTCGCCGCTCTCTGGGCCAGCGTCCTGAAAAGAAAGGAGTCCAGATTGAAGCAAGTCAGATACAAGATAAAAACAGTAAAAATTGAAGAACTATAAGAGCACCAAAGAAGCTTACTCTTCTTCCTCCTCGTCGGAGCTGAGCGCGGAAAGATCGAAGTCCGGCTCCCCTCTGGTGCGGCGAGGCGGAGGAGTAGGATCCCTTGCCCGCTTGGTGGGGGCGGTGGCGGTGGCCCGGGAAGATCCCGCTCCAGTTGCCGCTGCTGCATGAGGCGCTCCCGCGGCAACATGACTTGCCGCAGTAGAGTGTGTCGCACGGCTTGGCGGCTGTTGAGCCGGCTGCCGCCCCGCTACGTCCGCGGCCCTGCGAAGACGCCTTCTTGGCGGGGCCGGGGGCTCCGCCTGTGGCAAGCCTTCTGAGGGCTCGGGCTCTTCCTCGCCGGCCTCACTCGGCTTGGCTTCAGAACTGGCAAGCTCTTCCTCGCCAATGAACTCCGCGCGCTCGGCAAGGTTTGCCGCCTCTGCAGCCTCCGCCTCCTCCACAGTGAACCCAAACACGCCCGCGGCAGCTGCAGCGACAACCTCTTCCGCCCTAGTGGCGGTGCGCTGCAGCTCCTCGTCGGTGGTGTCACGGGTGAGGCTTTTCTGCTCGTCAGCGTGGACCGGCACCTCTTCCAAGTTGTCGAAGAACGCTTGCACGACGTCATCCGTAGGCTCTTGCCAAGTTGGAATGATTCCATGTGAATCGCACAACGGCATCATGGCGCGGATCCGGTCAAGCGAAGAATTGTTGCACAGTGGAACTACGCCCCTCGGCAGCGTGAATGGGTGCTGGGGGTCGCGTTTGAACAATTCCAGGAGCATTGCATCCATCTCCAAGACGTTGAAGTTGTAGTTGAGGCCCGGCCGCAGCCTCATGATGTCCGCCGAATTCTTGAATTCCCAGGCGGGCCTCCCCCTCTCCTGTAGGGGGGCAATGCGGCGGCAGAGGAAATCTGCCCCAACAGCACCTACAGTGAGCCCGGTAAGCCTGAGGCGAAGAATCCTAGTGATGGCGATCTTCAGCCTCTCATCTTCCGGGGCCACGTTGCTCCAGTCATTGCCGCGCACTATTGGAGCTTGGCGCATGGCGGTGAAGGGCTGCGGATTCTCCTCAATGATCCAGCACCACTCCGCTCTCCGCTCATCCCACTTGCTGCGGAGCTCACCCTCCAAGTACGCCTCCTTCTTGCCGACCCTCGAGATCCAGGCAATCCCTCCGGCAAGCGGCTCTCCTCTCTCTACCCGAGGTATGAAGAAGTGGCGGAAAAGGGCAACACTAGGGTGGACTCCGACAAAGTTTTCGCACAAATGTGCGAAAACTGCCATGGTCAGGACAGCATTGGGGGTGAAGTCAAGGAGGCGGAAGCCATATGTGTTCATGATATCACAGAAGAACTCTGAGAAGGGCGGGCAGAGCCCGCAATAGAAGAATAGCGCGAAGAACGGGTACCCGTTTGGAGCCATTCCCGAAGCAGCGGCCGGAAGAACCCTCGTGTGCGGATGCGCACGCGTCTCCGTCGCCCAAAAGAGGTAGAAGTACTCCCTCAGCTCCTTCACGCCGAGCTGAGGGGAGAAGATCGCCCGCTCCTTCCGCAGCGCCGCGAGCCGCTGCGCCTCGGCCGACTTCACGCCCTTTCCCTTGTCGGCTTTCGGAGCCATGGCAGAGGTGGTGGGAGAGGTCGACGGCGTTGGTGATGCTGGTGGCAATGGGGGGCCGAGCGCTGCTCTCTCGGCTTCGAGAAGAAGGGGGGAGCGGCAGAGGTTCGTGAAGCTGGAGTAGCAGCGACCAGCGGGGAACGAACTGCCCCTGTTTCCTC
The DNA here is from genome assembly GCF_002162155.2 of Triticum dicoccoides. NCBI lineage: Eukaryota > Viridiplantae > Streptophyta > Magnoliopsida > Poales > Poaceae > Triticum > Triticum dicoccoides. The sequence continues at coordinate 602,062,231 of NC_041382.1, read as the reverse complement.
TGCTTATAAAGAGGGACGGGGCGGACGTTTCGCCCTTCCGAATAAAGAACCACCCATGATCTCTCCCACGACGTCGCATTCAGCGCGTGCCGTTAGGGGAGAGCGCGGTGGATACGGAGCGAGATTCGGCGTGGCCCAGTCCGCGTGTGCCCGTGCCCTGTCTTGGGCCTGGCCCAACAGCGCTCGGCACCGTGTCTGGCCCAGGCCCGGGGGCTCCTGTCGGTGTACTAGAATAGGGGTACTCTAGTACCCCGAACTTGTGCACGGGCAGTTGCAGCACCCCGCGGCAAGGCTTGACGGGCGAACGCCAAGATCCTCTGTGGTTCCCTTGGAGCCATTCAAGAACAAAGTATTTAAGCTCAGGAGACAAGGCCCCGGCAAGAGGAGCTTGCCGGGAAGGCCAACCAAGGCATGCCAAGGAACTTGCCGCGATGCACCACGCGCTCCGGCAAGGCGACAAGGCCCCGGCAAGAGGAGCTTGCCGAGAAGACCAACCAAGGTACCTCGAGGCCCGGTGAACGACAACCTTCCGGACCCGACAAGATAACAGCAGCGGCAAGGCGCTTGCCGCGGCAGGCGGCCACTATGTGCCCATGCTCCAGCGCATCCACCAACGTGTCGCCCTGGGGGCCTCTCCAGGCGCGCGTGGCGGGAGGCTGTGCAGCCAGCGGTGCGCAGTGGCATGCGAAGCTGACAGGATCGCCATTATGGCGAACGGTGGCGCCCCTAACGGTCCTTTTCTGCACTGTTTGGGCGACTCAGACGGGCATTTAATGCCCTTGTCCCCTGCCGTCAGGGTTAGGTAGGGTACACTGTACAAGCAACTGTACCAACCACCTCACTTTTTACATTTGTACCCTCCTCTGCGTTGCCACCTGTCGGTGACCCCTTTAGCGTAAAAAAGGAGGCCCATGCGCAACGTAGAGGAGGTTCGGAAGGTTCGGACGGTTCAGACGGTTCGGACGGGTCGGACGGTTCGGACAGTTCGCGAGGTTCGACTCATTCGTAAGCCAGGAAACACTACGCTCTCTCTCTAGAGCAAGAACACAAGATAATACAATCAGACAAGCAGCAGTAGGAGTGTTATCTCTCCGGAGAGCTCTGAAGCTGGGTAAACTGCTCGTGTGCTTCGCCTCGATCTGCTCTTCGTGCGATCTCCGCCCCCCGCCGAACCGAAAGGGGCCCGGTCCGCCGGCCCCATAGGTGTTCGTGGATCAGTTTCCCCCGACAGGAAGTGATTTCTGTGATGACCTACTTTCCAATTCAGGAGAACGTACAATTACCTCATCAAGTTCTACTTTCCTCCCATTCACTTCTTTTGAGAGAAACTCCTTCTCTAGAAAGGATTCATTTTTAGCAACAAAGATCTTGCCTTCAGATCTGTGATAGAAGGTGTACCCAACATTTTCTTTTGGGTATCCTATGAAGACGCACTTCTCCGATTTGGGTTTGAGCTTATCAGGCTGAAACTTTTTCACATAAGCATCGCAACCCCAAACTTTAAGAAATGACAGCTTAGGTTTCTTGCTAAACCACAGTTCATACGGTGTCATCTCAACGGATTTTTAGACGGTGCCCTATTTAACGTGAATGCAGCTGTCTCTAATGCATAACCCCAAAACGATAGTGGTAAATCGGTAAGAGACATCATAGATCGCACCATATCTAATAAAGTATGGTTATGATGTTTGGACACACTATTACGCTGTGGTGTTCCAGGTGGCGTGAGTTGCGAAACTATTCGACATTGTTTCAACTGAAGGCCAAACTCGTAATTCAAATAGTTCGTCTTCGCGATCAGATTGTAGAAACTTTATTTTCTTGTTACGATGATTCTCCACTTCACTCTGAAATTCTTTGAACTTTTCAAATGTTTCAGACTTGTGTTTCATTAAGTAGATATACTCATATCTGCTCAAATCATCTACGAAGGTCAGAAAATAACGATACCCGCCGCGAGCCTCAACACTAATAGGACCGCATACATCGCTATGTATTATTTCCAATAAGTTAGTGGCTCACTCCATTGTTCCGGAGAATGGAGTCTTAGTCATCTTGCCCATGAGGCATGGTTCGCAAGCATCAAATGATTCATAATAAAATCATTCTAAAAGTCCATCCGCATGGAGTTTCTTCATGCGCTTTACACCAATATGACCTAAACGACAGTGCCACAAGTATGTTGCACGATCAGTATCAACTTTGCATCTTTTGGCATCAATATTATGATGAATATGTGTATCACTACGATCGAGATTCAATAAACCATTTATATTGAGTGTATGACCATAGAAAGTTTTATTCATGTAAACAAGACAACAATTATTCTTTGACTTAAATGAATAACCATATTGCAATAAACATGATCCAATCATATTCATGCTCAACACAAACACCAAATAACATTTATTTTAGGTTCAACACTAATCCCGAAGGTAAAAGGAGTGTGCAATGGTGATCTTATCAACCTTGGAATCATTTCCAACACACATCGTCACCTTGCCCTTAACTAGTCTCTGTTCATTTTGCAACTCCTGTTTCGAGTTACTAATCTTAGCAATTGAACCGGTATCAAATACCCTGGGGTTACTATGAACACTAGTAAAGTACACATCAATAAAATGTATATCAAATATACTTTTTTTCACTTTGCCATCCTACTTATCCGCCAAGTATTTGGGGTAGTTCGGCTTCCAGTGACCATTCCCTTTGAAGTAGAAGCACTTAGTTTCAGGCTTAGGTCTAGCTTTGGGCTTCTTCACAGGAGTGACAACTTGCTTGACATTCTTCTTGAAGTTCCCTTTATTTCCCTTGCCCTTTTAGTTGAAACTAGTCGTCTTGTTAACCATCAACACTTGATGTTTTTTCTTAATTTCTACCTTCACCAATTTCAGCATCGCGAAGAGCTTGGGAATCGTTTCCGTTATCCCTTGCATATTATAGTTCATCACGAAGTTCTAGTAACTTGGTGATAGTGACGAGAGAACTCTGTCAATCACTATCTTATTTGGAAGATTAACTCCCACTTGATTCAAGTGATTGTAGTACTCAGACATTCTGAGCACATGCTCACTAGCTGAGCTATTCTCCTCCATCTTGTAGGCAAAGTACTTGTCAGAGGTCTCATACCTCTTAACACGGGCATGAGTCTGAAATACCAATTTCAGCTCTTGGAACATCTCATATGCTCCGTCGCGTTCAAAACGTTTTTGAAGTCCTGGTTCTAAGTCGTAAAGTATGGCGCACTAAACTATCAAGTAGTCATCATACCGAGCTTGTAAAACGTTCATAACGTCTGCATCTGCTCCTACAAAAGGTCTGTCACCTAGCGGTGCATCAAGGACATAATTCTTCTGTGCAGCAATGAGGATAATCCTCAGATCACGGATCCAGTCCTCATCATTGCTACTATTATCTTTCAACTTATTTTTCTCTAGGAACATATCAAAAATAAACAGGGAGCTATAACATGAGCTATTGATCTACAACATAATTTGCAAATACTATTAGGACTAAGTTCATGATAAATTAAAGTTCAATTAATCATATTACTTAAGAACTCCCACTTAGATAGACATCCCTCTAGTCATCTAAATGATCACGTGATCCATATAAACTAAACCATGTCCGATCATCACGTGAGATGGATTAGTTTTCAATAGTGAACATCACTATGTTGATCATATCTACTATATGATTCACGTTCGACCTTTCGGTCTCAGTGTTCCGAGGCCATATCTGCATATGCTAGGCTCATCAAGTTTAACCCGAGTATTCCGCATGTGCAAAACTGGCTTGCACCCGTTGTATGTGAATGTAGAGATTATCACACCCGATCATCACGTGGTGTCTCTGCACGCCGAATTGTCGCAGCGGTGCATACTTAGGGAGAACACTTATACCTTGAAATTTTAGTAAGGGATCATCTCATAATGCTACCGTCATACTAAGCAAAATAAGATGCATAAAAGATAAACACCACATGCAATCAAAATATGTGACATGATATGGCCATCATCATCTTGTGGCTTTGATCTCCATCTCCAAAGTACCGTCATGATCTCACCGGCATGACACCATGATCTCCATCATCTTGATCTTTATCAACGTGCCGTCACATGGTCGTCTCACCAACATTTTCTTTTGCAACTATTGCTATCACATAGCGATAAAGTAAAGCAATTATATGGTGTTTGCATCTTATGCAATAAAGAGACAACCATAAGGCTCCTGCCAGCTACCGATAATTTTAACAAAACATGATCATCTCATACAACAATTTATATCTCATCACGCCTTGACCATATCACATCACAACATACTCTGCAAAAATAAGTTAGATGTCCTCTACTTTGTTGTTGCAAGTTTTACGTGGCTGCTACGAGCTTCTAGCAAGAACCGTTCTTACCTATGCATCAAAACCACAATGATTTTTCGTCAAGTGTGTTGTTTTAACCTTCAACAAGGACTGGGTGTAGTCAAGCACGGCGGTAGAACCAGTCTCATGAACGTGGTCATGTAATGTCGGTCTGGGCCGCTTCATCCAACAATACCCCCGAATCAAAGTATGACATGCTGGTAAGCAGTATGACTATTATCGCCCACAACTCTTTGTGTTCTACTCGTGCATATAACATCTACGCATAGACCTGGCTCTGATGCCACTATTGGGGAACACAATATTTAAAGAAAAAATCCTACGATCATGCAAGATCTATCTAGGAGATGCATAGCAACGAGAGGGGAGAGTATGTCTACGTACCCTCATAGACCGAAAGCGGAAGTGTTGAGTAACGCGGTTGATGTAGTCGAACGTCTTCGCGATCCAACTGATCAAGTACCGAACGCACGGCACCTCCGCGATCTACACACGTTCAGCTCGGTGACGTCCCTCGAACTCTAGATCCAGCTGATGCCGAAGGAGAGTTTCCTCAGCACGACGGTGTGCTGACGGTGATGATGAAGTTACCAATGCAGGGCTTCGCCTAAACACTATGACAATATGTCTGAGGTGGAAATCTATGGAGGGGGGCACCACACATGGCTAAGAAATCAACATGTGTGTCTATGGGGTGCCCCCTCCCCCGTATATAAAGGAGGGAAGGAGGAGGAGGGCCGACCTCAAGGGGCACGCCCAAAGGGGGGATTCCTACTCCTAGTTGGAGTAGGTTTCCCCTTTTCCTAGTCCAAGTAGGAGAAGAAGGAAGGAGAGGGAGAGGGAGAAAGAAAGAGGGGGGCGCCGCCCCCTCCTAGTCCAATTCGGGCCAGCCCATGGGGGGTGCTACCTCTTGAGCACTGCGTTGGTTTTCCCTTGAAGAGGAAAGGGTGATGCAGTAAAGCAGCGTAAGTATTTCCCTCAGTTTTTGAGAACCAAGGTATCAATCCAGTAGGAGACCACACGCGAGTCACCTCATACCTACACAAACAAATAAGAACCTCGCAACCAATGCAATAAAGGGGTTGTCAATCCCTTCACGACCACTTGCAAGAGTGAGATCTGATAGAGATGATAATAATAAGATAAATATTTTTGGTATTTTTATGATATAGATTGAAAGTAAAGATTGCAAAATAAAGTAGATTGGAAACTTGTATGATGGAAAATAGACCCAGGGGCCATAGGTTTCACTAGTGGCTTCTCTCAAGATAGCATAAGTATTACGGTGGATGAACAGATTACTGTCGAGCAATTGATAGAAAAGTGAATAATCATGAGAATATCTAGGCATGATCATGTATATAGGCATCACGTCCGCGACAAGTAGACCGACTCCTGCCTGCATCTACTACTATTACTCCACACATCGACTGCTATCCAGCATGCATCTAGAGTATTAAGTTCATAAGAACAGAGTAATGCCTTAAGCAAGATGACATGATGTAGAGGGATAAACTCATGCAATATGATATAAACCCTATCTTTTTATCCTCGATGGAAACAATACAATACGTGTCGTTTCCCCTACTGTCACTAGGATCGAGCACCGCAAGATTGAACCCAAAGCTAAGCACTTCTCCCAATGCAAGAAAGATCAATCTAGTAGGCCAAACCAAACTAATAATTCGAAGAGACTTGCAAAGATAAACCAATCATACATAAAAGAATTCAGAGAAGAATCAAATATTGTTCATAGATAATCTGGATCATAAACCCACAATTCACCGGATCTCGACAAACACACCGCAAAAGAAGATTTCATCGAATAGATCTCCAAGAGAATCGAGGAGAACTTTGTATTGAGATCCAAAGAGAGAGAAGAAGCCACCTAGCTACTAGCTATGGACCCGAAGGTCTGAAGTAAACTACTCACACATCATCGGAGGGGCAATGGAGTTGATGTAGAGGCCCTCCATGATCAATGCCCCCTCCGGCGGAGCTCCGGAAAAGGCCCCAAGATGGGATCTCTCGGGTACAGAAGGTTGCGGCGGTGGAATTAGGTTTTCGTGGTGCTCCTGGATGTTTTCAGGGTACGTGGACTTATATAGGAGGAAGAAGTATGTCTGTGGAGCAACGAGGGGCCCACGAGGGTGGAGGGCGCGCCCCCTGCCTTGTGGCCTCCTCAATTGTTTCTTGACGCCCACTCCAAGTCTCCTGGATCACGTTTGTTGAGAAAATCACGTTCCCGAAGGTTTCATTCCGTTTGGACTTCGTTTGATATTCCTTTTGTGCGAAACACTGAAATAGGCAAAAAAACAACAATTTGGGTTGTGCCTCCGGTTAATAGGTTAGTCCCAAAAATGATATAAAAGTGTAAAATAAATCCCATTAACATCCAAAACAGATAATATAATAGCATGGAGCAATCAAAAATTATAGATACATTGGAGACGTATCAAGCATCCCCAAGCTTAATTCCTGCTCGTCCTCGAGTAGGTAAATGATAAAAAGAATTTTTGATGTGGAATGCTTTCTAACATATTTCTCAATGTATTTTTTCTTTATTGTGGCATGAATATTCAGATCTGAAAGATTCAAGATAAAAGTTTAATATTGACATAAAAATAATAATACTTCAAGTATACTAACTAAGCAATCATGTCTTCTCAAAATAACATGGCCAAAGAAAGTTATCCCTACAAAATCATATAGTCTGGCTATGCTCTATCTTCACCACACAAAACATTTAAATCATGCACAACCCCAATGACAAGCCAAGCAATTGGTTCATACTTTTGATGTTCTCAAACTTTTTCAATCTTCACGCAATATATGAGTGTGAGCCATGGATATAGCACTATATGTGGAATAGAATGGTGGTTGTGGAGAAGACAAAAAGGAGAATATAGTCTCACATCAACTAGGCGTATCAGCGGGCTATGGAGATGCCCATCAATAGATATCAATGTGAGTGAGTAAGGATTGCCATTCAACGGATGCACTAGGGCTATAAGTGTATGAAAGCTCAACAAAAGAACTAAGTGGGTGTGCATCCAACTTGCTTGCTCATGAAGACCTAGGGCAATTTTGAGGAAGCCCATCATTGGAATATACAAGCCAAGTTCTATAATGTAAAATTCCCACTAGTATATAAAAGTGATAATATAGGAGACTCTCTATCATGAAGATCATGGTGATATTTTGAAGCACAAGTGTGGAAAAAGGATAGTAACATTGTCCCTTCTCTCTTTTTCTCTCATTTTTTTATTTGGGCCTTCTTTTTTTGGCCTCTTTTCTTTTTTTATTTTTCCTCCGGAGTCTCATCCCGACTTGTGGGGGAATCATAGTCTCCATCATCCTTTCCTCACCGGGACAATGCTCTAATAATGATGATCATCACACTTTAATTTACTTACAACTCAAGAATTACAACTCAATACTTAGAACAAAATATGACTCTATGTGAATGCCTCCGGCGGTGTACCGGGATATGCAATGATGCATGAGTGACATGTATGAAATTATGAATGATGGCTTTGCCACAAATACGATGTCTACTACATGATCATGCAAGCAATATGACAATGATGAAGCATGTCATAATAACGGAACGGTGGAAAGTTTCATGGAAATATATCTCGGAATGGCTATGGAAATGCCATAATAGGTAGGTATGGTGGCTGTTTTGAGGAAGGTATGTGGTGGCTTTATGGTACCGGCGAAAGTTGCACGATACTAGAGAGGCTAGCAATGGTGGAAGGGTGAGAGTGCGTATAATCCAAGGACTCAACATTAGTCATAAAGAAATCACATACTTATTGCAAAAATCTATTAGTTATCGAAACAAAGTATTACGCGCATGCTCCTAGGGGGATAGATTGGTAGGAAAAGACCATCGCTCATCCCTGACTGCCACTCATAAGGAAGACAATCAATAAATAAATTATGCTCCGACTTCATCACATAACGGTTCACCATACGTGCATGCTACGGGAATCACAAACTTCAACACAAGTATTTCTCAAATTCACAACTACTCAACTAGCATGACTCTAATATCACCATCTCCATATCTCAAAACAATTAGCAAGTATCAAACTTCTCATAGTATTCAATGCACTTCTATGAAAGTTTTTATATTATTCCTAAAAGCAAATTTCCATGTTGTTCTAAAGGACTCTCAAAATAATATAAGTGAAGCATGAGAGATCAATTATTTCTATAAAATAAAACCACTGTCGTGCTCTAAAAGATATAAGTGAAGCACATATAGTATTCTAATAAATTTCAAATCATGTGAGTCTCTCTCAAAAGGTGTGTACAGAAAGAATGATTGTGGTAAACTAAAAATCAAAGACTCAAATCATACAAGACGCTCCAAGCAAAACACATATCATGTGGTGAATAAAAATATTGCTCCAAGTAAAGTTACCGATAGACGAAGACGAAAGAGGGGATGCCTTCCGGGGCATCCCCTAGCTTAGGCTTTTTGGTGTCCTTGAATTTTACCTTGGGGTGACATGGTCATCCCCAAGCTTAGGCTCTTGCCACTCCTTGTTCCATAATCCATCAAATCTTTACCCAAAACTTGAAAACTTCACAACACAAAACTCAAAATAGAAAATCTCGTGAGCTCCGTTAGCGAAAGAAAACAAAACACCACTTCAAGGTACTGTAATGAACTCATTCTTGATTTATATTGGTGTTAAACCTACTGTATTCCAACTTCTCTATGGTTTATAAACTCTTTTACTAGCCATAGATTCATCAAAATATGCAAACAACACACGAAAAACAGAATCTATCAAAAACAGAACAGTCTGTAGTAATCTGCTGCTAACGCAAACTTCTGGAACCCCAAAAATTCTCAAATAAAATGCTGGACGTGAGGAATTTATCTATTAATCATCTGGAAAAATAATTAACTAAATAGCACCTTCCAAATAAAAATGGCAGCAATTCTCGGGAGCGCTAAAGTTTCTGTTTTTTACAGCAAGATAAAAAAAACTTTCCCCAAGTCTTCCCAACGGTTCTACTTGCCAAAAACACTAACTAAAAACAAAAAACACAACCAAAATGGAGGCTAGATAAATTATTTATTACTAAACAGGATCAAAAAGCAAGGAATAAAAATAAAATTGGGTTGCCTCCCAACAAGCGCTATCGTTTAACGCCCCTAGCTAGGCATAAAAACGAGGATAGATCTAGGTATTGCCATCTTTGGTATTAGGAAAGAAAAGAGAAAATTTCTTTTATATAGCATTTATTTTTCTATTTTGAGATAGCACGTGGCCATTAATGGTGGATGAAAGATTAAGCACATTACGGAAATTGGCATCTAAGCTAGCCTTCATTTCTTTGATAATTTCATTTTGATAAAAGCACAAAAGAGAAGTAGATTCAACCTTCTCACTCATGGGGTGCCCAAATATAGTTTTCATATTTTCCTAAGTATCAATGGGATCCCCCTGAAGAAAACCTTCTTCAAAGATAGAAGCTAGAACGTGCTTGAATGAAGAGGGTAAACCAATATAAAAGCTTTTCAGGTAAACTCAATTTGATATTGGGGCACATAGCTAGCTCGAATTCTCAATAGGCTATCCCAGGCGTCTTTCAAAGATTTATCAAGTAAATAACGAAAAATTGCGGGATCATCTTCATCAAAATTATTCAAACTCTCATTATAACCCCGGTAGGTCTCTCCATAGCATCATTATTTCTGAGCTTAGAGAGGACAGAGGGACTATCCAAGGTAAAACCCGGGAGAGAACCCTTAGCCCTTTTTGAATCGGCCATGGTACAAGAAAACAAATGTGAAAGAGACAAATAAAACGACAAGGGTGAAGTGGGGGAGAGGAAAATGAGAGGAAAATGGCAAATAATGTAATGCGAAGGACAAGAGTTGTGATGGGTACTTGGTATGTCTTGACTTGGCGTAGATCTCCCCGGCAACGGCGCCAGAAATCCTTCTTGCTACCTCTTGAGCACTATGTTGGTTTTCCCTTGAAGAGGAAAGGGTGATGCAGTAAAGCAGCGTAAGTATTTCTCTCAGTTTTTGAGAACCAAGGTATCAATCCAGTAGGAGACCACGCGCGAGTCACCTCATACCTACACAAACAAATAACAACCTCGCAACCAATGTGATAAAGGGGTCGTCAATCCCTTCATGGCCACTTGCAAGAGTGAGATCTGATAGAGATGATAATAATAAGATAAATATTTTTGGTATTTTTATGATATAGATTGAAAGTAAAGATTGCAAAATAAACTAGATTGGAAACTTGTATGATGGAAAATAGACCCGGGTGCCATAGGTTTCACTAGTGGCTTCTCTCAAGATAGCATAAGTATTACGGTGGGTGAACAGATTACTGTCGAGCAATTGATAGAAAAGCGAATAATTATGAGAATATCTAGGCATTATCATGTATATAGGCATCACGTCCACGACAAGTAGACCGACTCCTGCCTGCATCTACTACTATTACTCCACACATCGACGGCTATCTAGCATGCATCTAGAGTATTAAGTTCATAAGAACAGAGTAACGCCTTAAGCAAGATTACATGATGTAGAGGGATAAACTCATGCAATATGATATAAACCCCATCTTTTTATCCTCGATGGCAACAATACAATACGTGTCGTTTCCCCTACTGTTACTGGGATCGAGCGCCGCAAGATTGAACCCAAAGCTAAGCACTTCTCCCATTGCAAGAAAGATCAATCTAGTAGGCCAAACCAAACTGATAATTCAAAGAGACTTGCAAAGATAAACCAATCATACATAAAAGAATTCAGAGAAGAATCAAATATTGTTCATAGATAATCTGGATCATAAACCCACAATTCATCGGATCTCGACAAACACACCGCAAAAGAAGATTACATCGGATAGATCTCCAAGAGAATCGAGGAGAACTTTGTATTGAGATCCAAAGAGAGAGAGAAGAAGCCATCTAGATACTAGCTATGGACCCGAAGGTCTGAAGTAAACTACTCACACATCATCGGAGGGGCCATGGAGTTGATGTAGAGGCCCTCCGTGATCAATGCCCCCTCCGGCAGAGCTCCGGAAAAGGCCCCAAGATGGGATCTCTCGGGTATAGAAGGTTGCGGCGGTGGAATTAGGTTTTCGTGGTGCTCCTGGATGTTTGTAGGGTACGTGGACTTATATAGGAGGAAGAAGTAGGTCGGTGGAGCAACGAGGGGGGCACGAGGGTGGAGGGCGCGCCCCCTACCTCGTGGCCTCCTCAATTGTTTCTTGACGCCCACTCCAAGTCTCCTGGATCACGTTTGTTGAGAAATTCATGTTCCCGAAGGTTTCATTCCATTTGGACTTTGTTTGATATTCCTTTTCTGCGAAACACTGAAATAGGCAAAAAAAACAATTTGGGCTGGGCCTCCGGTTAATAGGTTAGTCCCAAAAATGATATAAAAGTGTGAAATAAAACCCACTAACATCCAAAACAGATAATATAATAGCATGGAGCAATCAAAAATTATAGATACATTGGAGACGTACAAGGGGGCGTGCTGCCTCCCCTTGTGGCCCTTCTCTCCTTTCCACTAAACCCCTATAAGGCCTAATACTTCCCCCGGTGAATTCCCGTAACTCCCCGGTTCTCCAGAAAATACCCGAATCACTCGGAACCTTTTCGATGTCTGAATATAGCCTTTAAATATATGAATCTTTACCTCTCGACCATTTCAAGACTCCTCGTCATGTCTGTGATCTCATCCGGGACTTCGAACAAACTTTGGTCATCAAATCACATAACTCATAATACAAATCGTCATCGAACGTTAAGCGTGCGGACCCTATGGGTTCAAGAACTATGTAGACATGACCGAGACACATCTCCGGTCAATAACCAATAGCGGAACCTAGATTCTCATATTGTCTCCTACATATTCTATGAAGATCTTTATCGGTCAAACCGCATAACAACATACGTTGTTCCCTTTGTCATCAGTATGCTACTTGCCCGAGATTCGATCGTCGGTATCATCATACCTAGTTCAATCTCGTCACTGACAATTCTCTTTACTCGTTCCATAATGCATCATCCCGTGACTAACTCATTAGTGACATTGCCTACAAGGCTTATTGTCATGTGCATTACCGAGAGGGCCTAGAGATACCTCTCCGATACACAGAGTGACAAATCCTAATCTCAATCTATGCCAACTCAACAAACACCATCGGAGACACCTGTAGAGCATCTTTATAATCACCCAGTTATGTTGTGACGTTGATACGTCCATTTTGCATCATGCTTTTATATCGATATTTATTGTATTATGGGCTGTTACTACACATTATGTCACAATACTTATGCCTTTTCTCTCTTATTTTACAAGGTTTACATGAAGAGGGAGAATGCCGGTAGCAGGAATTCTGGGCTGGAAAAGGAGTAAATATTAGAGACCTATTCTGCACAACTCCAAAAGTCCTGAAACTTCACAAAAGTCAGTTTTAGAATATATAAAAAATATTGGGCAAAGGAATCACTAGAGGGGGGCCACCCACCATCCACGAGGGTGCGGGGCACGCCCTACCCCCTAGGCGCGCTCCCTGCCTCGTGGGCCCCCTAGCAGGCCTCTGGTGCCCATCTTCTTCTATATGAAGTCTTTTGCACTGGAAAAAATCATAAGCAAGCTTTCGGGACGAAACTCCGCCGCCAGGAGGCGGAACCAATCTAGGGCTCTGGCGGAGCTGTTCTGCCGGGGAAACATCCCTCTTGGAGGGGGAAATCATCACCATTGTCATCACCATCGATCCTCTCAGCGGGAGGGGGTCAATCTCCATCAACATCTTCACCAGGACCATCTCATCTCAAACCCTAGTTCATCTCTTGTATCCAATCTTTGTCTCAAAACCTCAGATTGGTACATGTGGGTTGCTAGTAGTGTTTATTACTCCTTGTAGTTGATGCTAGTTGGTTTACTTGGTGGAAGATCATATGTTCAGATCCCTTATGCATATTAATACCCCTCTGATTATGAACATGAATATGATTTGTGAGTAGTTATGTTTGTTCCCGAGGACATGGGAGAAGTCTTCTATAAGTAGTCATGTGAATTTGGTATTCGTTCGATATTTTGATGAGATGTATGTTGTCTCTCCTCTACAGGTGTCATGTGAACGTCGACTACATGTCACTTCACCATTGTTTGGGCCTAGAGGAAGGCATTGGGAAGTAATAAGTAGATGATGGGTTGCTAGAGTGACAGAAGCTTAAACCCTAGTTTATGCGTTGCTTCATAAGGGGCTGATTTGGATCCATATGTTTCATGTTATGGTTAGGTTTACCTTAATACTTCTTTTGTAGTTGTAGATGCTTGCAAGAGGGGTTAATCATAAGTGGGATGCTTGTGCAAGGAAGGGCAGTACCCAAGCACCGGTCCACCCACATATCAAATTATCAAAGTAACAAACGTGAATCATATGAGCATGATGAAAACTAGCTTGACGATAATTCCCATGTGTCCTCAGGAGCGCTTTCCTTTATATAAGAATTTGTCCGGGCTTGTCCTTTGCTACAAAAAGGATTGGGCCATCTTGCTGCACCTTGTTTACTTTTATTACTTGTTACCCGTTACAAATTACCTTATCACAAAACTATCTGTTACCGATAATTGCAGTGCTTGCAGAGAATACCTTACTAAAAACTACTTATCATTTCCTTCTGCTCCTTGTTGGGTTCGACACTCCTACTTATCGAAAGGACTACGATAGATCCCCTATACTTGTGGGTCATCAAGACTCTTTTCTGGCGCCATTGCCGGGGAGTGAAGCGCCTTTGGTAGGTGGAATTTGGTAAGGAAGAATTTATATAATGTGCTGAAATTTACTATCACTTGTTACTATGGAACATAATCCTTTGAGGGGCTTGTTCGGGGTATCTTCACCCCGACCAGTAGAGCAAAGAGTTGCTCCTCAACCTACTAAACCTACTGAAAATGTTTACTTTGAAATTCCATCGGGTATGATAGAGAAACTGCTAGCTAATCCTTTAACAGGTGATGGAACATTACATCCCGATTTGCACCTAATCTTTGGGGATGAAGTTTGTGGATTATTTAAGCTTGTAGGTATGCCCGTGGATGTTATCAAGAAGAAGGTCTTCCCTTTATCTTTGAAAGGAAAGGAATTGACATGGTTTAGGCTATGTGATGATATGGTATCATGGAACTACAACCGATTGAAATTGGAATTTCATCAGAAGTTTTATCCTATGCATTTGGTTCATCGTGATCGTAATTATATATATAACTTTTGGCCTCGCGAAGGAGAAATCATCGCTCAAGCTTGGGGGAGGCTTAAGTCAATGTTATATCCATGCCCCAATCATGAGCACTCAAGAGAAATTATTATTCAAAAAATTTATGCTCGGCTTTCTCTCAATAATCGCTCCATGCTCGATACTTCTTGTACTGGTTCTTTTATGATGAATACTATTGAATTCAAATGAGATTTATTGGAAAGAATTAAATGCAACTCTGAAGATTGGGATCTCGGCGAAGGTAAGGAGTTAGGTATAACACCTAAGTTTGATTGTTTTAAATCTTTTATGGACACAGATGTTTTCCGTGAATTTAGCACTAAATATGGACTTGACTCTGAGATAGTAGCTTCTTTTTGTGAATCCTTTGCTACTCATGTTGATCTCCCTAAGGAGAAGTGGTTCAAATATAATCCTCCCATTGAAGTGAAAGTAGTTGCACCTATTAAAGTTGAAGAAAATACTATCACTTATAATGTTGATCTTGTTGTTCCTACTGCTTATATTGAGAAACCACATTTCCCTGTTAGAATAAAGGATCATGCTAAAGCTTCAACTGTGGTTCATAAGAGTAATACTAGAACACCTACACCCTCTGGGAAAATTAAAGTTGAACCTAGTTTTTCTATGGTTAAAGATCTCTTGGCCGATAATATTGATGGGCATGTTATTTACTTCTGTGATGAAGCTGCTAGAATTGCTAGACCTGACACTAAGAATAAACATAGACCTGTTGTAGGCATGCCTGTTATTTCTGTCAAAATAGGAGATCATTGCTATCATGGCTTATGTGATATGGGTGCTAGTGCAAGTGCAATACCTCATTCCTTACACAAAGAAATTATGCATGATATTGCACCTGCTGACATAGAGAAATTGATGTTACAATTAAGCTTGCCAATAGAGACACTATTTCACCAGTTGGGATTGTTAGAGATGTTGAAGTCTTGTGTGGGAAAGTTAAATATCCTACTGATTTTCTTGTTCTTGGTTCCCCACAAGATAATTTTTGTCCCATTATATTTGGTAGACCCTTCTTAAATACTGTTAATGCTAGGATAGATTGCAAAAAGGATGTTGTTACTATTGGTTTGGGGGATATGTCTCATGAGTTTAATTTTGCTAAATTTCATAGACAACCCCATGATAAAGAATTTCCTAGTAAAGATGAAATTATTGGTCTTGCTTCTATTGCCGTGCCTCCTAATGATCCTTTAGAACAATATTTGCTCGACCATGAAAATGATATGTTTATGAATGAAAGAAGGGAAATAGATGAAGTATTCTTTAAACGTGGACCTATTTTGAAACACAACTTGCCTGTTGAAATCCTAGGGGATCCTCCTCCACCCAAGGGTGATCCCGTGTTTGAGCTTAAACCATTACCCGATACTCTTAAATATGCTTATCTTGATGAAAAGAAGATATATCTTGTTATTATTAGTGATAACCTTTCAGAGCAGGAAGAAGAGAAATTATTGAAAACTCTGAAGAAGCACCGTGTTGCTATTGGATATACTCTTGATGATCTTAAGGGAATTAGTCCTACTCTATGCCAGCACAATTTTTTTTTGGAGAAATACGCTAAACCGGTTGTTGATCACCAACGACGGTTAAATCCTAAGATGAAAGAAGTGGTAAGGAAAGAAATACTAAAGCTTCTTGAGGCAGGTATAATTTATCCGGTTGCTGATAGTCAGTGGGTAAGTCATGTTCATTGTGTCCCTAAGAAGGGAGGTATTACTGTTGTTCCTAATGATAAAGATGAATTGATCCCACAAAGAATTGTTATAGGTTACAGAATGGTGATTGATTTCCACAAATTAAATAAAGCTACTAAAAAGGATCATTACCCTTTACCTTTTATTGATCAAATGCTAGAAAGATTATCCAAACATACACATTTTTGCTTTCTAGATGGTTAATCTGGTTTCTCTCAAATACCTGTGTCAAAAGAGGATCTAGAAAAGACAACTTTTACTTGCCCTTTCGGTACCTTTGCTTATAGACATATGCCTTTTGGTTTATGCAATGCACCTACTACCTTTCAAAGATGTATGACTGCTATATTCTCTGACTTATGTGAAAAGATTGTTGAGGTTTTCATGGATGATTTCTCCGTATATGGAACTTCTTTTGATGACTGCTTAAGCAACCTTGATCGAGTTTTGCAGAGATGTGAAGAAACTAATCTTGTCTTGAATTGGGAGAAGTGCCACTTTATGGTTAATGAAGGTATTGTCTTGGGGCATAAAATTTCTGAAAGAGGTATTAAAGTTGATAAAGCTAAAGTTGATGCTATTGAAAAGATGTCGTGTCCTAAGGACATTAAAGGTATAATAAGTTTCCTTGGTCATGCCGGTTTTTATAGGAGGTTCATCAAAGACTTCTCAAAAATTTCCAGGCCTCTGACTAATCTCTTACAAAAAGATGTTCCTGTTGTCTTTGATGATGATTGTGTAGAAGCATTTGAAATTCTTAAGAAAGCCTTCATTTCTGCACCCATTGTTCAGCCTCCTGATTGGAATTTACCATTTGAAATTATGTGTGATGCTAGTGATTATGTTGTAGGTGTTGTTCTAGGACAAAGAGTTGATAAGAAATTAAATGTTATCCAATATGCTAGTAAAACTCTAGACAGTGCCCATAGAAATTATGCTACTACTGAAAAAGAATTTTTAGTAGTTGTATTTGCTTGTGATAAGTTCAGACCTTATATTGTTGATTCTAAAGTAACTGTTCACACTGATCATGCTGCTATTAAATACCTTATGGAAAAGAAAGATACTAAACCTAGACTTATTAGATGTGTTCTCTTTCTACAAGAATTTGATTTGCATATTATTGATAGAAAGGGAGCTGAAAACCCCGTTGCAGACAATTTGTCTAGGTTAGAGAATGTTCTTGATGACCCACTACCTATTGATGATAGCTTTCCTGATGAACAATTAGCTATCATAAATGCTTCTCGTACTACTCCATGGTATGCTGATTATGCTAATTATATTGTTGCTAAATTTATACCACCTAGTTTCACATACCAGCAAAAGAAAAGTTTTTCTCTAATTTAAGACATTACTTCTGGGATGACCCACACCTTTATAAAGAAGGAGTAGATGGTGTCATTAGACGTTGTGTACCTGAGCATGAACAGGAACATATCCTATGCAAGTGCCATTCCGAGGCTTATGGAGGACACCATGTTGGAGATAGAACTGCACATAAGGTATTGCAATCCGATTTTTATTGGCCTACTCTCTTCAAGGATGCCCGTAAGTTTGTCTTGTCTTGTGATGAATGTTAAAGAATTGGTAATATTAGTATACATCAAGAAATGCCTATGAATTATTCACTTGTTATTGAACCATTTGATGTTTGGGGCTTTGATTATATGGGATTGTTTCCTTCCTCTAATGGGCATACACATATTTTAGTTGTTGTTGATTACTTTACTAAGTGGGTAAAAGCTATTCCAACTAGTAGTGCTGATCATAACACCTCTATTAAGATGCTTAAAGAAGTTATTTTCCCGAGGTTTGGAGTCCCTAGATACTTAATGACTGATGGTGGTTCACATTTTATTCATGGGGCTTTTCGTAAGATGCTTGCTAAGTATGATGCTAATCATAGAATTGCATCTCCGTATCACCCGCAGTCTAGTGGTCAAGTAGAACTTAGTAATAGAGAGCTTAAGTTAATTTTGCAAAAGACTGTTAATAGATCTAGAAAGAATTGGTCAAAGAAACTTGATGATGCATTATGGGCCTATAGAACCGCATACAAAAATCCTATGGGTATGTCCCCATATAAAATGGTTTATGGAAAAGCATGTCACTTACCTCTCGAACTAGAACATAAGGCATATTGGGCCATTAAAGAGATCAATTATGATTTCAAACTTGCCGGTGAGAAGAGACTTTTTGACATTAGCTCACTTGATGAATGGAGAACCCATGCCTATGAGAATGCCAAACTGTTTAAGGAAAAAGTTAAAATATGGCATGACAAAAGGATAAAAACGTGAGTTTCATGTAGGTGATTATGTATTGTTATACAACTCTCATTTAAGATTTTTTGCAGGCAAAGTCCTCTCTAAATGGGAAGGTCCTTACATTATCGAGGAGGTCTATCATTCCGATGCCATAAAATCAACAACTTCGAAGGCACAAATCTGAGGGTGGTGAACAGTCAAAGAATCAAACATTATATCTCAGGTAATCCTATAAATGTTGAAACTAATTTTATTGAAACCGTAACCCCGGAGGAATACATAAGGGACACTTTCCAGAATGTTTCAGACCCCGAAAAGGAATAGGTATGTGGTACGGTAAGTAAACCGACTCCGAAATAGTTCTAATGGCAATTTTTCTCCGTTTTTGAATATTTAAGAAAATAGGAAAATAAGAGGTAGTCTAGGAAGGACACGAGGCGTCCATGAGGGTGGAGAGCGTGCCCTATCCCTGGGCGCGCCCCCTGCCTCGTGGGCACCTCGTGCGCTCTTCGGACTTTGTTTTCTTGCACGATACTTCTTTTGGTCGGTAAAAAATCATTATATAATCTTCCGAAGGTTTTGATCACCGTACCACGCAAATATCTCCTATTTTTGTTTCGAGCTGTTTTCTGCCAGGGTTGTCAATGCCAGGCATCATGTCGTCCCCCTCCTCTAACAATGAGGGCAACGATGCTTAGCTAATGAAGATAGATCTGAAGACAGAAGAACCAGTGGATATCAACAAGGATGATGGGATGAAGAAGGCCATGGGAGATCAAGTTCCGGCAGTAGAAGACAAAGACATCCTTCAACCTCATCACAATCTCCTTACCCCAACGGATATTGAAGCTTTCAAGATGATTGAGTTAGCTCGCATTCAAAACAAGTATCTCACGCGTGAAAATATTTTGTTGGAGGAGCATATCATCGCACTCAAGGGCATTATCCGCAAACTAGAGGATCTCCTACGCTCGATGTGCGACTATCCATCATCACCATCATCTTATTCACCATCAAAGAAGAACTGAGTATCTGGTATGGGCACTCCCCTTGGCAACTGCCAAGCTTGGGGGAGTGCCCTGGTATCATATCACCATCACACTCCTATCTTTACCATTTTTCTTAGTTCGATCCTTTTAGTGATATTTTGATCTAGTAGAATAAAGTTTTAGTATGATCTAGTTTTGAGTTTTGCTTTATGATCCTTTTATGTAATCGAGTCCGTGAGTTATATATAATAAAGATTAGTGTTGAGTCAAGGGCATGATTATCTTGCCATGATCTTGAGGAAATAAAAATAAAAGAGAAGAGAAAGAATAAAAAGAAATAAAGAGATCATATGGAGACTAATGACTTCACACATAAAGAGTATGATGAATAAAAGTTGTTGAGAGTTTACAAACTTAGTTTTGGTCATCGTTGCAATTAATAGGAAGTAATAAAGAAAGACATGTTTTCACATATAAATATACTATCTTGTACATCTTTTATGATTGTGAGCACTCATTAAAATATGACATGCTAAAAAGTTGAGGTTGGACAAGGAAGAAAATGTAATGGGTTAGGTTTTATTACATCCGAAATAAATTATATTGTCATGGATCATCCAACATGTTGAGCTGGCCTTTCCCCATCATGCTAGCCAAATTCTTCGCACCAAGTAGAGATACTACTTGTGCTTCCAAATATCCTTAAACCCAGTTTTGCCATGAGAGTCCACCATATCTACCTATGAATTGAGTAAGATCCTTCAAGTAAGTTGTCATTGTTGCAAGCAATAAAAATTGCTCTCTAAATATGTATGATTTATTAGTGTGGAGAAAATAAGCTTTATACGATCTTGTGATGTGGAAGAAATAAAAGCGACGGACTACATAATAAAGGTCCATATCACAAGTGGCAATATAAAGTGACGTTCTTTTGCATTAAGATTTCGTGCATCCAACCATAAAAGCACATGACAACCTCTGCTTCCCTCTGCGAAGGGCCTATCTTTTATTCTTGTCTTATACTTTATACAAGAGTCATGGTGATTTTCACCTTTCCTTTTTACATTTTATCCTTTGGCAAGCACAATGTGTTGGAAAGATCCTGATATATATAGCTAATTGGATGTGAGTTTTCATGAACTATTATTGTTGACATTACCCTTGAGGTAAAAGGTTGGGAGGCAAAACTATAAGCCCCTATCTTTCTCTGTGTCCGATTAAAACTTCATACCTGTAAGTATTGCGTGAGTGTTAGCAATTGTGAAAGACTAAATGATAGTTGAGTATGTGGACTTGCTGAAAAGCTCTTATATTGACTCTTTTCGATGTTATGATAAATTGCAATTGCTTCAATGACTGAGATTATAGCTTGTTAGTTTTCAATGAAGTTTCTGACTCATATTTGAAATTGTGAATGAATTGTTACTTTATCATAAGAAATCATATGACAATATATACATATATGTTGCTGTTATAAGAATGATCATGATGCCCTCATGTTCGCATTTTATTTTATCGACACCTCTATATCTAAACATGTGGACATATTTTCGATATCGGCTTTCGCTTGAGGACAAGCGAGGTCTAAGCTTGGGGGAGTTGATACGTCCATTTTGCATCATGCTTTTATATCGATATTTATTGCATTATGGGTTGTTACTACACATTATGTCACAATACTTATGCCTTTTCTCTCTTATTTTACAAGGTTTACATGAAGAGGGAGAATGCCGGCAGCTGGAATTCTGGGCTGGAAAAGGAGCAAATATTAGAGACCTATTCTGCACAACTCCAAAAGTCTTGAAACTTCATGGAAGTCAGTTTCAGAATATATAAAAAATATTGGGCGAAGGAAGCACCAAAGGGGGGCCACCCACCATCCATGAGGGTGGGGGGCGCGCCCCCTACCTCATGGGCCCCTTGGCAGGCCTCCCGTGCCCATCTTCTGCTATATGAAGTCTTTCGGCCTGGAAAAAATCATAAGCAAGCTTTTGGGACAAAACTCCGCTGCCACAGGCGGAACCTTGGCGGAACCAATCTAGGGCTCCGGCGGAGCTGTTCTGCCAGGGAAACATCCCTCCGGGAGGGGGAAATCATCACCATCGTCATCACCATCGATCCTCTCAGTGGGAGGGGGTCAATCTCCATCAACATCTTCACCAACACCATCTCATCTCAAACCCTAGTTCATCTCTTGTATCCAATCTTTGTCCCAAAACCTCAGATGGGAACATGTGGGTTGCTAGTAGTGTTGATTACTCCTCGTAGTTGATGCTAGTTGGTTTACTTGGTGGAAGATCATATGTTCAGATCCCTTATGCATATTAATACCCCTCTGATTATGAACATGAATATGATTTGTGAGTAGTGTTTGTTCCTGAGGACATGGGAGAAGTCTTGCTATAAGTAGTCATGTGAATTTGGTATTCGTTCGATATTTTGATGAGATCTATGTTGTCTCTCCTCTAGTGGTGTCATGTGAACATCGACTACATGACACTTCACCATTGTTTGGGCCTAGAGGAAGGCATTGGGAAGTAATAAGTAGATGATGGGTTGCTAGAGTGACAGAAGTTTAAACCCTAGTTTATGCGTTGCTTCGTAAGGGGCTGATTTGGATCCATATGTTTCATGCTACGGTTAGGTTTACCTTAATACTTCTTTTGTAGTTGCGGATGCTTGCAAGAGGGGTTAATTGCTACCTCTTGAGCATGCGTTGGTGTTCCCTTGAAGAGGAAAGGGTGATGCAGCAAAGCAGCGTAAGTATTTCCCTCAGTTTTTGAGAACCAAGGTATCAATCCAGTAGGAGACCACGCGCAAGTCACCTCGTACCTACACAAACAAATAAGAACCTGGCAACCAACGTGATAAAGGGGTTGTCAATCCCTTCACGGTCACTTGCAAGAGTGAGATCTGATAGCGATAATAATAATAAGATAAATATTTTTCGTATTTTTAATGATATAGATTTGAAAATAGAGATTAAAAATAAACGGTGCCATAAATAGCTAGTCGACGGAAGATTAATATGATGGAAGATAGACCCGGGGGCCATAGGTTTCACTAGTGGCTTCTCTCAAGATAGCATAAGTATTATGGTGGGTGAACAAATTACTGTCGAGCAATTGTTAGAATTGAGCATAGTTATGAGAATATCTAGGCATGATCATGTATATAGGCATCACGTCCGTGACAAGTAGACCGACTCCTGCCTGCATCTACTACTATTACTCCACACATCGACCGCTATCCAGCATGCATCTAGAGTATTAAGTTCATAAGAACAGAGTAACGCTTTAAGCAAGATGACATGATGTAGAGGGATAAACTCATGCAATATGATATAAACCCCATCTTTTTATCCTCGATGGCAACAATACAATACGTGTCGATTCCCCTACTGTCACTGGGATCGAGCACCGCAAGATTGAACCCAAAGCTAAGCACTTCTCCCATTGAAAGAAAGATCAATCTAGTAGGCCAAACCAAACTGAAAATTCGAAGAGACTGGCAAAGATAAACTTAACAGATACATAAGGTTGCGGTGGTGGAATTAGGTTTTCGTGGTTCCCTCTGATGTTTTCAGGGTATGTAGGTATATATAGGAGGAAGTAGTAGGCTGGTGAAGCCACAAGGGGCCCACGAGGGTGGAGGGCGTGCCCCCTACCTCTTGGCCTCCTCCTTGATTGCTTGACGTCCACTCCAAGTCCTCTAGATCACGTTTGTTCCAAAAATCACGCTCCCGAAGGTTTCATTCCGTTTGGACTCCGTTTGATATTCTTTTTCTGCGAAACACTGAAATAGGAAAAAACAGCAATTTGGGATGGGCCTCCGGTTAATAGGTTAGTCCCAAAATTAATATAAAAGTGTATAAATAAACCCATTAAACATTCAAAGCAAAATATATAATAGCATGGAACAATCAAAAATTATAGATACGTTGGAGACGTATCAAGCATCCCAAGCTTAATTCATGCTCGTCCTCGAGTAGGTAAATGATAAAACCGAATTTTTGATGTGGAATGCTTCCTAACACATTTCTCAATGTAATTTTATTTATTGTGCATTGAATGTTCAGATACGAAAGATTCAACATAAAAGTTTAATATTGACATGAAAATAATAATACTTCAAGCATACTAACTAAGCAATCATGTCTTCTCAAAATAACATGGCCAAAGAAAGTTCATCCCTACAAAATCATATAGTTTGGTCATGCTCCATTTTCATCACACAAGAATGCTCTCATCATGCACAACCCCGATGACAAGCCAAGCAATTGGTTCATACTTTAGTAATCTCAAACTTTTTTCAACTTTCACGCAATACATGAGCGTGAGCCATGGATATAGCGCTACGGGTGGAATAGAATATAATGAAGGAGGTTATGTGGAGAAGACAAAAAAGGAGAAAGTCTCACATTGTCGCGGCTAATCAATGGGCTAGGGAGATTCCCACCAATTGATGTCAATGCAAGGAGTAGGGATTGCCATGCAACGGATGCACTAGAGCTATAAATGTATGAAAGCTCAACAAAAGAAACTAAGTGGGTGTGCATCCAACTTGCTTGCTCACGAAGACCTAGGGCACTTGAGGAGGCCCATTGTTGGAATATACAAGCCAAGTTCTATAATCAAAAATTCCCACTAGTATATGAAAATGACAAAACAAGAGACTCTCTATCATAAAGATCATGGTGCTACTATGAAGCACAAGTGTGGAAAAAACGATAGTAGCATTGCCCCTTTTTATTTTTATTTTTATACTTTTTTGGGCCTTCCATTTTTTTGGTCTTTCTCTTTTTTTGGGTCAATGCTCTATTAATTATGATCATCACACTTCAATTTATTTACAACTCAATGATTACAACTCGATACTAGAACAATATATGACTATATATGAATGCCTCCGACGGTGTACCAGGATGTGCAATGACTCATGAGTGACATGTATGAAAGAATTATGAACGGCGGCTTTGCCACAAATACGATGTCAACTACATGATCATGCAATGCAATATGACAATGATGATGCGTGTCATAATAAATGGAACGATGGAAAGTTGCATGGCAATATATCTCGGAATGGCTATGGAAATGCCATAATAGGTAGGTATGGTGGCTGTTTTGAGGAATATATAAGGAGGTTTATGCGTGATAGAGCATATCGTATCATGGGGTTTGGATGCATGGGCGAAGTTTGCACCAACTCTCAAGGTGAGAAAGGGCAATGCACGGTACCGAAGAGGCTAGCAATGATGGAAGGGTGAGAGTGTGTATAATCCATGGACTCAACATTAGTCATAAAGAACTCACATACTTATTGCAAAAATCTACAAGTCATCAAAAACCAAGTATTATGCGCATGCTCCTAGGGGGATAGATTGGTAGGAAAAGAGCATCGCTCGTCCCCGACCGCCACTCATAAGGAAGACAAACAAATAACACCTCATGTTTCAAATTTGTTACACAACGTTTACCATATGTGCATGTTATGGGACTTGCAAACTTCAACACAAGTATTTATCAAATTCACAACTACTCAACTAGCATAACCTTAATATCACTATCTCCATATCTCAAAACAATCATCAAGTATCAAACTTCTCTTTGTATTCAATGCACTTATATGAAAGTTTTTTTATTCCTAAAGGCAAATTACCATGCTGTTCTAAAGGAATCTCAAAATAATATAAGTGAAGCACGAGAGATCAATTTCTATAAAATGAAACCACCACCGTGCTCTAAAATATATAAGTGAAGCACTGGAGCAAAAACTACATAGCCCAAAAGATATAAGTGAACCACATAGAGTATTCTAATAAATTCCCATTCATGTGTGTCTCTCTCAAAAGTTGTGTACAGCAAGGATGATTGTGGTAAACTAAAATCAAAGATTCAAATCATACAAGATGCTACAAGCAAAACACATATCATGTGGTGAATAAAAATATAGCTCCAAGTATAGTGACCGATAGACGAAGACAAAAGAGGGGATGCCCTCCGGGGCATCCCCAAGCTTAGGCTTTTTGGTGTCCTTGGATTTTACCTTGGGGTGCCCTGGGAATCCCCATTATTAGGCTCTTGCTACTCCTTCTTCCATAATCCATCAAATCTTTACCAAAAACTTGAAAACTTCACAACACAAAACTTAACAGAAAATCTCGTGAGCTCTGTTAGCGAAAGAAAACAAAACACCACATCAAGGTACTGTAATGAACTCATTATTTATTTATATTGGTGTTAAACCTACTGTATTACAACTTATATATGGTTTATAAACTCCATACTAGCCATAGATTCATCAAAATAAGCAAACAACACACGAAAAACAGAATCTGTCAAAAACAGAATAGTCTGTAGTAATCTGTAACTAACACAAACTTCTGGAACCCCAAACATTCTAAAATAAATTTATGGACGTGAGGAATTTATATATTAATCATATTAAAAAATAATTAACTAAATATCACTCTCCAATAAAAATGGCAGCAATTCTCGTGAGCGCTAAAGTTTCTGTTTTTTACAGAAAGATCAAAAAGACTTTCCCCAAGTCTTCCCAAGGGTTCTACTTGGAAAAAACACTAATTAAACACAAAAAACACAACCAAAAGAGAGGCTAGATAAATTATTTATTACTAAACAGGAACAAAAAGCAAGGAATAAAAATAAAATTGGATTGCCTCCCAACAAGCGCTATCGTTTAACGCCCCTAGCTAGGCATAAAAGCGAAGATAGATCTAGGTATTGCCATCTTTGGTAGGCAATCCATGAGTGTCTCTAATAATAGATTCATATGGTAATTTAATTTAATTTCTAGGGAAGTGTTCCATGCCTTTTCCTTAACGGAAATTGGAATCTAATATTCCCTTCCTTCATATCAATAATTGCACCAATCGTTCTAAGGAAAGGTCTACCAAGAATAATAGGACATGAAGGATTGCAATCTATATCAAGAACAATGAAATCTATGGGCACATAATTCCTATTTGCAACAATAAGAACATCATTAATTTTTCCCATAGGTTTCTTAATAGTGGAATCCGCAAGGTGCAAGTTTAAAGAAAAATCATCAAATTCACGGAAACCTAGCAAATCACACAAAGTTTTTGGGATCGTGGAAACACTAACTCCCAAATCACACAAAGCATAGCATTCATGATCTTTAATTTTAATTTTAATTGTAGGTTCCCACTCATCATAAAGTTTTCTAGGGATAAAAACTTCCAACTCAAGTTTTTCTTCGTAAGATTGCATCAAAGCATCAACGATATGTTTACTAAAAGCTTTATTTTGACTATAAGCATCAGGAGAATTTAGCACAGATTGCAGCAAGGAAATACAACCTATCAAATAGCAATTATCATAATTAAATTCCTTGAAATCCAATATAGTGGGTTCATTGATATCTAAAGTTTTAACCTCTTCAATCCCACTTTTACCAATTTTTGCATCAAGATCTAAAAACTCCAAAAAATTTGGGACGCCTTCTAACTAAATTTGAATCATCTCCAGTCCCATCATTATCAAGATTCATATTACAAAACAAAGATTTAATAGGGGACACATCAATAACTTTTAGATCTTCATCTTTATTATCATGAAAACTAGAAGAACACACTTTCACAAAGCAATCTTTCTTAGCATGCATCCTAACAGTTCTTTCCGTGCACTCATCAATGGAAATTCTCATGGATTTGAGAGACTCATTGATATCATGTTTATGTGGAATATATCTAAGAATCAACATCAAGAGAAATTCTATCCACGTTCCTAGCCAATTCATCAATCTTAAGCAATTTTTCTTCAGTCAAAGCATTGAAACTCTTTTGCAAACTAATAAATTCTTTAATACTGGATTCAAAATCAGAGGGAATCTTATTATAATTTCCATAAGAATTCTTGTAGGAATTACCATAATTATTAGAGGAATTACTAGGAAACGTCCTAGAATTAAAATTACATCTATACGCGTTGTTACCAAAATTGTTCCTACCAACAAAATTCACATCCATAGATTCATTATTATTCTCAATAAAAGTAGAAAAAGGCATATCATTAGGATCAGTAGGAGCAATCTTATTAGCAAACAATTTCATAAGTTCATCCATCTTTCCACTCAAAACATTAATCTCTTCAATCGCATGAACGTTTTTACTAGTAGATCTTTCAGTGTGCCATTGAGAATAATTAACCATAATATTATGTAGAAGTTTGGTAGATTCTCCTAAAGTGATTTCCATAAAAGTGCCTCCCGCGGCCGAATCTAAAAGATTTCTAGAAGCAAAATTCAATACGGCATAAATATTTTGTATAATCATCCATAAATTCAAATCATGTGTAGGGCAATTACGTATTATCAATTTAATCCTCTCCCAAGATTGTGCAACATGCTCATGATCAAGTTGCTTAAAATTCATAATGTCGTTTCTAAGAGAGATGATCTTAGCGAGAGGAAAATACTTAGATATAAAAGCATCTTTGCACTTATTCCATGAATCAATACTATTTTTAGGCAAAGACGAAAACCAAGTTTTAGCACGATCTCTAAGCGAAAACGGAAATAGCTTAAGTTTAAAAATATCATTATCCACATCTTTATTCTTTTGCATATCACACAAATCATCAAAGTTGTTTAGATGGGTAGCGGAATATTCACTAGGAAGGCCAGAAAACGGATCTTTCATGACAAGATTCAGCAAGGCAGTATTAATTTCACAAGATTCAGCATCGGTAAGAGGAGCAATTGGAGTGCTAATAAAATCACTATTGTTGGTATTGGCAAAGTCACACAATTTAGTATTATCTTGAGCCATCGTGACAAGCAAGCAATCCAACACACAAGCAAACAAGCGAAGAAAAAGCGAACGGAAAGAGAGGGCGAAAGGAAGAGAGGGCGAACAAAACGGCAAGGGTGAAGTGGGGGAGAGGAAAGCGAGAGGCAAATGGCAAATAATGTAATGCGAAGGATAAGAGTTGTGATGGGTACTTGGTATGTCTTGACTTGGCGTAGATCTCCCCGGCAACGGCGCCAGAAATCCTTCTTGCTACCTCTTGAGCATGCGTTGGTTTTCCCTTGAAGAGGAAAGGGTGATGCAGCAAAGCAGCGTAAGTATTTACCTCAGTTTTTGAGAATCAAGGTATCAATCCAGTACGAGACCACGCACAAGTCACCTCGTACCTACACAAACAAATAAGAACCTCGCAACCAACGCGATAAAGGGGTTGTCAATCCCTTCACGGCCACTTGCAAGAGTGAGATCTGATAGAGATAATAATAATAAGATAGATATTTTTGGTATTTTTAATGATATAGATTTGAAAGTGAAGATTGCAAAATAAACAGTGCCAGAAATAGCTAGTTGATGGAAGATTAATATGATGGAAGATAGACCTGGGGGGCATAGGTTTCACTAGTGGCTTCTCTCAAGATATCATAAGTATTACGGTGGGTGAACAAATTACTGTCGAGCAATTGATAGAATTGAGAATAGTTATGAGAATATGTGATCATGTATATAGGCATCACGCCCGTGACAAGTAGACCGACTCGTGCATGCATCTACTACTATTACTCCACACATCGACCGCTATCCAGCATGCATCTAGAGTATTAAGTTCATAAGAACGGAGTAACGCTTTAATCAAGATGACATGATGTAGAGGGATACACTCATGCAATATGATATAAACCCCATCTTTTTATCCTCGATGGCAACAATACAATACGTGTCGTTTCCCCTACTGTCACTGGGATCGAGCACCACAAGATTGAACCCAAAGCTAAGCACTTCTCCCATTGCAAGAAAGATCAATCTAGTAGGCCAAACCAAATTGAAAATTCAAAGAGACTTGCAAAGATAACCAATCATACATAAAAGAATTCAGAGAAGATTCAAATATTGTTCATAGATAATCTTGATCATAAACCCACAATTCATCGGATCTCGAAAAACACACCGCAAAAGAAGATTACATCGAATAGATCTCCAAGAGAATCGAGGAGAACTTTGTATTGAGATCCAAAGAGAGAGAAGAAGCCATCTAGCTAATAACTATGGACCCAAAGGTCTGACGTAAACTACTCACACATCATCAGAGGGGCTATGGTGTTGATGTAGAAGCCTTCCGTGATCAATGCCCCCACTGGCGGAGCACCTAAAAAGGCCCCAAGATGGGATCTCACGGATACAGAAGGTTGCGGCGGTGGAATTAGGTTTTCGTGGTTTCCTCTGATGTTTTCAGGGTACGTAGGTATATATAGGAAGAAGAAGTAGGCCGGTGGATCCACGAGGGGCCCACGAGGGTGGAGGGCATGCCTAGGGGGGTAGGCGCGCCCCCTGGCTCGTGGCCTCCTTGTTGATTGCTTGACGTCCACTCCAAGTCCTCTGGATCACGTTTGTTCCAAAAATCACGCTCCCGAAGGTTTCATTCCATTTGGACTCCGTTTGATATTCTTTTTCTGCGAAACACTGAAATAGGAAAAAAATAGCAATTTGGGTTGGGCCTCCGGTTAATAGGTTAGTCCAACAAATAATATAAAAGTGTATAAATAAGCCCATTAAACATCCAAAACAGAATATATAATAGCATGGAACAATCAAAAATTATAGATACGTTGGAGACGTATCAAGCATCCCCAAGCTTAATTCCTGCTCGTCCTCGAGTAGGTAAATGATAAAAACAGAATTTTTGATGTGGAATGCTTCCTAACATACTTCTCAATGTAATTTTATTTATTGTGGCATGAATTTTCAGATCTGAAAGATTCAAGATAAAAGTTTAATATTGACATGAAAATTATAATACTTCAAGCATACTAACTAAGCAATCATGTCTTCTCAAAATAACATGGCCAAAGAAAGTTCATCCCTACAAAATCATATAGTTTGGTCATGCTCTATTTTCGTCACACAAGAATGCTCTCATCATGCACAACCCCGATGACAAGCCAAGCAATTGTTTCATACTTTAGTAATCTCAAACTTTTTTCAACTTTCACGCAATACATGAGCGTGAGCCATGGATATAGCACTATGGGTGGAATAGAATATAATGAAGGAGGTTATGTGGAGAAGACAAAAAAGGAGAAAGTCTCACATTGATGTGGCTAATCAATGGGCTAGGGAGATGCCCACCAATTGATGTCAATGCAAGGAGTAGGGATTGCCATGCAATGGATGCACTAGAGCTATAAATGTATGAAAGCTCAACAAAAGAAACTAAGTGGGTGTGCATCCAACTTGCTTGCTCACGAAGACCTAGGGCACTTGAGGAGGCCCATTGTTGGAATATACAAGCCAAGTTCTATAATGAAAAATTCCCACTAGTATACGAAAATGAAAAAACAAGAGACTCTCTATAGTAAAGATCATGGTGCTACTTTGAAGCACAAGTGTGGAAAAAAGGATAGTAGCATTGCCCCTTTTTATTTTTATTTATATTTTTTTTGGGCCTTCCCTTTTTTTGGCCTTTCTCTTTTTTTGGGACAATTCTCTATTAATGATGATCATCACACTTCTATTTATTTACAACTCAATGATTACAACTCGATACTACAACAAGATATGACTCTATATGAATGCCTTCGGCGGTGTACCGGGATGTGCAATGACTCATGAGTTACATGTATGAAAGAATTATGAACGGTGGCTTTGCGACAAATACGATGTAAACTACATGATCATGCAAGGCAATATGACAATGATGATGCGTGTCATAATAAACGGAACGGTGAAATTTGCATGGCAATATATCTCGGAATGGCTATGGAAATGCCATAATAGGTAGGTATGGTGGCTGTTTTGAGGAAGATATAAGGAGGTTTATGTGTGATAGAGTGTATCGTATCACGGGGTTTGGATGCACCGGCGAAGTTTGTACCAACTCTCAAGGTGAGAAAGGGCAATGCACGGTACCGAAGAGGATAGAAATGATGGAAGTGTGAGAGTGCGTATAATCCATGGACTCAACATTACTCATAAAGAACTCACATACATATTGCAAAAATCTACAAGTAATCAAAAACCAAGTATTACGCGCATGCTCCTAGGGGGATAGATTGGTATGAAAAGACCATCGCTCGTCCCCGACCGCCACTCATAAGGAAGATAATCAAATAACACCTCATGTTTCAAATCTGTTACAAAACATTTACCATACGTGCACGCTACGGGACTTGCAAACTTCAACACAAGTATTTCTCAAATTCACAGCTACTCAACTAGCATAACCTTAATATCACTATCTCCATATCTCAAAACAATCATCAAGTATCAAACTTCTCTTAGTATTCAATGCACTTATATGAAAGTTTTTTTTATTCCTGAAGGCAAATTAACATGATGTTCTAAAGGACTCTCAAAATAATATAAGTGAAGCATGAGAGATCAATTTCTATAAAATGAAACCACCACCGTGCTCTAAAAGATATAAGTGAAGCACTAGAGCAAAAACTATATAGCTCAAAAGATATAGGTGAAGCACATAGAGTATTCTAATAAATTCTGATTCATGTGTGTCTCTCTCAAAAGGTGTGTACAGCAAGGATGATTGTGGTAAACTAAAAGCAAAGACTCAAATCATACAAGACGCTCCAAGCAAAACACATATCATGTGGTGAATAAAAATATAGCTCCAAGTTACCGATAGACGAAGACAAAAGAGGGGATGCCCTCCGGGGCATTCCCAAGCTTAGGCTTTTTGGTGTCCTTGGATTTTACCTTGGGGTGCCTTGGGCATCCCCAAGCTTAGGCTCTTGCCACTCCTTGTTCCATAATCTATCAAATCTTTACCTAAAACATGAAAACTTCACAACACAAAACTTAACAGAAAATCTCGTGAGCTCCGTTAGCGAAAGGAAACAAAACACCACTTCAAGGTACTGTAATGAACTCGTTATCTATTTATATTGGTGTTAAACCTACTGTATTCCAACTTCTCTATGGTTTATAAACTCCATTACTAGCCATAGATTCATCAAAATAAGCAAACAACACACAAAAAACAGAATCTGTCAAAAACAGAACAGTCTGTAGTAATCTGTAACTAACGCAAACTTCAGGAACCCCACAAATTCTAAAATAAATTTATGGACGTGAGAAATTTATCTATTAATCATCTGCAAAAATAATTAACTAAATATCACTCTCCAATAAAAATGGCAGCAATTCTCGTGAGCGCTAAAGTTTCAGTTTTTTACAGCAAGATCAAAAAGACTTTCCCCAAGTCTTCCCAACGGTTCTACTTGGCACAAAAACTAATTAAACACAACCAAAACAGAGGCTAGATAAATTATTTATTACTAAACATGAACAAAAAGCAAGGAATAAAAATAAAATTGGGTTGCCTCCCAACAAGCGCCATCGTTTAACGCCCCTAGCTAGGCATAAAAGCGAAGATAGATCTAGGTATTGCCATCTTTGGTATGCAATCCATGAGTGGATCTAATAATAGATTCATATGGTAATTTAATTTTATTTCTAGGGAAGTATTCCATGCCTTTCCTTAACGGAAATTGGAATCTAATATTCTCTTCGTTCATATCAATAATTGCACCAATCGTTCTAAGGAAAGGTCTACCAAGAATAATAGGACATGAAGGATTGCAATCTATATCAAGAACAATGAAATCTACGGGCAAATAGTTCCTATTTGCAACAATAAGAACATCATTAATTTCTCCCATAGGTTTATTAATAGTGGAATCCGCAAGGTGCAAGTTTAAAGAACAATCATCAAATTCTCAGAAACCTAGCAAATCACACAAAGTTTTTGGGATCGTGGAAACACTAGCACCCAAATCACACAAAGCATAGAATTCATGATCTTTAATTTTAATTTTAGTTGTAGGTTCCCACTCATCATAAAGTTTTCCAGGGATAGAAACTTCCAACTCAAGTTTTTCTTCGTAAGATTGCATCAAAGCATCAATGATATGTTTAGTAAAAGCCTTATTTTGACTATAAGAATGAGGAGAATTTAGCACGGATTGCAGCAAGGAAATACAATCTATCAATGAACTATTATCATAATTAAATTCCTTGAAATCCAAGATAGTGGGTTCGTTGCTATCTAAAGTTTTAACCTCTTCAGTCCCACTTTTACCAATTTTTGCATCAAGATCTAAAAACTCCGAATTTTTTGGACGCCTTCTAACTAAAGTTGACTCATCTCCAGTCCCATCATTATCAAGATTCATATTACAAAACAAAGATTTAATAGGGAACACATCAATAACTTTTAGATTTTCATCTTTATTATCATGAAAACTAGAAGGACACGCTTTCACAAAGCAATCTTTCTTAGCACGCATCCTAGCAGTTCTTTCCTTGAACTCATCAATGGAAATTCTCATGGCTTTGAGAGACTCATTGATATCATGCTTAGGTGTGTTGACACCAGATTTTGACACGGACAAGAACTTAATTAAGATGGCCTCAAATGGAGAAGTGCTCAAAGTGAGAAAGTTCCGTATCGTCAAAAGGAGAAATTTTCATATTTGGGCCATAGCCATCCGGTCTCATCTCTAAGGCCGAAGTTGTGTTTGAAGTACTCAGATTTTATATTCAGAACACTAATCAGATGATTACACCCCCAAGATGGACTCATATGAGAAACATTTCTGCACATATTGTCTTCGTCTCGTTGAGACGATCGATTTCGATATAAAAAATGTCTAAATCGGAGTTCGTATGCAAAAGTTAGAGCCAAAACAGTGTGCTGCATAAGTTTGCCCCGGAAGTTCCGGGCAAAACTTCCGGGGAGGTTCCGGGCTAAACCGAAAGTTTGCACGCGGTGCACCCCGAAAACTGAAATTTTAACATTGTTTGCAGATTTGCGGGGCCGATTTCGACATCAAGATGACCTCGGATGAAAAAGTGATCAACTGAAGAGTTTTTGTCCATTGCAAGATCTACAACTTCGCTTTTGGGACCATTGTCATATGAAGTAGTATGCGACCTGCGGATTCAGTGCAAGAGGGCTACTTGATATAATTTCAGCCCGGAAGTTCCGGGCTGACCGGAAGTTCCGGCCCTCGTAGTCCGAGTTAGGTTATCTTTTGATGTTTTGGACAGGATTTGATTCCTTTTCTTGTACGGAAAGTCCAGCCGCCTCATATATATGTAAAGGGGTGACGGCCGATTGAATAACAACACACAATCGATCTATCAATATATCATCTTTTTACCTTTACCTTTACCTTTATCTCTCCCTTCTTCTTCTTCCTTGTTCTTCGTTCGTTCTTCGTTTGCAGGGGGGCAAACCTCGAGGCCCTAGGGGCGATCAGGTCAACCTAGGGCAACCCATAGCCGCCGCGCCCAGACGGGGTCCCTCCCGGGCGTGTGGGGTTTCGGGTATACAAAAGCACCCACCGGATTGGCTTGCGTACCACGCTTCCGGGCGGGTCTCCTTCGACATGAGCTGCGGTGCATCACCGCCGGCGTCAAGGGTGCACGGTGACGTGTTCGTGTGCGAACACACTTTTTGACGACTCCGCTGGGGACGAAGCTTTGAACGGTCTCTGGCCCGTTCTTGCTACGAAGAGATCGTCATCAAGTTGCAGCAATCTACAAAGGTAATATGAATACCCAATTCCCCTTTGTAGATGCAAATAATCCATATGTTGTTGCTGGATCACCTAATGAGTATAATGTATCGTCTAGCCCTAGCTTTATAAATCATGCACCTAATTATGTGCAAGGGCTGATGCAACAAAATCTCCATGATTCTACTTCATATAAGTTTAGCAACATGCGGCATATGTATCCCAACTCCCATGCATCGGCAACCCCACAAATTTATATGTCGATGAATAACATGATGAGTTCGGTTAATCAAGTTGAGACACCCTATGTAGGAACTTCCAATGTTATGCAACAAAGTGTTTCAAGTTTTTATTCATCAGCAAATAACTTGCAGTATGTTAATACAAATGTGCCGGTGGAAAGGGGAATTGGCCATGTTACTACTAGTTATTTGGCCAATTACCCTCAAACATCATATGCTACACCTAGTGCTACTAATTTTTTGGCACCATACGCAACTGTTGATGTCCATAATTCGGCTCCACACCTTCATGGTCATGGCCGAATAAGTGAAACTTCTGCAGGAGCACAAATGCCTTCACCTACTACCATGGCATATCATGTACCCCCTACACAATTACAGAATTTCGGCAACATCTCATTGCCGAAAGAGTCTAAAAGCATCGGGGGCAATCATATCTAGACTGGGTGGTTGAGAACAAGCTTACACTCTCTTGGGATTTGTGCAACTCCGTTCGACAGGAACTAATAGAAGGCGGGAAGCCTCATGATTTTGCTGCAGTAAAAGCTAGAGTTGTGCAAATGATGTAGTGGCCCAGTGTTGTACCATCTAGTGTACCCCCTAAACAATTGCAAAGTTTTGGCACCTCATTGCCGGAAAAGTCTGAAAGTATTGGGGGGCAATCTCATGAGGAGTGGATGGAAATTGAGATGAAAAAGTTTAAAGCTCTCCAAGCTGAGATGTGGGCTAAAATTAGACAAGAGCGAGAAGCCTTGCAAATTAAAAAAGATAAAGTCATTGATTCAGGTAACAAAGAAAATTCGGTTATTGGAAAAGCCGAATCAAGTAGTATATATTCTGAGTCCATCAAATCCAAAGAGGCAAGCATTATTGAGAAAGAGCATGGAAAGCATAGCAAAACAACCATGCTTGATTTTTCTAAAATTAATGGAACCTACTTCCTGCCCTATGAGTTTCGTGCCATAGAAATTGATGAGCTTCAAGGACAAGAACAAGTAGCCGAAGAAAGTTCGGTTGAAAAAGATCTTCAAATTTATGATGAACGAAATCAAGAAGAAAATTGTGACGCAGTGTTGGGAAGCCATCCAAAAGCAAAGCACGATATTATTCATGACATGCAATCATCATGCTCTCCCAACATATTTGAAGATGTATGTCTAGCAAGTAATAAACCTATTTCCAGATTTGGTCACAACTTTATTGTTGATGCATCTATTAGAAAAATTCTAATAAGTAATTTTCAAAGACCAGTGAAGAAGGGCAATTTACTTGTTAGCAATAAAATTGTTACTAAGCATATCGGTCAATATATTGTACCATTCAAAGAGACCGATAGTGACTTATTACTGCAGCCAAAGCTTTTCCCATTGCTTTATTTAAAGTTCATATCTAATTGGGTAGCTTTGCTTGCTTCAGACTTGGCTTAGACATGGTCTCAATTAAGACATGTATGTTCTAACTACTTTGATTTCATAAATTTAAAGCCAAGGTTAAAATCTTTTGAGAAAACTGACGCTAGTATAGTTTCTTATTTAAAGATATCGGAAAAAGAATGTGAAAGAGAATTCATAGCCGAATGGGAAGGTGCCAAATCTGAACCATTCGTTTGCTTAACTCCAAAGCCGTTCTCACAACAAGATCGGCTAGAAAACAAAAGGTATACCTTCGATTCAAACATGTGTGACCAAATTTTTGATTTGTTATTGAAAAATAATTACATTGGAATTCTTGATCACCATGTCAAGCCATCTACCCAAGGACGAATGTATTGTAAGTTGCATGATTCGTTCAAGCATAGTTTTGAGGATTGTAACATGTTTCGTCAAATAGTTAAATCGGCCATTGATAAAGGACGATTAAATTTGTCGAGACACCAAGAGATGACCAGTCTATTCTGGTTGATCCCGATGGCAGAAAGTTTTTGCATCGGCTACTTCAAACCGATCCATTCAAAGAGAAGGTAAAAACTGCAGGTGATCGGATCAAGCTTTCAAGTAAAGAAGTTGTTGAAGAGTATAATGAGTATAATCTTGAGGGCGAAAATTCCATCGAAGCTACAATGGAGACGCCAAGGACTGGGGGCAGCAAGCAAATTCAGAAATCGGTGCAAGCACAACCAAAGGAAACAAAGGCTGCAATAAGCACAAGTGGAAGAAATCCAAGGTCACTTTTGCACAATTATTAGATAAATGTCAAAAGAAGAGTGAAGAGAAAAGTTCTTATCGGCCAACTAATGCAAAAGCATCAAGATCACCCCTAAGGCGCAAATATGAGGATCGGTATTGGAAAGGTGAAAATTTTCATGCAACATTTTCATATCCTTATTTTGGGCCGCCAATGCCAATGTCCTGGATTTCTCCCTATGCTCGTGTAGATTCATATCCATCATGGGACAGGTATGATACAAAGGCACATTCTCCATCTTATTTTAGACCATCTCATCAATATTATGCAGCTCCGATAAGATCAATATTTGAACAATCACATGTTAAAGACCGTTTCGATCATAAGGAATCGGTCCATAGCTCAAACAAGAAGAAAGAGGTGGTCAAGCAAGTTTACTGTGTTAAAAGAGATGGTCGTAAGAGTGCAACTTCAGATTTGATCTCAAATGGAAAAGAGCCAATTAAAGTGTTGACATTGGCTACTAAAGGCAATGAGATGAAGCAACCAATTATTGAGAGTCAACGTGCCAAATCTGAAGAAAAGAAGTTGAGAGTGCACAAGGTCAAAATAGAATCACAGCCAAGATGCCCACTCGGTTTATCGTATTGGCAAAAGAGGGAATTACAAAATCTTAGTGCACAAGAGCTGAGACAAAAGAACATGGCATGGGTTCCCAAGAGGATCAATCATAAAAAAGGATGTGCATGCTTCTATTGCAATAAGTACAATAAAAGTGAAGAAAGAGAAGAATGGAAGCAACAAATAATTAAGCCGAAGGTGTGCATCACAACATCAAAATCTTCGGTTAGCACATCATTCATTTTCTTCAACCATGCCATTGATGCCTTTGCCATGGAATTCATCCATAGGTATGATCAATTACCCTCCATGGATTTATTTTGTTCCATGGATGCAACATAATTTTCTATATCATGATAGGGTATTACCAAATCACTATACATTTGGTTAGTTACGTTTTTGTTGCTAATACAAAAGGGCTGAAATATTTTATTGCTATTTCATTTGCTTATTTTGGCTATACATATTTTGGTGGGTGAATTCTACATGGACCTCATGGGAATGGGCGATACTTATATACCGCCCTAAGAATATCTAAGAATGGCCGATGTGGTATTCTAACATCGTCCTTAGTTTGAGTAGAGATTGAGATAAGTCCTTGCAAAGGAATTTGTCAAATTGATGCCATTAAAGATATTATGCATAGACCAATTCATCAAAATTGCAAAGTGAACTTATGTTTTGATTGGGTGTGCTTTGGCTTATTAGTTTTCAGAATTTACGTAAGGCCAAATCATGGTTGATTTTTTATTGAGCATCATATTGACATCATGCATAATATTGTTTTTAGCTTGATCTCTCTAGTACCATGGAGATTATATATTGATGGTTAAATTTGTAACAATGGCCAAGGTGTTGGTGTTGTTTATTTATCTCCATATGAAGCTATTTTGTGAAGCCTCATGCCGCTTAAAATATTTTTGCACAATGATCAAAGCCGAATATGCATTGTTATTGCATTGGAGCTTTGCCTTGCTATAGGTGCTATACATATTGAGGCTTCCGGTGATTCGTTATTAGTAGTGCAATAAATATCCAAGGGTTATCAACGTTTTGACGAATCACTTATAGTTTATCTTTTGGTATGTCTAGATGCAAGATTTACCTTGGGTTGCTTTAAAATTGTTCATATATCTAGACATGACAATTCGAAAGAGTTGGCACAGCAAGCATCCGGCTACTATGTTAACCATGGTGTATTACATTTCTATCAATAGTCGATGCCAGGTCTTGTCAATATAGGTAAGGCCGAACCGAAGCCCACCGCTTCGGCCACTAATGAAACTTTTAGGCAGGCGAAGTAAGGATTGGAGGAAGTTCATTCTTGATTATCTGCAAAATCCTAGCGAAAGGGAGAACAATATGGTTCGGAGGATGGTTTTGGTCTATGGAACCTTATCACCGGATTGTTATAGAAGCTGAGAAGTTTTCACCCAAGTTTGCCTCAAGAGGTTCAAACAAGCAATGGCCGATATATACTTATCGTCCTAAGAACATGCAAAATGGCCGATGGAGTGTTGACATCGTCCTTAGGAAAATGGAGTGTTGACACAAGTTTGCCGAAAAACAAGGGGGCATGTGTTGACACCAGATTTTGACACGGACAAGAACTTAATTAAGATAGCCTCAAATGGAGAAGTGCTCAAAGTGAGAAAGTTCTGTATCTTCAGAAGGAGAATTTTTCATATTTGGGCCATAGCCATCTGGTCGCATCTCTAAGGCCGAAGTTGTGTTTGAAGTACTCAGATTTTATATTCAGAACACTATTCAGCTGATTACACCCCCAAGATGGACTCATATGAGAAATGTTTCTACACGGATTGTCTTCGTCTCGTCGAGACGATTGATTTTGATATAAAAACGTCTAAATCAGAGTTCGTATGCAAAAGTTAGAGCCAAAACAATGTGCTGCATAAGTTTGCCCCAGAAGTTCTGGGCAAAACTTCCGGGGAGGTTTCGGGCTAAACCGAAAGTTTGCACGCGGTGCGCCCCGAAAACTGAAATTTTAACATTGTTTGCAGATTTGCGGGGCCGATTTCGACATCAAGATGACCTCGGATGAAAAAGTGATCAACTGAAGAGTTTTTGTCCATTACGAGATCTACAACTTTGCTTTTGGGACCATTGTCATATGAAGTAGTATGCGACCTACGGATTCAGTGCAAGAGGGCTACTTGATATAATTTCAGCCCGGAAGTTCCGGGCTGACCGGAAGTTCCGGGCTGACCGGAAGTTCCGGCCCTCGTAGTCCGAGTTAGGTTATCTTTTGATGTTTTGGACGGGATTTGATTCCTTTTCTTGTACGGAAAGTCCAGCCGCCTCATATATATGTAAGGGGTGACGGCCGATTGAATAACAACACACAATCGATCTATCAATATATCATCTTTTTACCTTTACCTTTATCTCTCCCTTCTTCTTCTTCCTTGTTCTTCGTTCGTTCTTCGTTTGCAGGGGGGAAAACCTCGAGGCCCTAGGGGCGATCAAGTCAACCTAGGGTAGCCCATAGCCGCCGCGCCCAGACGGGGTCCCTCCCGGGCGTGTGGGGTTTCGGGTATACAAAAGCATCCGCCGGATTGTCTTGCGTACCGCACTTCCGGGCGGGTCTCCTTCGACGTGAGCTGCGGTGCATCACCCCCGGCGTCGAGGGTACACGGTGACGTATTCGTGTGCGAACAAGGTGGAATAGATCTAAGTTTCAAAGAATCAACATCAAGAGAAATTCTATCCACGTTCCTAGCCAATTCATCAATCTTAAGCAATTTTTCTTCAATCAAAGCATTGAAACTCTTTTGCGAACTAATAAATTCTTTAATACTGGATTCAAAATCAGAGGGCATCTTATTATAATTTCCATAAGAATTGTTGTAGGAATTACCATAATAGAGGAATTACAAGGAAACGACCTAGAATTAAAATTACCTCTATACGCGTTGTTACCAAAATTGTTCGTACCAACAAAATTCACATCCATAGATTCATTATTATTCTCAATCAAAGTAGACAAAGGCGTATCATTAGGATCAGTAGGAGCACTCTTATTAGCAAACAATTTCATAAGTTCATCCATCTTTCCACTCAAAACATTAATCTAGCAGTTTGTGTTTGTATTCTTTCTAAAAAAATGCACCAGAGCAACTCTAGCAGATGGGCAGACTCCACAATGGTGTAGAGGTACTTAAAATATGGAGTATTTCGAGTGCCCTCCTGTTGGGGAACATAGTAATTTCAAAAAAATTCCTACGCACACGCAAGATCATGGTGATGCATAGCAACAAGAGGTGAGAGTGTTGTATACACACCCTTGTAGACCGTAAGCGGAAGCGTTATGACAACGCGGTTGATGTAGTCGTACGTCTTTACGATCGACCGATCCTAGTACCGAAAGTACGGCACCTCCACGATCTGCACACATTCAGCTCGGTGACGTCCCACGAACTCATGATCTAGCAGAGTGTCGTGGGAGAGCTTCTCTGCACAACGGCGTGATGACGGTGATGATGAAGCTACCGGCGCAGGGCTTCACCTAAGCACTGCAATGATATGACCGAGGTGGATTATGGTGGAGGGAGGCACTGCACACGGCTAAAAGATGAATGATCAACTTGTGTGTCTATGGGGTGCCCCCCTCCCCCGTATATAAAGGAGTGGAGGAGGGGGAGAGGGCCGGCCTCCTAGGCGCGCCCAAGGGGGGAGTCCTACTCCCGGTGGGAGTAGGATTCCCCCTTCCCTAGTTGGAGTAGGAGAGGTAAGGAAGGGGGAGAGGGAGAGAAGGAAAGGGGGGACGGCCCCCCTCCCAATTCGGATTGGGCTTGGGGGGCACCTTGGCCGCCTCCTCCTCCTTTCCACTAGGGCCCATTAAGGCCCATTGACTCCCCGGGGGGTTTCGGTAACCCCCCGATACTCCGGTATATGCCCAAACTCTCTCGAAACCTTTCCGAAGTCCAAACATAGTCATCCAATATATCGATCTTTATGTCTCGACCATTTTGAGACTCCTCGTCATGTTCGTGATCACATCCGGGACTCCAAACTACCTTCGGTACATCAAAACACATAAACTCGTAATACCGATCATCACCGAACATTAAGCGTGTGGACCCTACGGGTTCGAGAACTATGTAGACATGACCGAGACACGTCTCCGGTTAATAACCAATAGCAGAACCTGGATGTTCATATTGGCTCCCACATATTCTACGAAGATCTTTATCGGTCAAACCGCATAACAACATACGTTCTCCCCTTTGTCATCGGTATGTTACTTGCCCGAGATTCGATCGTCGGTATCTCAATACCTAGTTCAATCTCGTTACTGGCAAGTCTCTTTACTCATTCTGTAATGCATCATCCCGCAACTAACTCATTAGTCACAATGCTTGCAAGGCTTATATTGATGTGCATTACCGAGAGGGCCTAGAGATACCTCTCCGACAATCGGAGTGACAAATCATAATCTCGATCTATGCCAACTCAACAAACACCATCGGAGACACCTGTAGAGCACCTTTATAATCACCCAGTTACGTTGTGACGTTTGGTCGCACACAAAGTGTTCCTCCGGTATTCGGGAGTTGCATAATCTCATATTCATAGGAACATGTATAAGTCATGAAGAAAGCAATAGCAATATAC
Organism: Triticum dicoccoides; assembly: GCF_002162155.2. NCBI lineage: Eukaryota > Viridiplantae > Streptophyta > Magnoliopsida > Poales > Poaceae > Triticum > Triticum dicoccoides. The sequence continues at coordinate 602,019,415 of NC_041382.1, read as the reverse complement.
TAAACGATCAAATGCTAAGCTAACGGAATAGGTCAAATCAGTCACATCATTCTCTAATGATTCGATCCCATTAATCAAATGACAACTCATGTCCATGGCTAGGAAACTTAATCATCTTTGATTCAACAAGCTAGTCAAGTAGAGGCATACTAGTGACACTCTATTTGTCTATGTATTCACACATGGACTAAGTTTCCGGTTAATACAATTCTAGCATGAATAATAAACATTTATCATGATATAAGGAAATATAAATAACGACTTTATTATTGCCTCTAGGGCATATTTCCTTCAGTCTCCCACTTGCACTAGAGTCAATAATCTAGATTACACAGTAATGATTCTAACACCCATGGAGTCTTGGTGTTGATCATGTTTTGCTCGTGAGAGAGGCTTAGTCAACGGGTCTACAACATTCAGATCCGTATGTATCTTGCAAATATCTATGTCTCCCTCCTTGACTTGATCGTAGATGGAATTGAAGCGTCTCTTGATGTGCTTGGTTCTCTTGTGAAATCTGGATTCCTTTGCCAAGGCAATTGCACCAGTATTGTCACAAAAGATTTTCATTGGACCCGATGCACTAGGTATGATACCTAGATCGGATATGAACTCCTTCATCCAGACTCCTTCATTTGCTGCTTCTGAAGCAGCTATGTACTCTGCTTCACATGTAGATCCCGCCATGACGCTTTGTTTAGAACTGCACCAATTGACAGCTCCACCATTCAATATAAATACGTATCCGGTTTGTGACTAACAGTCATCCAGATCAGTGTCAAAGCTTGCATCGACATAACCATTTACGACGAGCTCTTTGTCACCTCCATAAATGAGAAACATGTTGAGGGAGTCCTGGATTAGGGGGTGTTCGGGTAGCCGGACTATACCTTCAGCCGGACTCCAGGACTATGAAGATACAAGATTGAAGACTTTGTCCCGTGTCCGGATGGGACTTTCCTTGGCGTGGAAGGAAAGCTTGGCGATGCGGATATTCAAGATCTCCTACCATTGTAACTAACTTTGTGTAACCCTAACCCTCTCCAATGTCTATATAAACTGGAGGGTTTTAGTCTGTAGGACAACTTCATCATACAACAATCATACCATAGGCTAGCTTCTAGGGTTTAGCCTCCTTGATCTCGTGGTAGATCTACTCTTGTACTACCCATATCATCAATATTAATCAAGAAGGACGTAGGGTTTTACCTCCATCAAGGGGGGGCGAACCTGGGTAAAACATCGTGTTCCTTGCCTCCTATTACCATCTGGCCTAGACGCATAGTTTGGGACCCCCTACCCGAGATCCGCCGGTTTTGACACCGACATTGGTGCTTTCATTGAGAGTTCCTCTGTGTCGTCGCCTTTAGGCCCGATGGCTCCTTCGATCATCAACAACGATGTAGTCCAGGGTGAGACTTTTCTCCCCGGACAGATCTTCATCTTCGGCGGCTTCGCACTGCGGGCCAAGTCGCTTGGCCACCTTGAGCAGATCGAAAGCTATGCCCCTGGCCATCAGGTCAGGTTTGGAAGCCTAAACTACACGGCTGGCATCCGCGGGGACTTGATCTTCGACGGATTCGAGCGACAGCCAAGCGCGCTGCACTGTCTCGATGGGCATGATATAGCTCTGCCGCCGAACAGCGCTTTGGAGGCCGCACACGCATCGGTTTCGACCATTGATTCGGAGCCTACTGCACCGATCGAGGATCAGCGGTTGGACACTGACTCAGGGGCTGCGATCTTAGAAGCGATCGAGCCGAACTCCAGCCTCGCACTCCGCATGGCCCATGACTCCGAGGAGCCAGATTCCTTTCCGAACTCCGAGCCCCCCGCGCCTCTGCCAATCGAATCCGATTGGGCGCCGATAATGGAGTTCACCGCCGCAGACATCTTTCAGCACTCGTCCTTCGGCGACATCCTGAATTCGCTAAAGTCTCTCTCTTTATCACGAGAGCCCTGGCCGGACTACGGTCAGCAAGGATGGGATTCGGATGATGAAGAAATTCAAAACCCACCCACCACCCACTTCATAGCCACTGTCGACGACTTAACCGACATGCCCGACTTCGACTCCGAAGACATCGACGGTATGGACGACGATGCAAGAGACAACCAAGAACCAACGCCTATAGGGCATTGGACAGCCACCTCATCTCATGATGTGTACATGGTGGATACCCCTAAAGGAAGCAATAACAAGGAAAACGGGGATGGAAAGAGGGATCGATCTCTCGAAAAACAATCAAAGCGTCGGCGTAAACGCCGACCCAAGCCCCGCCTCTATAAAGACCCAGCCATAGAGCAGGATGAGCCGGTAGACGACGAGCATGCCTTAGAGCAACCGTCCCAACAGGACAACCCGGATAGAGAAACCGAACATCCCTCCCCCGACGAAAATGGCATTCCGGACGACCCTATGCCGGACAAGCCCACGAAGCAGAAGAACCTCCACAAACGGCTCGTTGCAACCGCACGCAGCCTGAAAAAGCAGAAGCGGAAGCTAAAAACTGCGGAATATGCACTCGGGATCAGATGGAGTAAAGTAATCAATACCGCAGACAAATACGGCGACAGTCGCCGCACTAAAAGCTATCCAAAGAGAAAGCTACTGCCTGAATTTGACGAGGAGGCCTTAGAGCCCTCGCATTCCAAAAGTGAGAAAGCCACACGGTCGGATAGACGACCCCATGGCCAGCATAAAGTGGCAAGCAGCGCCGCACTTAAGCCGGCATGCGACCCACTTAAGGATTCGCATCATGGCCTAGCTAGGTCCATTTACGGGCCAAGAAAGCAAGCTCTCGTAAGCAATGCAATAAAGCCATTATCAGAATCCGGCACACCCAAATACAGGGGTGCCGCACACCCCCTATGTTTCACCGATGAGGTCCTGGATTATGAATTTCCAGCGGGATTCAAACCCGTAAACATAGAGGCATATGATGGAACAACAGACCCTGGAGTCTGGATCGAGGATTATATCCTCCACATACATATGGCTAGAGGAGATGACCTCCACGCCATAAAATACTTACCCCTCAAGCTTAAAGGGCCAGCCTGGCATTGGCTCAAAAGCCTTCCTGAAAACACAATCAGAAGTTGGGAAGAGCTCGAGGACGCTTTCCGAGCAAATTTTCAAGGGGCTTATGTCCGCCCTCCGGATGCAGACGATCTTAGTCACATAACTCAACAGCCCGGAGAGTCAGCTCGGCAATTCTGGAATAGATTTCTTACTAAAAAGAATCAGATAGTTGACTGTCCGGACGCTGAAGCCTTAGCGGCTTTCAGGCATAATGTCCGAGACAAATGGCTCGCCAGACACCTCGGCCAAGAAAAGCCAAGAACAATGGCCGCACTAACAAGCCTCATGACCCGCTTTTGCGCAGGAGAGGACAACTGGTTGGCAAGATGCAGCACCAGTGATCCAAGTACATCCGAAACTAGGGATGGAAACGAAAAACCGCGACGCAATAAGGACCGTCGCCGGACTAAGGAAAAAAGTCCGAAGAGCACGGCAGTCAACGCCGGATTCAAAAGCTCACGACAGAATCAGAAAAAGCCGCCCCTCCAAGATAACAGGGACGACCTATCCAACCTAAACAAAATCTTGGATAGGATATGTCAAATACACAACACTCCCGGAAAGCCTACTAACCATACCCATAGAGATTGTTGGGTTTTCAAACAATCTGGCAGACTCAACGCCGAACACAAGGGGCTCGACACACCAAGCAAAGACGAGGACGAACCCCAAAAGCAGAGTACCAGGAAACAAAAGAATTTCCCACAAGAAGTAAAAACAGTAAACTTACTCCACATAACAAAACATGCGGCGCCCATAAAGGTACGCGCCCCACGGCCTATCCCAAAGGAATCCCGCCACTGGTTGTCAAAACCAATCATCTTTGATCATTTGGATTATTCTAGAAGTGTTAGGAACCCAGGATGGACTGCCCTGGTACTCGATCCAATAATTGGCGGACTCCAGTTTTCAAATGTCCTTATGGACGGTGGCAGCGGACTCAACCTGATATATCAGGACTCAATCCGCCACATGGGGATCGACCCAAAAAGAATTCTCCACAGCAAAACCTCCTTTCAAGGAGTAACGCCAGGTCTGGACACCCATTGCATGGGTTTTCTCCGGCTCGAGGTTATTTTTGGCTCTGCCGATAACTTCCGTCGTGAAAAGCTGACTTTCCACATCGTCCCATTCTCAAGTCGCTATCAAGCACTTCTGGGACGCGAAGCTTTCGCCCGCTTTAACGCAATACCGCATTATGCATCTCTTACGCTTAAGTTGCCCAGTCCACGCAGCATCATCTCCTTAAAGGAGAAGCAGTGAGAACACCTCCCCCAAGCGGAGGATTGTGCGGCCGCTTTAACAGCCCCACAATACAATGGCTTCACCAGCCAGAACATCGGAACAGGTCATTAAGACCAGGGACACAGATAGACGAGTCCGGCACAAAAGTATCGTTGATAAAGGCTTAGTGGCCATATACCCCTGCACTAGGGGCTTCACACGTATAAAATAAGAGACAATAAAGCTCAATTTTTCATATTTTACTTTACACTTTGTTTATTTCATATAACTTTTGTTCGGCACGCCCCTTTTTCAACTTAGTTGCTCTCTTTTTACAGATGAACGTCGTGCTGCGCCCGTCCAGGATACGGCACAACGGAGACACAGGTGCAGACGTGCGGTAGGGACCCGTTCCAAGGATTCTTTTCAGATTAAGACCCTGCGTAAACCTTTTTTACTGTCTCTTGTTGATACACATCCCCTGGTTCTATGACCAAGGAGGAGGCTGGCGTCTTGGCATGTGGCCACGTCAGAATTCTTGCGCGTACCTGGACACTAGGGGCTTATACTTCAGAGCGTTACCTCGCCCGCTCTCATAAAGACCGAATACCTTAGGGAGTGTTCGGCGTCGCGAGTTTGGCCTTATATGCATCAGCTCCGAGTCATGATTTTGGTCAAATGTTGGGTTGCCCGGCTCCTGTGTTCGGCCGCCTTACGTTCCGCTCTATCGGCTAAGGCGGCACCAGGAGAACTACTGCGATTGTGCCCTGGTTCGGCCAGGCGAGCACCTCAGTAGAGAAAGCCGAAAACCGACTGTCATGATATGGCGTGAGACTGGTCAACCACTCGATGACTCTCTGGAAATCTGTAGGATTCCTCCGCATTAACAAAGGGCCGTTTCCCGGCCAGGCACATACGCGCCCCGAATTCGGGCGAGCGCAGTCGCCACCAGGGGCTACCTAAATAGTCCCATTGTCAAGCTCCTATGGCTAAGTGAAAGTGTTAAAGCATTATAGTCCGGTTGCCTAGCTCGCTACGCTATCACCTCCTTTGTAGGACCAAGAAGTTGGATTAAGTGTGAAAATGCGCCTTCTGCGAGCACCCCCGCACTATGTGCGTGGGGGCTGAAGCCAACGACTGCAATCTTTCAGATTTTATACATATATCTTAAAATGGCCGCACAGGAGGTGTTCCAAATACTTGAAGGCACAAGTATAAAAGGCTACTACAATTCATCAAAATATTGCTTTATAATTACATATGCTATCAGAACATAGCATCCTTCGAGCACTGCGTCTCTATTACACGAGCGCCTTCAAGGACTTCCTGAAAATAGTGCTCGGAGGGTACTCGGCTTTTGTCCGAATCTCGGGATGCAACAACGGTGGTCTCCATCACTGCCCAGTATGTCTTGACACGGGCAAGAGCCATCCGTGCACCCTCTATGCATGCTGACCTCTTCATCGCATTGATACGTGGCACCGCGTCAAGGAATTGCTGCACCAAGCTGAAATAACTCTTCGGCTCCGATCTCCCAGGCCATAGATGACCCATGACGTACTTCATGGCGAGTCCGGACAATCTATTCAGTTTGGCCCATTGAGCCAGACGGTCGTCCACTGCCAGTGGACGCTCTGGATTCTGGAACTGTGACTAGAAAAGCCTTTCCACTTTGCGATCTTCCTGATCTCGAAAGTATTCAGTTGCATCAGCAGCACTCGCTGCCAAATCCAGATAGGTGTCCTCCGCACTCCACATCCGGTCCAACGGAGCAAACTTTGGATCGCAAAACTTCCTCCGCGGCATAAAGGGCTTTCCAGCCGCAATCTGTCCGGCCTGACGCAGCTCCTCCTTTGCAGCTCTCATCGCAGAGTGAGCATCCTTGGCATCAGCAATGGCATTGTCTAAGTCCGTCTGTCTCGCCTGGTCTTCTTTCTCAAGAAACTTGCAACGGTCAGCAGCACTTTTTAACTTCACGGCCGTCACGGCCATCTCCTTCTTGCTTCGGCAGTGAGCAGCCTGTTTGGCTCTCAGCTCTTCAAGGGCCTTCTCGGCAGCCGCATCGCTTTTCCTGGCTTGTTCCTTAGCTCGGGCAAGTTCTGCGCGAAGACTCTCCACGGCGGCCGCACCATCTGCGTCAAGCACACACATTGTAATATACTAGCATAAAGCTCCTCTTACTAGATGCCGCCCGAGGAATTGCATACCTTGAGCCTCATCAAGCCGCTCGTTGACGAGCGCGATGTCGGCATCTGCCACGTCAAGTTGCCGCTTTAGTTCGGCAAAATCATCAGTTTTGCTTGATTCCGGACACTTCGCCACCTGTATACAAAGGCGACATTTTAGACCTGGGATTATGATCCTCTGCGCGCCGTCAATTTTGACAATGCACAGAGTCTCAGGGGCTACTATCTACACAGGGCGCATCTTGTTTATGTGCAACTGACAAAGAAGTACATTATCAAACGTACCTCAAAACCCGTCAGCAAACTTCTGACGGCCTCATGCAATCTGCTTTCTACGGACGAAATCCTTCCAATCACCGTACCCATCAATGCACGGTGCTCCTCTGAGATAGAAGCTCGCCCCAGCAGAATCATCAGCTCCTCCGACCGCGCATCGGACGGTGCCGGACTCGTCCTATGACCTCCATCGAAGGCCGGACACGGAGAACCTTGGGGGGACATATGGCTACCTTCCACCCCTGTCGGATTCGGAGAAACCCTCCGCGACGACACCTCAGGGTTGCCCGCCTCGCCAGGCGGTATGGCAGGGGGAGGCGTTCCACTCTCCATCATCTCCGAAAGAAGATCCCCCGAAGATGAGCTCTGCTGAGAAGGGCTGAGGTCCGAGCTACAAAGTAAAATTTCGGTTAATCTTCTTAGATGAAAAGCAAGGATTTCTCTCATCCCTCTAAAGGAAAATCTTTCTCTACTTACGGCTCGCTGGAGGGTTGATCCCTTTGAGGGCGTAGTTCGGCCGAGGATCTCCCCGACGTCGGACCCTCTGACGAGGACTTTTCCCCCCGCTTTGAGGCCATGGTCTCCGGGTCGTCAGAGGCGGCCCTCTTCTTCCCCTTAGGAGAGGAATTGTCGATTCTTCCCTTCGGAGCAGCCTCCTTCGAGGAGGCCATAGTTTCCTTGTCCTCCCCCTCACTTCCCTCCAAAGGCACGATCTTCAACATCCTGACTAGCATGGGATCCGGCCTGGTCTCAGGAAGGGGAGCCAGACACCTGATCAGCTTTGCCTTCGCTATCCACTCATGTTTAAAAGGACAGCCCTTTTAGGGGCGAATTTATGACAATTTTACGGATAGCGAGTCCGGGCACAAGGTTACTTACTTGAGTATCAGGGCGATTGCAGCTTAAACCTGCGTCCTCGGTCAAATCCGGACACATTGCTTGTGATCCGAATTACATCTTATACATCTCCAAGGGCGTTGCGCCCATAAAATGCTGGAGAGCTCGTGGTCCCTCCGGATTAAACTCCCACAGACGAAGGGAGCGACGTTTTCCAGGCAGTGTTCGGCGAATCAGCATGACCTGCGTCACCTTGAACAGGTTGAGGTCTCTTTCTAAGAGATCCCTAATGCGGCCCTGCAACAAGGGCACGTCTTTGGATAACCCCCAATCTAATCCTTTGTTGACCCATGACGCTAGCCGTGGTGGGGGGCCGAGCGAAAGGCAGGAGGCGCCACCCATTTGGTGCTCCTGGGAGCGGTGATATAGAACCACTCTCATTGCCACAAGCCGAGATCCTCTTGAAAGGAGCCCTCGGGCCATGGAGCATCAGCATTCTAACTTATGACAGCGCCTCCGCACTCTGCGTGCCGTCCCTCGATCACCTTCGGCTCCACTCCAAAAGTCTTGAGCCATAATCTGAAGTGAGGAGTAACACGGAGGAACGCTTCACACATAACGATGAATGAGGAAATGTGGAGGATGGACTCCGGGGCTAAGTCATGAAATTCCAGCCTATAATAGAACATCAGCCCCCTCACGAAGCGATCCATCGGGAAGCCTAACCCCCGAAGGAAGTGAGACATGAACACTACGCTCTCACCGGGCTGGGGACTGGGAATAGCCTGTCTTTGGGCAGGCAACCTATGCAAAATTTTGGCGGTCAAGAACTTAGCCTCTCTCAACTTTAGTACATCCTCCTCCGTGATGGAGGAGAGCATCCATCGGCCTTGAAGGTCGGAACCGGACATTGTCGAAGGTCCGAAGCGCATGGAATCTGGAGCCTAGGGTGTTGGAACTCGAGGCGACGGGCGAACTTGTTTTGAGATTGGAGAAAAGGAGTAAGGCCTTCATCTCTTTATAAGAGGTTGAATACCAGGAGCCCTCCCTGTAACCGTTTAGGACTTGCCTTTAATCGAGAAGACATGCTAACGGGCACGATTTGGTTACACACGTCCGTATTGATGAGGATCCCGTAAATAAAGGGGACACGATCTCTACTTTGACAAGACGTGCCAAGGAAACCGCCTCGCAAAACACGCTGAGGTGGAAAAGTGAAAACGATTCGAATAAAGGCTTGACCGTAGTGTGATGGCGCGCTGCGGAATACGTCAGCAGATTAGATTTGTGTTAATGTTATTCTCTTTGTGGCAATACGTGGAAACTTATTTTGCAGAGCCGGACACTACTCTTGGTGTTTACAAACTTTTATGAAGAATTTGGAGGAGGAACCCGCCTTGCAATGCCGAAGACAATCTACGCGCCGGACTCGTCGTCATTGAAGCCTGGTTCAGGGGCTACTGAGGGAGTCCTGGATTAGGGGGTGTTCGGGTAGCCGGACTATACCTTCAGCCGGACTCCAGGATTATGAAGATACAAGATTGAAGACTTCGTCCCGTGTACGGATGGGACTTTCCTTGGCGTGGAAGGCAAGCTTGGTGATGCAGATATTCAAGATCTCCTACCATTGTAACCGACTTTGTGTAACCCTAACCCTCTCCGGTGTCTATATAAACCGGAGGGTTTTAGTCCGTAGGACAACTTCATCATACAACAATCATACCATAGGCTAGCTTCTAGGGTTTAGCCTCCTTGATCTCGTGGTAGATCTACTCTTGTACTACCCATATCATCAATATTAATCAAGCAGGACATAGGGTTTTACCTCCATCAAGAGGGCCCGAACCTAGGTAAAACATCGTGTTCCTTGCCTCATGTTACCATCCGGCCTAGATGCACAGTTCGGGACCCCCTACCTGAGATCCGCCGGTTTTGACACCGACACATGTCCTTAGTCCTTTTCAGGTATTTCAGGATGTTCTTAACCGTTGTCCAGTGATCCACTCCTGGATTACTTTGGTACCTCCCTGTAAACTGATAGCAAGGCACACATCAGGTCTGGTACACAGCATTGCATACATGATAGAGCCTATGGTTGAAGCATAGGGAACACCTTTCATTTTCTCTTTATCTTCTGCAGTGGTCAGACATTGAGTGTGAGTCAACTTCACACCTTGTACCACAGGCAAGAACCCTTTCTTTGCTTGATCCATTTTGAACTTCTTCAAAACTTTATCAAGGTATGTGCTTTGTGAAAGTCCAATTAAGCGTCTTGATCTATCTCTATAGATCCTGATGCCTAATATATAAGCAGCTCCACCGAGGTCTTTCATTGAAAAACTCTTTTTCAAGTATCCTTTTATGCTATCCAGAAATTCTATATCATTTCCAATCAACAATATGTCATCCACATATAATATTTAGAAATGCTACAAAGCTTCCACACACTTTCTTGTAAATATAGACTTCTCTGAAAGTCTGTATAAAACCATATGCTTTGATCACACTATCAAAACGTTTATTCCAACTCCGAGATGCTTCCACCAATCCATAAATGGATCGCTGGAGTTTGCACACTTTGTTAGCATCCTTTGGATTGTTAAAACCTTCAGGTTGCATCATATACAACTCTCTTCCAGAAATCCATTCAGGAATGCAGTCTTTACATCCATTTGCCAAATTTCATAATCATAAAATGCAGCAATTGGTAACATGATTCGGACGGACTTAAGCATCGCTACGGGTGAGAATGTCTCATCGTAGTCAACTCCTTGAACTTGTCGAAAACCTTTCACAAAAAGTCGAGCTTTGTAGACAATAACATTACCGTCAGCGTCAGTCTTCTTCTTGAAGATCCATTTATTCTCGATGGCTTGCCGATCATCGGGCAAGTCAACCAAAGTCCACACTTTATTCTCATACATGGATCCCATCTCAGATTTCATGGCCTCAAGCCATTTTGCGGAATCTGGGCTCATCATCGCTACCTCATAGTTGTAGGTTCGTCATGGTCAAGTAACCTAACTTCTAGAACAGGATTACTGTACCACTCTGGTGTGGATCTTACTCTGGTTGACCTACGAGGTTCGGTAGTAACTTTATCTGAAGTTATATGATCGTCATCATTAGCTTCCTCACTAATTGGTGTAGGAGTCACAGGAACAGATTTCTGTGATGAACTACTTTCCAATAAGGGAGCAGGTACAGTTACCTCATTAAGTTCTACTTTCCTCCCACTCACTTCTTTCATGAGAAACTCCTTCTCTAGAAAGGATCCATTCTTAGCAACGAATGTCTTGCCTTCGGACCTGTGATAAAAGGTGTACCCAACAATCTCCTTTGGGTATCCTATTAAGACACATTTCTCCGATTTGGGTTCGAGCTTATCAGGTTGAAGCTTTTTCACATAAGCATCGCAGCCCCAAACTTTAAGAAACGACAACTTGTGTTTCTTGCTAAACCACATTTCATAAGGTGTCGTCTCAACGGATTTAGATGGTGCCCTATTTAACGTGAATGCAACCGTCTCTAAAGCATAACCCCAAAACGATAGCGGTAAATCAGTAAGAGATATCATAGATCGCACCATATCCAGTAAAGTACGATTACGATGTTTGGACACACCATTACATTGTGGTGTTCCAGGTGGCGTGAATTGCGAAACTATTCCGCATTGTTTCAAATGAAGACCAAACTCGTAACTCAAATATTCTCCTCCACGATCAGATCGTAGAAACTTTATTTTCTTGTTACGATGATTTTCCACTTCACTCTGAAATTCTTTGAACTTTTCAAATGTTTTAGACTTATGTTTCATCAACTAGATATACCCATATCTGCTCAAATCATCTGTGAAGGTGAGAAAATAACGATACCCACCGTGAGCCTCAACATTCATCGGACCACATACATCAGTATGTATGATTTCCAACAAATCTATGCTCGCTCCATTGTTCCGGAGAACGACGTTTTAGTCATCTTGCCCATGAGGCATGGTTCGCAAGTACCAACTGATTCATAATCAAGTGATTCCAAAAGTCCATTAGAATGGAGTTTCTTCATGCGCTTTACACCAATATGACCCAAACGGTTGTGCCACAAATAAGTTGCACTATCATTATCAACTCTGCATCTTTTGGCTTCAATATTATGAATATGTGTATCACTACTATCGAGATTCAACAAAAATAGACCACTCTTCAAGGGTGCATGACCATAAAAGATATTACTCATATAAATAGAACAACCATTATTCTCTTATTTAAATGAATAACTGTCTCGCATCAAACAAGATCCAGATATAATGTTCAAGCTTAACGCTGGCACCAAATAACAATTATTCAGGTCTAAAACTAATCCCAAAGGTAGATGTAGAGGTAGCGTGCCGACCGCGATCACATCGACTTTGGAACCATTTCCCACATGCATCGTCACCTCGTCCTTAGCCAATCTTCGCTTAATCTGTAGCCCCTGTTTCAAGTTGCAAATGTTAGCAACTGATCCAGTATCAAATACCCAGGCACTACTGTGAGCATTAGTAAGGTACACATCAATAACATGTATATCAAATATACCTTTCACTTTGCAATCTTTCTTCTCCGCCAAATACTTGGGGTAGTTCCACTTCCAGTGACCAGTTCCTTTGAAGTAGAAGTACTCAGTCTCAGGCTTAGGTCCAGACTTGGGTTTCTTCACTTGAGCAGCAACTGGCTTGTTGTTCTTCTTGAAGTTCCCCTTCACTACAAAAAAAACACATCTGTGACATTTTGGGCCGAACGAATTTTTTTCTGTCATACATATGACACTTCTATGACGATAATTGTGACAAAACCCGGTATCATCATAGATGTGGTGGGCTCCTACTTCTATGACAAAAAATCATGACAGAAAATAGGCTTTTCGTCCTGGGCGGGCCGGAGATGCAATTGCATGACATTCTTTGGGTCGTCCATGACGAAAAAAACCGTGGTAGAAGCGAGGGGGAGGAAAATTTCGGGGAGTTCCTGGTTACGGTGGGAGGTCGGGGGCCGAGCGATGCGCGTTTCTCAAGTACATGTACGCGCGTGTGTGCGAGGTGTTGGCTCTAACTGAACCCGAGCGAGGCGTTCGGTTCTCAATGAACCCGAGCGATTGCATAACATTCTACGCGTTACTGAACCCGAGCGATCGATCGATGGCTGTTAACTGAACCCGATCGAGCGATTCCTTCGCTACTGCTGCTAACTGAAGCTGATCGATGTTGCCTCTGGATGAACAGTGAGTGTTGCGTGGGGGGGGTGGATGAATAGTTCCCGGTGGGGGTGGGTGAACAGGACCCTGTGGTGTTGCCTCTGGATGAACAGGACCCCGATCGATCGAGCCGGTTGGGGCTGGATGAATAGGACCCCGTGGAGGGCTGGATGAACAGGACCACCCCGTGGAGGGCAGGATGAACAGTAGATGGTGGAGGGCAGGATGAACAGTAGCCCATGGAGGGGTGGTTGAACAGGAGCCCGTGGAGAGGGCTGGTTGAACAGTAGCCGGTGGAGTAGCGTGCGGTGGAGGCTGGATGAACAGGAGCCCGTGGATGAACAGTCACAGGTGGAGGCTGGAGGAGGTCGACGGTGGATGAACAGTAGCTTGTGGAGGCTGGAGGGGGTCGACGGTGGAGATGAACAGTATCCCGTGGAGTCCCGTTTTGCGGTACGCCACACCCCTCCCGATAACAGGAACCCTGTTTCGACCGTAGCGCTCCAACACAAGTCCGTTTCGTCCGTTTTGCGGTACGCCACACCCCTCCCGATCAACAGGACCCCCGTTTCGACCGTAGGAGGTCCGTTTCCTCCGTTTTGCGGTATGCCAGACCCCTCCTGATGAACAGGATCCCGTTTCGAACGTGGCCGGTCGAACACAAGGCCATTTCCTCCGTTCTGCGGTACGCCATGCCTCGTTTCTATCGCCTATTCCGTCCAAGCCCTCCCGATGAACATGACACATTCCGTTGCCTCCCCATGAACACAACGCATTCCGTTGCCTCCCCATGAACACGACGACGACGTTGTTTCTCCGTTCCGACCCAACCATGTACACGAGCCCTGGCCGTACGTATGAGCGAGTAGGCATTCGAGACCTCGCTCGTATGTACACATACGTGGCCGTATTTTCTTTCTTGCACCCTGGCCATTGTACGTACGTGTACATGCTACGTGCGCGCCTCTACTACGACACGTGCGTGCCTCTACATCGACCAGTATATATGTACGTACACATTCGCGATCAGAATGACAATGCTACGTACGCTTCGACCAGGTGGGTCCCGACTGTCAGGCACTTCCTTGCGTGCGAAGATGTAGCTGGTGGGTCCCAGCAGTCAGGGGGGCGAATCATTTTGTTTTTTTGCTCGGACGCGCTTCCTTGCGTGCGAAGGTGTAGCTGGTGGGTCCTAGCAGTCAGGGGGGAAACATTTTTTTCGCGAAATACGGTGGCCCGTCCGGTGGGTCCCCACTGTCAGGTGGAGGAATAATTATTTTGCGCGTAATAAGGAGCACTTCCTTGCTGCGGCCGTGGACCCAGCTGTCAGCGTCTCCACGCATAGTACTCTTCCGATGGAAGTCGGTTGTTGACCACATTGACCACGCCGCGCCGAGAGCACCACGGCGGTGGACGACGGTGAGGCCTAGGAAGGGGACGACACGGAGCCGAGGAAGACGCGGCAGTGGATGCCCACGCGTAGAGGAGTACAAGGGTTCACTGGTTCGCTGCGGTGTGAGGCTGTCGTCGCCGCAGAATAACAGGGGGTGTGGGTGAGTAGAGGGATGGCCTGGCCAGCGGTGGGAGTAGTAGGGGGCGGTGAGGCCTCTACCGCATCGCAGCCGGCCATGGGAGGCAGGAGCACGAGGCACGACCGGCGCTGGTTTGGGCGGCTGGAGCAAGAAGACCAGAGGTTAAAGAAGCACTACGGCCGTTGGATGGACATCGTACGGTCATTGGAGCTAGAATCGTGCATATTGGCTAAGTTGACAAAGCCCTCCGTCCCCGTCAACTTAGTAGGCCCACAAGTCAGCCTCTCACCAAGGTGGGTCCCAGCTAGCAGGGGGTATTCATTTTTTTGTGCGTAATAAGGAGGCACTTCCGGTGGGTCCGAGCTGACAGCAGGGGGAACATTTTTTTCACGAAATACGGTGGCCCGTCGGGTGGGTCCCAGCAGTCAGGGGCAAACGTTTTTTCGTGATATAATGGTGGGCGTCCAGTGGGTCCCTACTGTGAGGTGGAGGAATAATTATTTTCCGCGTAATAAGGAGGCACTTCCTTGCGGCTGCCGTGGACCCAGCTGTCAGCCTCTCCACGTATAGTATTCTTCCGATGGAATTCGGTCATTGACCAAATTGACCACGCCGCGCCGACAGCACCAAGACGGTGGACGACGGCGAGGCCTATGAAGGGGACGACACGGAGCCGGGGAAGACGCGGCAGTGGATGCCCACGCGGAGAGGAGTACGAGGGTTCACTGGTTCGGCTGTGCTACCGTCGCCGCAGAATAACAGGGGGTGTGGGTGAGTGGAGTGGAGGGATGGCCTGGCCAGCGGTGGGAGTAGAATGGGGGCGGTGAGGCCTCCGCGGCAGCACAGCCGGCCACGGGAGGCAGGAGTAGGCGGCACGACCGGCGCTGCTTTGGGCGGCTGGAGCAAGAAGACCAAAGGTTGAAGAAGCACTACGGCCGTTGGATGGACATCGTACGGTCAGTCGAGCTAGAATCGTGCATATTGACAGTTGACAAAGCCCTTCGTCCCAGTCAACTTAGTAGGCCCACTATACTGGGTCCCAGCTAGTAGGGGGGTATTCATTTTTTGTGCGTAATAAGGAGGCACTTCCTTGCGTGCGAAGATATAGCTGGTGGGTCCGAGCTATCAGCGGCGGTAACGTTTTTTTCATGAAATACAAAGGCCGTTTCGGTGGGACCCAGATGTCAGGTGGAGGAAATCATTATTTTGCGTGCAATAAGGAGGCATTTCCTTGCGTGCGGCCATGGACCCAGCTGTCAGCCTCTCCATGTACAGTCCACTTCAGATGCATGTAGGTCGTTGACCACGCTGACCACGCCATGCCGAGAGCACCGGGGCGGTGGACGACGGGAGAGGCCTAGGAAGGGAACGACACAGAGGCAGGGAAGACTAGGTCGTTGTTTTTGTTTCCCACGCGGATGGGAGTATGACTGTACGAGGGTTTACTGGTTCGTCTGTCGTCGCCAGAGAATAACAGCAGGTGTGGGTGAGTAGAGGGATGGCTAGGCCAGCGATGGGAGTACGGTAGGGCGGTGAGGCCTGCGCGGCAGCACAGCCGACCGCGGGGAGGAGGGAGCAGGCAGTCCCGCCGGCGCTTGTTTAAGCGGCTGGAGCAGGAAGAGCAGAGATTGAAGAAGCACGACGGCCGTTGGATGGACATCCAACAGTATACAGGCCATCTGTGGAAAGCCTCAAATCTATGGAAGACAGCATCCAGCCCATCTGCCATTATTTCAAATAATTTACAGCCCATTTGCTAATTCTTACGGGTTTTTTGGAGCCCATATTCTTTATGTTAGCATTACAGCCCATATTGTGGCCACAGTTAAAAAATTATACGAAATTTTGCATATGTCGATGCGGTCTGAACTATTTTTAATCCCAAAATTTCGAGTCACATTCAGACTGATTTTAAAAATAAATGTATATCAATATAAAATCCAATAAATTGTCCACGCATAAAAATCAATGCAATTAAAAATCTCAAAATGAAAAAAAGATATTTGAAAATAATTGCCAGTTTGATGTGTTTTAAAAATGTACAACCCATTTCTCATTACTGATAGGCCATTTTCTCAGCCAGCCGAATGAAGCTCTCCTCGTCTTGAAAGATTTGCAGCCCAACAGGCCTGATAAAGCGACTTACTTGACAAATCACAAAAGAACTGGGCTAGCCATTTTCAGAAAGAAAAAAAACTACTGGGCTGGTTTGTGGTAAACATAAAAGAAAAGGATGTCTAGACAGGCCAGAGTATCCCACACAGCCCAGTTGACACCCTGCTTCCGTCTCAAAAACAAATTAGATAAATGCCACTCCAATTATGGCGATTCATAAAAATGCCACTTCAATTTCCAAACTTTGAAAAATGCCACTGCAATTTTTGCAAACTTTGAAAAACGCCACTGTAGTTTGCAAACTTTGAAAAATGCCACTCCAGACTTCGAAAAATGCCACTAGAAATGGCATGAAATGGCATTTTTCAAAGTTTGGAAATTGCAGTGGCATTTCTTGGATACACCTGATTTGGAGTGGCATTTATCAAATTAACCCGAAACAAAAATAACTGGGCGAGCTGCTGGGTCCCTGGTGTCAGCCGCTCATTGTGCAATTCTCTCGTTTATTGACTACGTTGACAATGGCATGGGACCCAGATGTCAGAAATCCACTAGGAGGAGCCATTTTTTATTGTCTTCAAATAAGGAGGCACTTGCTTGTGTACTGCCATGACCTTGGCGGGTCCCTGCTGTCATCCTCTCCATGTACAATCATCTCCTGATTGTGTACGCGTCAACTTGCTAGGCCCACAAGTCAGCCTCTAAACTGTCGAGGACAAATACAACCCATTTAAAAAAATAACAGCCCATTCCATACGTTCAAACGGAAAGTTCAACATTCAGACCAAAGTAACAGGTCTGATCCACATATAGAGTACTGAACTTCCACGTTGACAACCATCATAGCCAAGTTAACTATCTACTCCCACTAACACTCTAGTAGCATACAAGTACTAACACCAGCGTCCTCCGCCTCGCCTCAGACTTGCCAGAGGTGCGATAGGGCGCGTTGCTCACGCGCGTTGGCCCTTTCCATGCAGGCGTGGTCCACCAAAGCTTCGGCTTCCAAGAGGGAAACCCACTTGACGAGCTGGTAGTAAAAATCAGCGTCGCGAACGCGTGCGTGCCTGACAGACTCCAGGGCTATTTGCTGGGCGCCGGCCTCCACGTAGTCCGCCCAGTTGCGGGCGCTCTGCTCGCGACTCAGAGCGTCGGTGCGCTGCTGCAACATGTCCCGTTGGCGGCGCAAATCAGTGATACGCTGCTCCGCCGCCAGGCGCTCGTGCTCCAACAACTCCTGCTCCTCCGTCATGCGGTCGTGCTCCAACAACTCCTCGATCTCCGCATTGCCATCTAAAGACAGATAGAATGCCTCCTCCCTCCGTCTGCCTTCCGGTGAAAACCCGAACACTAGTTCCGGCGGTGACCGCCTCCGGCGTCCCCTACCACGGACGGGCGGGGGCATGGCGGACGTGGCGAGCGACGTCGACCGGTGGGGGCTTATGAGGATATGGCGAGTTGGGCCACGGTGGCACCTGAGAAGGCCGGGAAATAGTACTTGTAGGCGGTAGGTAGCGCGACGGTCATCGGAATTCAATGCATAATGGCTTAGCGCGCCAGCTTGCCGTGGAAAACTAGAGAAACTAAAATTATGACTGTGTCGTCCCATCCCGTCTGGGTCGCACGCTGGCATGGCGGTCAAACAAGTTCCCTCGAATCATCTCCCTCCTTGTCAATAATGATTCCACGGATTTAAAGCGTATCTTTTTTCGTATCAGTTAGCTGCCTTAATTATGGCCGGCTGCATGCAGGCACTCAGAATTGCTCGCAGGCAGTACGCGAAGCAGCATGCAATGAGTCACAGCCGAGGGCACGCATGCAGCCACTTAAATCGCTGGAATTAATCAAGCTTAAACTTCCGCATGCCATTAATTATTGACATGCCTTGGTATTGCTGCTTTGCTCACGGGACTAATAAATCCCGGACGGAGGAAGTACCTTGGTTGGTGAGAGGTTTGAATTAAGCCATGCAAACCGGAAAGGAGGTACTCCCTCTGTTTTTATTTAGTTCGCATATTAGCTTTGGTCAAAGTCAAGCTTTACAAACTTTGACCAAGTTTATACACAAAAATATTAAGATATACAATAACAAATCAACAACAAAAATATTAAGATATACAATAACAAATCATATACAAATATGTAGCTCCAAAAGCAGAGATCTAGAAAAAACATCTGTCCTTCCTACTAACATGGATGCTTCTCTTGGCCAACATTCAGTACAGACTGAAAGACAAATTTGTTTGTGAAGTCTACAATTCCTCTTGCAAACGTAAGTGGTTTCACCAATAGCTGGAACCATGAGAATAAACCACACATGATGGAGGAACATCCACTGCAATATGTTTTGGTCTTCTCTCGATCACACCATGAGACTATTTTCGGAATACAAACTTTAACTTAGGCAAAATGATGCCCATTGTATAATCAGACCAAAGCAATGAAGCACATAGTGTTGGCCAATAAATAGTACAGTACTACTTTTCTGCAGTCCATGAAGTGACTATCCAATCTTTCTGTGTCTATTTTCAAATGGCACTGCATGCGGTGACTATACTATTCTCTTGTGCAGTTCAACCAAAATTGCGGACACTTTGTTTGTTTGCCAAATAGCAACGGGCAGACATCTCTGTCTACACAAATATCAAGCAGCTAGTAAACATATACCACACCTTGTATTTTCGGTTTAAACATGTCTCTTCCGCTTAGCATCTGTCATGTTCTGCACTGGACAATCTGATACAGTTATGTTTTGCCCTGGACAATTTCATACTGAATTGATTTGCTAGTTCAGAGCAGAAATATAGCGCCTATTCTTCATCAGACCAAGGATATCCATTGTTAGGACCCCGATTCCAAGTCACATCGATCTAGCCGGTAACACCTCATATCACTTTACGGCCTCACGCACGATATTCCCATGGGTGTCGCCTTATCATGGCCCGGGACCGTTTGCGCCTTTTGGCTCACGTATATGATAGTGTTGCTAGCATCCATATGACAGAGAACCCGGGGTTATTAGGGTGTGGGGCGCACGTGTCAGTGGCTGTGTGGTTGGTTAGCGGGGTTATTAGCAGGTGGTTAGGTGCTAATGATGGCGCCACGTCGGCGTTGCCGGAGTTCAACGCCGGCGACCTGTAACCACGGCGGCGTCCTCTCAAGAGGCTGCGGGAGGACCACCCGAGCTCACCAGGAGGGAGAGCGCACTTGCGCGCATCCACTGAAAGTGGCAGAAGGGCGCGGGGTAGCCGGAAACGATGCCGGCGATGACCTCGCGCGGCGGCACACACACGGGCTCAACGGGGAGGAGGCTACGGAGCACAGGCGAGCAAGCTGAAGCTTTCTACGACCATCTGGGAGCGCAAGGAGGACGGTAGCGTCCTCAGGCCCTACTGGTTCGAGCTCAGGCTACGACGGTGACGAGGCCGTGTGACGATGAGCTTCGGCTCGTGCGGGCAAGGAAGATAGAGGGCACAACAGAGCAGGAGAGATGGGGGATTCAATGCGTCAGCTCACAGCGGTTTGGAAGAAGCAGACGGCGAGCTCGGTGAGGCGCAGACGGCGAAGAATCGTCAACGAAGATCCATGGCGGCCGAGGAGGAAGACGAGGACGCTAGCGATGAAGCAGAGACCTCCGTATCCTTTCCTTCGGCTTGGGGGCGTGGTGATCGATGGCGGAGCTTCTAGTCACGGTCATGGGGCGAGGGGCGAGGGGCGGCCGGTGGACGCGGTGGCAGCGAGCGGCGGCGATGGTGGCGTTCGGTCGCGGGAAAGAAAGGGCAGCACAGGAAGGGATGAGCACGAGAGTGAGTGAGAGGGGCCTGGGGGGTGCGTGGCGTCTCCAGGGAGCCGCGGGAGGAAGCAGGGAGGCAGGAGGTGGCCTAGGCGCGTGCTCGCGTGCGCTGGCCATGCGCTTGTCCTCCTGGCGCGGTGGAGAAGACGACAAGGGCTGCGCTGCTGGGCTGGGCTGCCAGCTACAGTGTTGGACCAGGTAGGCCGGCCCAGGTAATTCCTCTGCCTCTTTTTAAAAAAATTGTTATTGTTTTCTATTTTTGTTCTGTTCCTTTTGATTTAGTAGGAGTACTAAACAAATTTATTTGCTTCTTTAAATTATGGTATGGACTAGAGATATTATTCTAGAGCCCCACAATAATTTCCAGAATTATTGGGTATGTATTTCTTTTATAACAGAAATAAAGCCAATTCAAATACATTATGATTTAATTCAAATGCCCAAAATAAATATTTCTGTGACTCCAAAAATATTGGTTTGAATTTTACCTCTTACCAATATTTTCACAGGATAACAGGAACATTTCCTTGGACTCATTTGATGAGAATTAAATGTTGATTATTTTTGAACTGGTTTCTGAGGGTTTCAACAAACCTCAATTCAACTTTCAGAAATTTTAGACATGATGCATGAGTGCAGATGCAACTATTTCACTCAGGTACTCTAGGGCTGTGACAACTCACCCCTAATAAACAAGAATCTTGTCCCGAGATTCAGGTCATGAGGTAAGAAGACAGAGGGGCACCAACTAACACAATCTTCTTGATCCAACTGCTCTTCTCGAAGATGTTGATTCATTGCATCATATTAATCTTGACATCTTTGCTTTCGAGATCTTCATCGAACACGACAAAGGGAAAGAGAGGGAAGCTCTACAGGATTTGATCTTCACGAAGATCAAGCAAATCATGATCAACTCACGGAATGAGATGTAGTAACATCTCTCAAACTGAGACACAAAACACACATAGAGAGGGATGGAAGAAACAGATGGTGAAAGTTCAATTTGGTAGGCAACAATTCCACACCTAAGAAGATGGTGGACGAAGTCAGAGTATCGAGGAGTTAATTGCTATGATTCCATAACGGGGCACCTTAGGAAAGGTGACTCGTAGAATTATTCCCTTAAGTGGAAAAAGAATTACTTTTGATTTAGAAATCATTGAGACTCTTTATACCAGCCTAAGGCAATCACAATCGATCATCTGAAGGAGTTCGAAGGAATGGCATACCCGGACTAGAATGGACGATGTGGACTACCTTGTTGAAGGCAACGCAATGGATGACTTTTGCTTATCACCGAAAATGGATGGGACCCATGACAGGACCACTTTTGAAGATGATCCTGGATAGCAACTACCGAGAAGGACATCCCATGGAAAATTGACACGATGGGGTGCAAGCTGGGAACAAAATGCAAATGTTGGGAATGTTCCAACCATCATATCTACCTGAGATTCAGATCTGGTTAGAAGCAGGATACTTCAGACTCACATGTCTGAAAAGAAAAGTTGCAACACAAATCGACGAGGTAACATTGCGAGACTCTCGGGAGAAGAACTACGATAGCAAGCTCCAAAACATGAGCGGGTTCTGCTACACTCCTGTGAACACACTGTCCTAGACAAGCATGCCCACATGGTAGTCTTATAATAAAACACTACCGAGTTCTGGTTGGGAACCAACATCGAGGATAAAGAAATCCTGTACAAATCCGTCTGGTACCTTCAGGACTAGCACTTAGAACTTATTATCCTTGAACAAGTCAATCAGTGGCTTGGCGTGCTAGGAAATACATTTGGAATGGAGGTAGCTAATCTCAGAAACCAATGTATACTCCGCACATGCATGACTGACTTGGGATGATTCCAGAGGAAGCAACAACAAGCTTTCTCGAATCCACGGCGGCAACTTACATCGATTGCACGTGAACTTTGAGTAAGTCGCTACTTTCATCCAAACATATGCTTCATGAACGGAACATGGAGGCATCATTTACAAAGTTTCCAACACTAGCTTCATGTTTAACACGAATCATGGTGGAGACAAGATGCTGCTGATGGGCTCAACAGCAACTCATCGAAATTTTCCATATCACTGGAATTCCACCATTATGTGAACAATGTGATAGTATTGGTTAAACCAAAGGATGTAATGGTGTATGCTCAAGGAACAACCGCGAGTAGGACAACATTATGAATATTGTTGGTTCTAACTTGATTAAACGATAGCCCACACTCAAATCAAGGTTTGGATAAGACGGTAGATTCAACAACTGATCACGAGGAACAATCGATGAAGATATCATCTCTCGTCAACACACACACACGCAAGATATCCCCTTTAAAGTGAACTAAGTGGATTAAGCTTTTATCTTCCAACTCTCCAAGTTGTTGTTTGGTTTAACCAACTAGCTCAGGGGTATCCAACACAGATTCTTGGAGAATGGGTGGTTTGGAGGAAAACTAACATGATCACAAACTCAACATAGCGGTCAGGGGACAACCTGGTAATGCTTCCGAGAAGATATTCGGTAAATCACGAACCACCGATATGTTACAAGGCTCAAGAACAATCTTTCTTTTCAGGGCAAGATGATATGATCAAAAGAGCAAGGAATGACACAATCCTAACTCATTGATTGAAGAGTGCACCAGAAATAAGGACAAGGTAGCACAATCAATCCTAGAATAGTGTTTCAATAACCAACACGCTAAGAATGATATTAGTGTCCATTAACTACCAAGCAACATGGTTGCTAGGAGTATTGATTTCACACATCATAGTTCACTTGCCGGCGTTCTGGTTGCGACAACACGGGACCAAGGAATGAATGATGATGGTGCGAAGTATCACTGCATCAAGAATTCATAAGATATGGTGCAATTCCCATGATATTCTTGACATAAAGTGGGTAATACTTCAGGGTAGAACAGAATCAAAATCTTGATTGCATTTGATCTGCGGAATACAACTGCTTTGACCCAATCCTAGAAATGGATGAGGTACTGGAGCTTGTTTCTCCTAGTCATTCTGGAATAGAATGGCTTGACGGACCACAAGAATAATAAGCATTGATAACACAGATGCACAATTACTCCTGACTATCAATTGATAGATGATGGTCGAAATACAAATGAAGAGGAACAACTCCAGGAACATATAATTTTTTGAGTTATGGATGCATGGATTAGCATGTTATTTCTTCCGGATAACCCATGCAGAAATGTTGAACTGGCAGAGTCACAATATAGAATGGAGAACTCCTCAAGAGTACTCTGATTGTAATATTTTGGTTCAAGAGAACTCCTGCCATATTGGTTCATGGTATTGGAAGAACGTTGTAGCACGGACCTCGAGGACTATCGCAAAGGTTACTAATATCCTAAAGGAACTATCAAACACTATCAACATGAGGTAAGTAGGGTGAATCTCGGGTTCAAGAACCCATGAATAAAATACCTACCACTACATGGCATCACGGGATGCTTTCAAGAATGATGGCCAGAATCATCACGCTGGGGATACGAAAGCATTGCTAAATTACTAGGTGACTCCCTAAAACACCTAGGGTCATAATATGTGACACCCCCGATTCAATCATACACTAATCATACACGCAAACGTGTACGATCAAGATCAGGGACTCACAGGAAGATATCACAACACAACTCTACAAATAAAATAAGTCATACAAGCATCATATTACAAGCCACGGGCCTCGAGGGCTCGAATACAAGAGCTTGATCATAGACGAGTCAGCGGAAGCAACAATATCTGAGTACAAACATAAGATAAACAAGTATGCCTTAAGAAGGCTAGCATAACTGGGATACAGATCGAAAGAGGCGCAGGCCTCCTGCCTGGGATCCTCCTAAACTACTCCTGGTCGTCGTCAGCGGGCTGCACGTAGTAGTAGGCACCTCCCGAGTAGTAGTAGTCGTCATCAATGGTGGCGTCTGGCTCCTGGACTCCAACGTCTTGTTGCAGCAATCGGATATAGGAAAGGGGAAAAGGGGGAGAAAAGCAACCGTGAGTACTCATCCAAAGTACTCGCAAGCAAGGAGCTACACTACATATGTATGCATTGGTATCAAATGGAATAAGGGTATCATATGTGGACTGAACTGCAGAATGCCAGAATAAGAGGGGGATAGCTAGTCCGGTCGAAGACTACGCTTCTGGCAGCCTCCGTCTTGCAGCATGTAGAAGAGAGTAGACTGAAGTCCTCCAAGTAGCATCGCATAGCATAATCCTACCCGGCGATCCTCTCCTCGTCGCCCTGTTAGAGAGCAATCACCAGTTGTATCTGGCACTTGGAAGGGTGTGTTTTATTAAGTATCCGGTTCTAGTTGTCATAAGGTCAAGGTACAACTCCAAGTCGTCATGTTACCGAAGATCACGGCTATTCGAATAGATTAACTTCCCTGTAGGGGTGCACCACATAACCCAACAAGCTCGATCCCATTTGGCCGGACACACTTTTCTGGGTCATGCCCAGCCTCGAAAGATCAACATGTCGCAGCCCTACCTAGGCACAACAGAGAGGTCAGCACACCGGTCTAAATCCTATGGCGCAGGGGTCTGGGCCCATCGCCCATTGCACACCTGCACGTTGCGTACGCGGCCGGTGGGCAAACCTAGCAACCTCCATTACAAAGGAAGTTGCGTTACGCGGTCCAACCCGGCGCGCGCCGCTCAGTCGCTGACGTCACGAAGGCTTCAGCTGATACCACGACATCGAGTGCCCATAACTGTCCCCGCGTAGATGGTTAGTGCGTATAGGGCAGTAGCCAGACTCAGATCAAATACCAAGATCTCGTTAAGCGTGTTAAGTATTCATGAACGCCGACCAGGGCCAGGCCTACCTCTCTCCTAGGTGGTCTCAACCTGCCCTGTCGCTTCGCCTCAAAGTAACAGTCGGGGGCCGTCAGGAACTCAGGCCCACCACTACCTGGATGGAGCCACCTGCCCCTTCAGCCCCCATCTCCAAACAGTATCACCAGTAATGTAACAGTGTAAAGTATATAGTATATGCCCGTGATCACCTCCCGAAGTGATCACGGCCCAGTAGTATAGCATGGCAGACGGACAAGAGTGTAGGGCCACTCATGGAACACTAGCATCCTATACTAAGCATTTAGGATTGCAGGTAAAGGTAACAAAAATAGTAGCAAGGACAGGCTATGCATCAGGATAGGATAACGAAAAGCAGTAACATGCTACACTACTCTAATGCAAGCAGTAGAGAGAAGAATAGGCGATATCTGCTGATCAAAGGGGGGAGCTTGCCTGGTTGCTCTGGCAAGAAGGAGGGGTCATCTTCGATGTAGTCGAACACACGGACATCAACAGCGGTCTCGGAGTCTACCGAAAAGGAGTAACGAAGGGGGAACACAATAAATAACAGAGCAATCAAATGTAACACAAAGCAAGACACGTCAATACATTGTGCTAGGGGTGACCTAACGTAGGGATAGGCGATACCGGCGAAGGGGGGAAACATCCGGGAAAGTATTCCCATTATTTCGCGTTTTCGGGCAGATGAACCGGAGAGGGAAATTTGCGTGTTCGCTATGCTAGGGACATGTGACGGTTGAATGGATTGCGTATCCGGATTCGTCTCGTCGTTCTAAGCAACTTTCATGTACAAAGTTTTTCCATCCGAGCTACGGTTTATTTTAAATTGATTTTAAAAGATTAAATCATTTTTAGCATTTATTTAAATATTTTAATTCAACATTATCCAGAATAGTGACTGATGACGTCATAATGACATCACCATGACATCAGCAAGTCAACTGACCTGTTGACCGGTCAACCCTGGCAGGTGGGACCCACCTGTCATAGGCTGGACTAATTAACAGAAGATTAGGTTAACTAAATAATCTAATTATCTAGTGGGACCCACTGTCAGTGTCTAACTAATTAATAATTTTAACTAATAGTTCAATTAACTTTCTAATTAACAATTTTATTTATTTTTGTAACATTTTAAACAGCGGGCCCCGCATGTTAGCGACACGGGCATGCCACGTCAGTGGTTGACCGGGTCAACTGGGCCCATTGGGTCCCAGTGGCTGTGGCACAAAGGCAGGGCCCGCAGCGCCAGGTGGTAGCCATGTAGGATGCCGACCACTGGAGCTCTCCGGCGAGTCCGAATGACGATGACAACTCCGGCGAGCCCGGGTTTCTCGTACGATGCACCAAATCGGGCGTTCTTTGGCTCCATTGAACATGCATGTGAGGCCGCGTCCGGTGGTGCGGTCCATGGTGGCTGGAAGAGGCCGGAATGGGCGTTGGCGACAACGTCGGGTGGCGGGGCGATGCGGGTTCGACAGCAGTGAGGCGTAGACAGGCGACGACGCGGCCGTGGTGGTCTTGGGTGTGACCAGGACGCGGGGGTGGCGGCGCGCAGCGCGCAGTGGTCGCGTGTGCGAGGGCAGAGAGGGGGCAGAGGCGAATGGGGCCGCGCCTCACCGTTGTTGATGGGGGGAGGGGGCGACGAGGCATGAGGAGGCTGGTCCAGGAGGAGGAGGAGGACCGGCGGCGAGGTGGTGGTCGACGACGACTCCGGGCGAGGACGGTACGACGAGGTGGCGGCGAGGTGGTGTCGGGGCGGGACGACGCCGGGGACGGGCACCGGCGTCGGGGGCGCGGTGTGCGGGGCGGCGTGGGATCGGGTGCAGGCATCGGGGGCGAAGTGGGGCGGTCCGGCAAGGTAGACGGAGGGAGGGGTTGCTTCGAGCGGCGGGGAGGGGAGGGTTTTCTCCTTTCTTTTTTTTCTTTCTTTTTACTTTTTACTTATTTTTCTTTTCTGTTCTATTTTCTAGTTTCATCTAATTTTAGTTTTATAAAAACACAAAAGTCATACCTAATTTAGTATCACTAACTATACCTCAGCTACAAAAATTTCAAACCCGAAACAAAATAGCTTAACATTTTATAAATAATAAAAGGCATTTATTAAATTGGTTATGTTGTTGTTTTATTCATCGGAGAGTATTTAAGCATTTTATAAAGGTATGGTTCCCCTACCATAATTCCCTATGCAATATTTGGTTCACTCCAAACCTTTTAGTTTTAATAATTGAAAACCTTTATTGTTTGATGGATTTTGAATTTCAATTTGAATCGGTTTCGAACTACCTCGAGATTAGCAACAGTAATTGAAGTGACATGGCATCATTAGCAGAGGGTTGCTGTAGCTTAATTATCCGGGCGTCACATAATAATAGCTCCAACATATATGTCGAGGTAGTAGAGTACCTCAACAGACCGTTAGTGTGCTTAATCTGGCCCAAAAGGACATCGGAAACGGGAAGAATGGATTTGCAAATGCATCAGACTAGTTAGAGACCTGGGATGACTCGGACAGCATAACGGTTGTAAATGCTCAAAAGATTTGAGACATCCTGCAAAATGGTGGCATAACCACTCAACAACACAATATCAAGGTTCCGAGATCAACTGTCAACATACGGAAGTAGTAGGAACGAACTGAGGCTTGAAACTATCAATTCTATAAGTCTATGGATTAGTAACACGTCATCTTGATAGATAGATGAGAAGGCCTAGTTCTTAATCCCCGTAGAAAATAAGAGGTTGACTCGGATCAGAAGGGCATAGGGTAAAGGAGTAAAAAGAGCCTTACATTCCCTTCCACAATCAATTCCCTTACATAACTAAAGCATTTCTATACTCGACTTCGGCCAGTTTGGCTTGGTAATCCTACAGGCAGTCGGGCTCTGATACCAAAGCTGTCAGGACCCCGATTCCAAGTCACATCGATCTAGCCGGTAACACCTCATATCACTTTGCGGCCTCACGCACGGTATTCCCACGGGTGTCGCCTTACCATGGCCCGGGACCGTTTGCGCCTTTTGGCTCACGTATATGATAGTGTCTCTAGCATCCATATGATAGAGAACCCGGGGTTAATTAGGGTGTGGGGCCCACGTGTCAGTGGCTGTGTGGTTGGTTAGCGGGGTTATTAGCAGGTGGTTAGGTGCTAATGATGGCGCCACGTCGACATTGCCGGAGTTCAACGCCGGCGACCTGTAACCGTGGCAGTGTCCGCTCAGGAGGCCGCGGGAGGACCGCCCGAGCTCACCAGGCGGGAGAGCGCACTCGCACGCATCCACTGAAAGTGGCAGAAGGGCGCGGGGTAGCCGGAAATGATGCCGGCGACGACCTCGCGCGGCAGCGCACACACGGTCTCAACGGGGAGGAGGCTACGGAGCACGGGCGAGCAAGTTGAAGCTTTCTACGGCCATCTAGGAGCGCAAGGAGTACGATAGCGTCCTCAGGCCCTACGAGTTCCAGCTCAGGCTACAACAGCGACAAGGCCGTGTGACGGCGAGCTTCGGCTAGTGCGGGCAAGGAATATAGAGGGCACGAGAGAGCAGGAGAGATGGGGGATTCGATACGTCAGCTCACAGTGGTTTGGAAGAAGCAAACGGCGAGCTCGGGGAGGCGGAGACGACGAAGAATCGTCGGCGAAGATCCATGGCAGCCGAGGAGGAATACGAGGACGCTAGCGACGAAGCAGAGCCCTCCGTATCCTTTCCTTCGGCTTGGGGGCGTGGTGATCGATGGCGGAGCTTCTGGTCACGGTCACGGGGCGAGGGGCGGCCGGTGGACGTGGTGGCAGCGAGCGGCGGCGATAGTGGCGTTCGGTCGCGGGAGAGAAAGGGCGGCAGAGGAAGGGATGAGCACGAGAGGGAGTGAGAGGGGCCTGGGGGGGTGTGGCGTCTCCAGGGAGCCGCGGGAGGAAGCAGGGAGGCAGGAGGTGGCCTAGGCGCGTGCTCGCGTGCGCTGGCCACACGCTCGTCCTCCTGGCGCGGTGGAGAAGACGACAGGGGCTGCGCTGCTGGGCTGGGCTGCCAGCTACAGTGCTGGACCAGGTAGGCCGGCCCAGGTAATTCCTCTGCCTCTTTTAAAAAAAAATTGTTACTGTTTTCTATTTTTGTTCTGTTCATTTTGATTTAGTAGGAGTACTAAACAAATTTATTTGCTTCTTTAAATTATTGTATGGACTAGAGATATTATTCTAGAGCCCCACAATAATTTCTAGAATTATTGGGCATGTATTTCTTTTATAAAAGAAATAAAGCCAATTCAAATATATTATGATTTAATTCAAATGCCCAAAATAAATATTTCTGTGACTCCAAAA
This sequence comes from Triticum dicoccoides, assembly GCF_002162155.2. NCBI lineage: Eukaryota > Viridiplantae > Streptophyta > Magnoliopsida > Poales > Poaceae > Triticum > Triticum dicoccoides. The sequence goes on along the minus strand of NC_041382.1, from coordinate 601,989,963 downwards.
ATATTGGTTTGAATTTTACCTATTACCAATATTTTCACAGGATAACAGGAACATTTCCTTGGACTCATTTGATGAGAATTAAATGTTGATTATTTTTGAACTGGTTTCTGAGGGTTTCAACAAACCTCAATTCAACTTTCAGAAATTTTAGACATGATGCATGAGTGCAGATGCAACTATTTCACTCAGGTACTCTAGGGCTATGACATCCATGTTCGCAGTGATGGAAGAGGTGAAATAAATACAACCGAAATTGAGCATCCAATCATTGAATCTTGTCCTGCACCTCCAATGTAGGTCCACCCTGCCAATAAATTCACCTGCAAACCACTAGTATTACTATCTAATGATAGTACAAAAAGAGTAGCAAGATAGTAGCAAACCATGTACCTTTGTAATGAACAGCTCATAGTGCCACCAATTGGATATAAAGGTTTGGAAAAAAACATGCTCCTAATGTTGAACCAGTTGGACTTTTTGTGCAGTTCCACTAAAATCGAGCATCCCTGTTTGCATAGATATTGAAAGTGTGATTACTCTAAAAGTGGCACTAGTTGAAGCATAGACTCACAAATATAAGCATTCCAATTTCATAATGGGAAAAGGTAGCAAGACTATTTCTAACCACCTGTTTGAAGGAATAAATAAAGCAAGAGCGGCTGATGTCAGGAAGGCATACATAGTTTTTTCTGAAAAACTGAGTCATTCCTGACCTTTCCTCTTCTTTTAAGCAAATTTTGTGCAGTTCTACTAAAATAAAATGCCATCACCGCCTTGACAATTCAGTGACACTGTACAAAAGGAAATGACTTAACATTACATCATGATGTCAGGTATGTAGTCGACAGGCATTAGAGACAAACATACAGACCTCCTCCGATAACATAATGAACATTAATTTTAACAAAGGTGTGACTAGCTTTACCGGGATAATTTGAGTGAACTCTACACCCTTTGTTCCTTAATATAAGACGTTTTCGTGGTTCAATTTAAAGTACACAAACGTCTAGTATTTAGAAAAACATGTAGTAGTTTTCTTGAGCACATATCTGGGAAAGCTTTCCATACTTTATTTATGTCCATACGCTAATGCAACACCATTCGAATACTACAAATATACACTAATCCAGTGGCTAGTGCAACAGTAGAGTAGTTAGTTTATTACAGGGTACAGTACAATGGTTTTACTGAACAGATTTCAATAAACTCTAGCACTGGAAGGTTTCTATAAGAATTAACAATACAAAATGTAAAGGTAACAAGTTTCAACATTGGTATACTAGCTCTGCATGAGCATTAAATCAAATACAAAAGTCTGAAGGTAACTAGCATTATTAACTAATGACAGTATAAAAAATTGCAAACCATGTACCTCCAAGGTAAATATTATTTCGAACTCAGGGGGGGGGGCTTAAAATTGCTATCCCAATCTTGATAATCAATCAAACATAAAAACTTGATCGAACGAATCAAGAAAACAGCCGGAGGAGGAGGTGCCCACTCTTGACCTTTCCTCTTGTCTTCATAATTGTCTGTGCAGTTTAACCAAAATAAAATGACAATAGAGCCTTGGCATTTTTGTGACACTGTACAAAAAAATTAACTTATCTCATGAAAGTGAGGTATGTAATCTATAAGCATTAATAGTGCAAAAATCTGAAGGTAGTAACAAGTTTCATCGTTGGTATACTGGCTGTACAACAGCATTAGAATGCCTTAGACTGCTGGCGTTGCTTAAATTTATCGATGGCATTAGACTAAGAGCGGCATTAGTTAAATGTGGCATCACTTTAGCAGTAGCATTGCTTGACTTGACTGCTGGCGTTATACTAACAGCAAAAAAAAGTGGCAATAAGAGCATGGGAGGCCCATTCGGACAGTGGGCGCACCAGTACAATGTACCTCCACGGTCGCAGAGTGGTGAGGGAGGTATGGTTGCCCAGAGCAACAAATATCCAGGCAGCATATGTGGATTACGTCCCATTTTTGCTCTCTTTAGCCACCTTTTTCCTATGCGAGGACAACAAACCAATCGACCTGGTCATTCTCTATTGCGTTGTCATGCCTTTCTACCCTTCTTCAACCAAGAGACACAAGACTCGTTCCTTAGCTACTGATTTTCCCCTTTTCAACCTAGATGCGGGTTCGATGCCTACTCTCTTGGACAGTACAATCTCCCTTCCTTTCCTTATTCAACCCAGACATGGATTAGTCTGCATGAAGTAGGGTTTCCTTTAATAGTGCAAATTATGGTTTTCGCCTGCGTGGCCAGCAGAGCAGAGGATGGGAAATTGGGAAGATGGTGGAGTGGAAAAAGATCCACATGCAACAACGTGGCAGATGGGGCAATAGAACAAGGTTATGGTTCGAAAAGAGGTAGCATACCTGAGCGTCAGCGGGAAGTGGCTTCGCTCATGGTCGTCGTCCTCCGCACACACTACGGCAGCGAGCTTGGGGACGGAGGCCATCCCGCGCGGGCGCTAGGTCTAAGAGGACGGCCTTGTCGTCAGTGTGTGACCTCGCTCGCCGACGACGAGTGCATCAATGCTGCACGTCCTTTTCTTCCCCGGCGGATCTGTGACCACCGGTGAGGAGGGAGAGAGGGGCCGTCTTTTTTAGATCTGGAGAGAGGGTGGTAGTGTGAGAAGCAAGTGGGCAGCCCTTAGCAAGAAAGTGCTCAAGCTCCAGCCTATATATCTTTTTTATACTACTAGTACTGGAGGTGGAGTAGTGGTAGAGTAGTTTATATTTTCTCTATGTACAGTGCCAGTTAGTCGTGCTTTAAAACTGATCGGCACGCCACTAAAAAAATAAAGGTCGATAACTAATGCGGCACCTCGGGCCAACGCGGCCAGATCACATTTTGCACGAGAAATTACACACCATGTTTCGTTGACATGTGGTCCCATTCCAACATATCAGTGAGACGACGACGAGTAGTAGGAGTATTTCCGAACGGACGTGTAGGCCGGGGCGCCTCTTCGTGAACCATGGCAAACTCGCAACCGTCCACCGACTCTTCACCTTTACCTCTCGATTTGGAACTACTGTCGCACGCTCTTCCTCTCCCTCCTCCATTTTCCTTCAGCCCTTCACCCTTTCTTCTCCCATTGTTCGATCGTCTTCTCCATGGAGGGAACAAGCCGGAAATAACCCGTTATTCTTGCCCCGATCTGAAAGATGACGTGGTGGAGGAACTCATTGATCGGTGCAACGTCATCACCTCAGCTAGCATGGCAGGTTCGTTCAAGCCCATTCTCGACTCAACTAATAACATCATTACAAAGAACCCAAGGGTCAAGGAGCGGTTTGATCTCCCCTATCTTCTTCGTCGTGACCCTGATGATGACTGGCGTCGGCACGACGGAGGCCTCACCCTGTGCAAGTTGATGCCGCTTGATAATGATACGTATGATGTTAAGATGCCATCGCTTGAGGGAAAGGCTTGGGCGGGCGCAAATGGAGATTGGGTTGTTTACATTGGGTCCAACTACGAGTGCGAACTTGTGAATGTGTACACTCGTCACCGGGTTCCACTTCCAAAAATCTCAGCACACTGCCCAGAGGTTGAGCACACCGGTAATGTACGCACGTTCAAATACGATCATGGTGACTGTATTCTACGGAAGATAGCAATTTGTCGAGTTCCCAACCGCTCTTGGAATTACAGCGACTATGGTGTTGTTGCTATCTTCGACAAGCTTGTTGCCTTCCTTGATGGTTTCACTCGATGGATATTGCTCAAAAATCAGTTTCTATACACGGATGAGTACTGTGATGCAATTCAATACGAGCGCCTTGTGTTTGCTGCCACCACTCGTGGCACTGTTTTGCATGGCATCCTCATAGTTTCGGTACGTTTGTCTTCCATCGTAATTATAATTGTTTCATCCACATGCATGCGGGTTAGCAAGTTTCCCTTTACTAATTAACCTTCTTCTTGTGTTTCCAAGGTCCTGTGAACATCCCACCACCTATACTTGAACATTTTTATAACCAAGGGGGAGATGACGATGGTGACGATCACGAGCATGAGGACGAGCAGCGCCCATATACTCTGTGGCGCCTGGCAACTAATTCTGATGGATCACCTCTTCTTGTGTGTATACAGCCCACTGATGATGTTACTGGTAAGGAAGCAGGTGTCTCCCATGGTCGCACTCTCCAGACCTATTCCAACACCCGTTGCATGGTATTCAGGATGGATACTAGTGTGCTAGTGCCAACTCCTTCTCCCTGGTACAGAATTGATAGTCTTGGAGAAAACTCGCTCTTCCTTGGATAAAACTATCTAATGATGGTGAAAGGCGATCCAACTGTTGTTGACACATTTATGAGAAGCAACTGTGTCTATACCTTGGACATTTGTGTGGTTCCCTACCCTGGTAGGGTTATAGTAGGCCGCTTCAGCCTCGATGATCAGTCATGCGTTGGTTTCCAGATCGACAATCAATGGCCCGTCCCAGAGAATCACTTGTGGTTCAAAGCAAGTGTTTCCAACGCCGAGGAATGGTTGAGTTGAAGTTCATTTCATTGCTTGTTATTTGTTGTGTGGTGAAAACTTTAGTATTTATAATGTATCCTCATTGTCGATGTGGGTTGATGACCTGTTGTATGTAATAAAATGATATGCGTGTGATAAACTTACTAAATTTATGAATGGCTTTCGAGTCGCTTCTCTGAGTGAGTTGTGTGACGAGGCAAAAAAATATTTTCCAAATACATAATTGTACGTGCATTGCAACAGGTTATCGGATGAGGCCAATCAACAATAGTAGTACACTATTTGTACTAGCTTCAGATGCTTCGTGCGTCGGGCGAGTGTTTTTACTATAGCCATATGTTAATGTGTTCGCTGTACGTAACCAGCACCTCAAATCCTCGATACTAGTACTATATAGTAGGAGTAAGTAGTAGGGAGTAGTAGGGTGGCATGGGCCAGAACAAGCATTCACGTCCAGGAGTACGGCACACGCCACCACCACGACATCCATCGGACACCATATTATTTCTTAGAGTCCATGCTAGAGCAATCTCTTCAACCTCGTCGTTTCTCTAACTTCAGCCATCGCGCGGCGGGCGAGATGGGGATTTGCTGATAGTCGGTTTCCTTAACTGCGGTCCCACTTGTAAGGCCAACTCCAACGCACGACCCCAAACGCACCTCTGTTTTGCACGGACTCCAACGATAATTTTGACTAGAAAAGCAAGACCAAAGAAAACAAGAACCACAAGAATACATTTTACTACTCCTGTAAGTTGGATTGGTGCCTTCTCGATGCATTCATTGTTGATCTGCGGAGGCTCGATCTTGCGTCTGTGCTAGCTAAAAGTGATAGAACATCTACTAAATTGCACTCTATCAATATATGGATGTACTCTTCTTCCCAATACAAAAATTTGCATCCATTCTACTCCCTCCGTTGCACAATACATGCCTTCTATTTATCAAAATATATATGTATCTAGACATGTCTTAGTATATAGGCACATCCATTTTTGGACAAATGGAAGTCAAGTATTTTGGAACGGAGGGAGTACACAATAAATTTTTTAAGTTAGCACAACTAGTCTAATCCGAGAGCAGAACCGAAGATTTGGCCGGGTTCTTCCTCCTTTTGCTGACACGTGGGACATCCAGCATCCAGGTCGTGTCATGAAAGAAAATAGAGTGGTAGTTGAAGCCACGAGATGTGCATCTTGGGTTCAACTGTAAATAGAATCTTACTACTCTTGAGTAACTCCAAAAGCAGCCACCGAAGATCTTTATTGGATTTATTTTTCATCACCAGCACATCGAGGTGAAAGATGTGCAGGTTCAGTGGGTCCGCTTGCGTTTTCACTGACATGTGGGGCCGCATGTGAGCAAACAGATGATGGGCTCCGCGCGTCCACTGGCTGGCTGAGAAGAGAGATAGAGGAGGGCTGAGCACGGACTACAGGAAATTTGTTCTACGTACCTCGATATAGGCTTCATATAGTGGGGTGGCATGGGCCATAACTCAGTAGCATTCACGTCTAGTAGTACGGCACATGCCACCCACACGAGTCCCATCCGACACCAATTTTCTTGGAGTTCGTGCTACAGCCATCTCTTCTCCCTCCTGTTTTCTCAGCCATCGCGGGGTGGGCGGGGTGGGGCTTTGCCGATAGTCGGTTTGCTCAACTGCGGTCCCACTTGTAAGTGAAAATGCAACACCAAACGCATTCCCGCTTGAGCGGCGTGCCGGACCAACCGTGTGGGGGTGCGATGCGAACACAGCAGGCTTTTACTTTTGAACTCGTAACTTGTAAAATTTGGTTCTGCTCCACGGCGCGACCGATAGATAGAAAATAACGATTTTGCCTAGAGTAATGAGAAGTTTGGTTCTGGCACCGTTCATGCATGGAGTACGTACGAAAATTATGAAGTTGATGCGAAAGGTAAGATAATTACTGTAGTATCATATACTACTACATGGATTTGACGGAAAGACAAAAATACAAACGGTTCCATCAACGTTCAACGACATCCTCACGCCCTAGTGCGCCGGGTCACCAACCGACGTGTGAGGAGCAGCGGCGTTGGCGGCGAGCTCAACGTGCTTCTGAACAGTGCCGTCCAAGGTTGCCCTGCGCTCCAAGAAGGCCAGCGTCCTATCGTCCTCCTCTTGCATGTAGTAGTCCTTGTGGACGATTTGCGCGTATACGTGGGTGATTATGTCGATGGTGTCTTGCTGCGCCAGGCGCTGCGCGGCGAGCGCGACCTCGAGGTGGACATTCTCCGGCGCGACGGCGGGCAGTCGCAGGGCCACCAGTGCGTCGAAGAGGTTGTTACCATAGTGGCCGTTGAGGGTGGCGGGCATCACAGAGCCTGGGTTCGTCGGCTGGAGGCTTACGTCAAAGTCGTCCGCAAGCTTCTTGACGACGGTGAACTTGTCGAGGAAACCGACGAGGACCTTGTCGAATAAGGAGACGAAGCTGTCGTCCAAGCGGCCCCTCGCCCTGGCGGCCTCAAGCAATACTACCTGGAGACGTTCCTCAGTGCCGGGCCGCAGGCTGGCGTCGTGGACCATCTGGCATAGCCGGCTGATGCTCGCGCTCATCGCCTCCATGGGTTTAGCATAGCTTCTAGTCAACTGATCTTGCGATTCGAGTGATCACTCAGCCCTTGGTTAGCGTGCATAGGTGCGTAGGATTTCGTACTACTCCTCGGCCCTCTACTGCACCTGCCTTTGGCTATATGATAGGTGGGCCAGCCACCCCCTGGGGCCACGTGTCATTCACCCAAAGGCAGTTGCCGTAAGTCAATGAAGCTGCGTCCCCCTCCGTGCCGGTACAGTATAGCCATCTCACCGAACCTCTAGTTGGGGCCAAACGAGAGAAGTTTGATGTTTACTGGTTTATTGGTCCCCTTTGCATTTTGCGCCAAGTTTTGACATTTGATTTAACTATTAAATGTTAATGCATGTACACAAAAATGTTGTGTAAGTCACCTTACGAAAACCAAATAATCCCAAAATACTTAGGCACGGTGCATTAACTCCCTCCTTGTTTCTTATTTCGTGACATATCAACAAATGAGAGATGTGGGTCGTGCATGCTTTCAATGACTTGAGACTACCAAACATGACATGCAGTGTTTAGTTCATTGCATGTAATCCTATTAGTACTCTGGTTAGGAGTAGCAAAAAAACATTAAGTTCTCTCGCCGATAGGAATAAAAGACCATGTATTTATTTACAGAGGGAGTAGTACATTTTTGGTGACATGCATTACTAGATATTGCTAGTCAAATACTAAAATCCAGATGGACGTGGTAGTACTCCTAAATCCAGACGGTGGTGCTACTAGTACTAGTAGTAGTACTACCAATGTAGTAGTAGGAGTACTAGCACTGTACTATCCGTTGGTCAAATTATTACGTGCTGCTCCTCACAGTGAAGTGACAAGACCCTGCGCCAGAGATGACACCTGAGTATAGGCGCCGTGTTCGGCATACCATAGTCAGCCTCACCATCTGCAGTCACTATCATCATGGCTGTAGAGCTAGCCTGCTTACAACTAGCCCTGTTCGACATAATTTCCCGTGCGTAGATGCCCGTGCATTGCACGGAACACCAGGATTGGGGGTGGACGGCTCCGGCAGCGGCCATCACGCCAGATTTTTCCACGGCCTTCTACTCCTAGATGTGTACACGTGTGCTGGTGTGTGTTGTGTGCTAGGTGTGCGCGAGTGTGTCCTTCTGTGCATGCCTCCGTGCAGTGGTGAATTGTGCGCGAGTGCGTCCTTTGCGCGCAAGAAGTTTGTCCTTAATGCACCCTCAATTTACTAGCGTGCGGGGTGCTACCCTAGTGGTTTCAACTTTGTTTACTTCACCGCGTGTCAGATGGGCCTCTAGTTTACTTATTTTCACCCACTACCACATGGGCCAGCACACGAAGATACAGAACACGAGCTGACAAGGCAGCATGTGGATTGGTTGACCAGTCAACTAAACAATATACGGAGCTATACGCTGACACAATGAGCGTATAATCCGTCGGTATAGAGAGTTCGAGTGAGAGGGGAGGCCCGTGAGAGATAGCAGAGAGAGAGAAAGAGCTACTCCCTCCGTTCGATAATGTAGTTCCAACATTTTTTTAAGTCAAACTTTTGAAACTTTGACCAAGTTTATAAAGAAATTACCTATATCTACAATATCAAAGATAAATGATAGTATGAAGTACATGTTGTGATGAATCTAATGATCGTTCCAGATGTAAATGTTTTTCTCCACATATACCTAGTCAAACGTTTCTGAGGTTTGAATTTTCAAAACATCCATATGCTTATGGACGTGACAGAGTCCCTAACAAGAGAGAGAGAGAGTGAAAAAAGTGCGTGTGCGTGTGTGAAAGAGACATGGACAACACACGATAAAAGTAGAGAAAAAGCATGTGTGTCTTATGCAAACATATCACACATGCATCTTCGACAACGGAGGCAAGGTGAGGAGATAGTGTGTGGTTGTTTGGAACTGAGAGAGCAAGACCCCTAAGCTAGCACGTGGCCAAGAGGGGTCTGACAAACAAGGGAGAGAGGTCGACAGAGACGTACGAAGAAAATGCAGACATGGGGAGGAGAGAGTGTATGTTTGTCATAGAGAGATCCCCTGGAGATCGTGATGGGACTACATGGGTGGGAGATCGAGTGACAAGGTGTGTGCGCGATAGAAGATGCCCCGAGAGATATCGAGATAGACGTATGGATGGAAGGAGACAATATGTGTGTTCCTGTTGGCTAGTAAGAGATAATCATACTTAGGAGGGGGGTGCTTGCGCCTATGATGGATTGAGGGATTATGGTACTTAGGGGGGTGCGTGTCACATGGAGAGAGAACAAGGGCAGAGAGTGTTGGATGGGTCTATATGTATAGCGCGAGCGAGACATGTGTATGTGTGAACCAGGGAGATATAAGGCCAGTTTGTCTTGCGTCCTGAGCATCTTTTCCCTAGCCTGGGGTTGTGGCTAGATTTCATACACGCTTGTTTGGTTGCTACCCTGTGAAAAAGAAAGCCCGCCTGGCCTGGGTTCCCTTGCACTTTAATTAGCCTGGCTGAACTCCAGACACTGCAAGTAGCCTGGCCCAGGCGACCGATTTCAAACGCCTGGTCGTGCCTGGTCATGTGGCCACGAGGCTAACAGCAACATGGATGGATATTAGCATTAAATAATTGATGCATGGATTGATTGATGGGATGTTGATGCTTTGCCTGGCCCAAGCATGAACCAAACGCTTCAGCACCACACAAGCCTGGCCAGGCAGAAATATTTTACATCTCACGTCCACACCAGGCAGTACCGGCCATCAAGGCATGAGGGTCAGGTCACGAACCAAACTTCCCAATAAAGTTTGAGAGAGATTGAGGAGCCCCGATAAGGCAGAGTGGTGCGTCAGATAGCTGAGAGGGGGAAAGAGATATTCCATCCGCTCGATAATGCAGTGCATGTAATTTTTTTAGAAGTCAAACTTTGGAAACTTTGATCAGGTTTACGCAAATGTTATTTATATCTACAATACCAAAGATACATCATACAAAACTACATCTCATGGTGAATCTAATGGCATATGTTTGTCGTACTATATCTAATTCTTTTTCTCCACGTACATGGTCAAACTTTGTGATGTTTGACTTTCCAATAAATCTATATGCTATGGACCGAGGAGAGTGCCTCAGTCGAGACAGATCAAGTGTGTGTGAAGGAGAATGGGTAAGTGTGCAAAAAGAGTATGTGTGTGAAAGAGAAAGTGACAACAAACAATAAATTAGAGAGAGGGTGTGTGTTTTTTCGTTTCTTATGCGAACATATCACGCATGCATCTCCGAGATGGAAAAGCAAGACGAGGAGATACACGAAGATAGCTAGTGTGTGATTGTTTGCAACGGAGAGAGACACCCCTGTAGCACATGTCCAATAGAGGTGTGGCCAACAAGGAACAAAGGTCGAGAGGGACACAAGGATGGCATGGACGCATGAGGAGGGAGAGAGGGTGTGTGACGCCCGGATAATCAAGCTACAGTACCCCTCTACTAATGATGCATTGTCACCGCGCGTTGATTCGAAGCCATTCGAATTCAAAACTCAAGATCAAGTCAAACAAAAGTTTTCAAATATTAAAACTAAAATGTCCAGGATGTGACAAATAAATCATAGGTACGTGTGGTGAAGAAACCACATTGCTATAAAATGCCTAAATCCTTTAAGATAAATAAAACACAACAAAAACAATTAATTAAATACCTTTTATAAAGTTATAAAAATATAAACTAATATTTTTGTGCCAACCCTTTTGTAGCAGCACATAATATTACAATACAAATTAGGTGTCCATCTCCACATTTAAAAAAACTCATTTGCTAATTGGATTAAATGCAAAATAGAGGCTAAAAATAATAAACAGAAAAGATAAAAGGAAGAGAGAAAAATAAACTAAACCTACTGGGCACCATGGCCCATTTAACTATAACACATCCAGCCCACCTAACTCATCCCCCTCCCCGCTATAGGAGCTCAGGGGATCGTGGAGGCCATCCATGGCACCCCGGCCAAGTGCCGGCCATCCACGGCCTCCCCTGTCGTCTACAAGACCCCGACGCCCTCTCCCCAAACCCTAATCCCCTCCCTCACGCCCCCGGTCTCCACTCCCTCGCGTTCAGCCTCGTCGTTCTTCTCTATCGCACCTCGTCCGTCGCCATCTCGTCATCGACCACCGCCGCCCTGAGCTTCGGCGCCTCCCCGACTCCTCCCCGCGCATACTATTGCACACCTGCAGGGCCCGGTGAGGCACCCGGGTCGATTCCCCCTACCCCCTCTCGTTTCCGACGTTGTAGCCGCCCGTGCATCGCCATGGCCGTTGGAGCTCCGCGACGTAGCCAGGCCGTCGCCGCCTACTGCAGCCACTGCTGCTGCTGCTGCTTGCCACCGCTGTTGCTGCTCACAAGGCCACCGCTGCTCCCCGCGCCAGCCCGTCGACGCGTGCCTCGCCTATAGTCGCCTTGGCCGTGACCTGCGTCACCGCGCGCACATCACCGCGGCCTCGCCCCGCTGCCTCGCTCCCGTCTCCAGCCCCCGTCGCCTCCCCCTGCGCCCAGGCCTGCCACGGACCGCGCCTGGTCTCCCGGCCTCGCCGGCTCCACCCTGCCGCTCTAGTCGGCCGCGCCCGCCGACGCGCCTCCCTTGTTGCTTTCGCCGCGCTGCGCCTGCTTCGGCCGCCTCCGCACGCGACGCCGCACCCCGCAGCCTGTCCGCGTCTGCCGGCTGGCC